>NC_061468.1:11200000-11800000 GCF_022581195.2 Helicoverpa zea
AAATCCACCCGGAGTCAGATAGGAGGTATTGCTTGCTTGCAGTCGATATACAACTCATTTATCACGACAGCATATATCATGAGGTATTAAAACAAATTAGGACAGGATATATTCAATAACAAAAAAATATGATATTTGCATGAAAATTACTATGTGCATTAAAATTGCAGTCTATGCGGCTACAACGCATCAAACTCACAAATTCATTTAACTGCAGTCATCACGGCAGTAACTCATGTATAAGTAGCTCATACAACATTAACATCGAAATATCATTTACGTCCAAAATAACTGAAATCGTTGAATGGGGATGCCAATCCACAATTATTTGTAATACTCAATATAGTTCGAAACAATTGACAAACGTATAAAAGGTTGTAAAGTTGACAACATTTTATCATCATCATTGTTTCAATTATAAGATGTCCACTGCTGAAAATAGGCCTTACCGTTGATTTTTAAAAGGACAGCTTTTAGTTATAAACTTTGTCAGATCGTCCGACCATCTCGTTACTAGCCGTCCCAATAATAATTACACATACCCAAAGAACTTCTTAACTAACCTAAAAAATATATTGTCATATCAATAGTTTTTTTCAAATCTGCATGACTATGTAATCACAAAGCCACATTTGCAACAATCCCATCGAAATATTCATTTTTCTAGCTTCCTAACTCACCCCAATCACTTACTTCACAAATCAGTCAATCAACTGAAGCGTAATGAATTTCGACGTAACGTTGTCGCCACCCCTTCCCAGTTTAGCGTACAAACTCAACAAAAGCGATCGAGTTTCTTTGATAGCCACGTTAATTTGACAAGGGTATTGAATTGTAACCGAGTATGTGCGAACTGTGACGAGCTCACTTTGAATTTGTGTACCAGGTTGTCGCGTATAGCAGTCAAAGCGACTGGTTGGGATTATTTACTGTTATGTAGCCCTTGATTTTTGGTTTTGTATATGTCGTTTAAATTGGGATAGTGTTGAGCTTTTAGCCAGGTTTTGGGGTTTTAATATGCCTGTATGATTCATTAACTTAAAGTTGAAAAAAATATGTCTTTATTATTTTTAATGTAAATAAATCTTGTTAAAGTAATGACATTGATAAATCAAACACATTGTTATGGGAAAGTCACTAGTAGTAGAACTGTTGATGTCAAAAACATAATTTTCAAAAATAAATTCGTGAAACATTCACCTGAAAAGTTTACGCCCATTAGGCCAATGACACTGAGCACTACATATTCGCTAATAATATAGTTAATGTAAAGCTATGTATACAAATTAATTAATCCTGACGTCTGTTAGTATGTTGTCTAAATTGTAATTAAATTCATGCTTACCTTACGACAGAGTGTATTGATTAGCGAACCTTAATTGAGTAACATAGCGTTGAAACAAGTAGGTAGGTATCGAGTAATGTTATACCATTAATTTGTTGAAATACGTTACCTATTTCTGATAATGGAGAGTAAAAAAATTAACAAATTTTTATTTATTTTATTTTTTTAGAATCATCATCATCATCTTCCGAGCCTTTTCCCAACTATGTTGGGGTTGGCTTCCAGTCTAACCAGATTCAACTGAGTACCAGTGTGCTACAAGGAGTGACTGCCTATCTGACCTCTTCAAGCCAGTAATCCGGGCAACCCATACCCCTTGGTTAGACTGGTGTCAGACGTACTGGCTTCTGACCACCCGTAATGACTGCAAAGGATGTTCAATGACAGCCGGGACCTACAGTTTTTAAAGAGTAAAAAGTGCAAAATTTTTATTTATTATATTTTTTCATAATACACCAACGTATTAATAATACGGGCTTTAAGTGTCGTGCCACAACATCGATACTAGAGATGTGCTTTTGTATCGACACAAATGACGGGCTGTTATATCGAAACGGTACATTACGATTTAACCGAGTAATTAAATTCTCACTGTAATTTCAGTGCCCATTATCGGTGCTTTTAATATTACTTGGTATTGGCGTCATTTTCAGCTGAAAACGTGTTTTGTTTATGGTTCTTTACAGTGCTTACGTTGGTCAATGCTCAATGGTGTGCGGTGCGTTCATTGCTTTCCAACTATGATTGGTAATGAAGCCTCCTTTCAAATGATTTTGAACTGTGAATATTGGAAAATACAATAATACCGTAATTATTTAAATGTTGCATTTTACGAGTATGCTTTGTAGTAAGTAGTAAATAATTAATGCGCTTTTTTGGGTACCGGGAAATTAATTTTCATTGGACGAGTAAAATAATTGAATATTGTTTTGGTAGGAACCATTAATGAATAGGCTTGAATGTGGCGGTAACTGTACGGGCTTCCGAACATGTGTATAATTAAATTATAATTTGTACATAATATCGAGCGAAAATACGATAGAACCTTATGTTATTTACTATTTGAATCTATTTTTAACCTATTTATAAAAAGAGAAAGTTCTTAATTCGTCGGGATCTTTTTTGATTTTTTATGTATGTTCATTTTTTGAGTGATTGTTAAGTTACAATGATTGAATGATGAAAGAATATAAAATATCAGATGAACGAGCGGTAGATAGGTGCAAAAATGATTCACCAAAAACTCAAAACCTTCAAAATACCACTTTAAATTCAATAGACGGAACCAGAAGTAACATATTCACGTCTTAAAAATCACGTCTCTTTTCCGTTTCCTCTGGCGCTTAACAAAATGGCTATAAAAGTTAAAGTCTCAAAATTTAAATATCGCAAGCCGTCTGGCCTTCCCCGATTGATGTTTATACGTATATACAAAATGCCGAGACATCGCCTCCGATGTAGGTTGGGGTAGGATAATTATGGAGGTGGCACTATTTGGGGTTTTGTCTAGTAGTTTTTAGGGATTTAAAAGTTATTGTTTAGCCGATTTCGACTGAATAAGTTCAGAAATCTTATTGTGAAAGCAAACTGGAGGAACAAACTTTCACGTATTTATATTATTTAAGATGTATGCTGCTATTCCCCGCGTCTTCATCCACTTCACGGGAGGATCATCACTTCCCGTAGCCCGATAAATAGCCATTGCCTTTCTCCTTCTGTACCCACACATTTATCATAATACAGATAGACTTTAAGTGCTTTAGTCATTACAACTTTCAAAGCCCAACAAACATACTTTCCGATCAAATCACCACCTGGGAAAGTAAAGTAAAAAATGCCAAAACCTAACGTAACTACACCCACCTTCGTATATCTTGAACATCCACAGTCTAGGTGTAAGACGGCGAGACGCGGTGACTGACCTGCGCCCGTGATGCGCAATATACATGGAATATTAGCCGCACCACATAACACGACATAGTTTGTGTATAGCCTTCTCATTAGCACGGGGAAAGGCATATAAGGGGATCATATTTTGGGACTTTATGGAAATTTTAAGAAAGCTGCTGCATGCGACTTCGTACGCGGAGCTTGTTAGGTACTTATGAAACGTGTGACGTTTAATATACACGGAATATTAGCCGCAGCACATAACCTTCCACAGTTTGTGGTCAGCCTTCTCAGGGTTGAGAATATAAGATCACATTTTGGGAAAACTTTCTGGCTTTCGATGGCAAGTACCGTAAGACCGATTCATTTCAACTATTAAACATTGTAGAAAGGTCACATTATGTCTTTTAGTCAAGTTGCTGCCGATGAAGGTAAAATATCCTAATTGGCTGCGGATAAGGATCTTCTTCTCTCTCGTCAGACTTATATGGATGACCAGATGGCTTATATGGATGTTTTTATGGATGACCAGATGACAGGCAGGCATCTGAAACAAATGATTCGGATGTTAAGCAATAAATAAGTAATTCATAAGAAGGAAAATATAATTAGGGTGACCATGTTTTCCAGTACCAAATTCATTATCCTAAATCAAAATCAGCTATGCTGTTAAAATCTTATAAAGGTTCTCTTGAAGTTTCCAATAACCTGCAAAATATGCATTTGACTGCAGTTGAAACTAATCCCAACATTTCGATGGACCCGGAAGATAGCCTTTTAACCAGCTGTCTTATAACCTAAAACCCAATAAACTACCCAGCCAATACCATTATCTATGACATGGCCAGTTACTGGTTTTATTCGAACCCACTGGACTGGTCTCCACAGACACCCTTCCGAAGCAAAATACTAATTCAGTGCTTCATAAAATTAAACCTGTCAACATAAACTGAACAAATGTCAAGTCCTCCAGACAAACTTACATTTTACATGTCGAAAGTACTTTATTGCTTATGACATAGAGTCCATTTCTGTCAGATGGAATGCAAATATAATTTCAACCTCAAGGCCAAATGAAACTGAGCCAAAACGTGTCCATTACCACAATTAAATCTGTGTGCTGTTCAAAAAGGACTTTATAATCCTTATTACTACAGTATAAGGTCCAAATTTGCTTGACAGGTGCGTTTTGGATAGCAAAAAGGGTAATGTATCTTCTTTTTGTAGTACTATGTATGATAATGCTACCAGGAAAAATGGATTATGCGACAAACCGTTAAAATAACTGACATGTTACAGACAAATTATAGCAAACATGTGTGCTTAATCTTAAGTGATAACTTAAGTAATGCTGACTTTAAACGAAGGCCTAATTATTTGTTTGTTGTAAGTACTTTCACTTGCACCCTGTCAGAACTATTTACGCCTATCTTGAATCCTTTCCTGTATAAATCAATTAATGTTCAACTTCAGAGATAGTTGCTTTTATGGATTATACTGCAAAACTAAACCTGGTATTATCAGTATAGTAATTCTTTGGTATAGTAGGTACTAGGTATTGGGTTCCTGAGCCTGACTGCACCCTATAAATCTTTCGATATTGTCACAAAGTTAAGAAAACATACATACAACAATCCTGGCAGGGTCGCCATGCAATGTGGGGAGTTTATTGGTGATGAAATGATAAAGACGTGTTGCTATGTGTAAGACGTATATTATACTGAACTGATTAACCTAAGCTTAATACTAAGTACATGTATAGGTAGGTCGGGAGTAAGGTCGGCTTACACACTACACATCTCTAAACTATGAGTTTTGTGGTCACACTAAAAGAGCCTTGTCAATCGTTCCTTCTTTACCTCATTCATCATCCTCATCCTCCGAGCCTAGGCTTTTTCCCAACTATGTTGGGGTCGGCTTCCAGTCTAACCGGATTCAGCTGAGTACCACGGCTTAACAAGAAGCGACTGCCTATTTGACCTCCTCAACAAAGCAACCTGGGCAACGCGACACCCCTTGGTTAGACTGGTGTCAGACTTACTGGCTTCTGACTACCCGTAACGACTGCCAAGACTGATTCTTCACCTCATTATCACCTTAAAAACTATTTTTTTATATAAAACTCCAAGTCCCCCAAACAAAAATTTAAAAGCACTAAGAAGTCCCCATGTCCCCGATACAGATTAAAACAGTATAACTGTCTGTATTAAGACACAATCTCCTGTTTCCAGTCGGGCGGAGTCGTTAGACAAAAGACAAATACGCAACACTTTCTTGTACGGACAGAAAATAAAGACAGATTAAAAGTAAAGACCGGAGACGACGACCAGTAGGGTTGGCAGCTAAATTTTTTTCAGAAAAGATTTTTTTTGGTGTATTTTTTTTCTCAAAATGTGTTGCCGGTAACCCTACTGCTTGTCATCTTCAGTCTATACTTTTTAAGAAAAATAATAAAGGGTTTTGTCAATATTGGTTCCAATTTAAAATGTTAACTTAAAGATCTTGTAGTCTGATTTACAATAAAAAGAGACCATTTATTTCATTAAAATATTTCATTGAAATAAATGGTTTAATTTTTTTGTATTTTCATCCAATGATCGATGCAGCTGTGGTCAAATAAGAGCATGCCGTATTTTAAGTTCACTGGTGACTTGAAACTTGTGAAATGAAACTGACAAATACGATTTAACTTCCGTGTTGCTGGCAACCCTATGTACAAGGCAGAGGCTTGAAGTAAACAGCCTTGTCTAGCTGCCGTACAATTATCGACACATATGTATTTGTCACAAACTACCCGCTAATCTGGCTCACTTACTATTTAGTTAAGCTGTGTTATCATCACATTAGATGATCTACTAATTTGTTTAAATTCGTTTGTTTGTTTGGATAGCAAAATATTGTTGCAAGTACAGTATTGAATGTATGTTACATCGTAATTCATACAAGTCGTAGTCTTTAAACGGTAATCTCTTCTTTTTTGGAAATTATTAAGAGGGTTAACTTCAATTCCTCTTGAAAATAGATTATTCCTATTGTCATTCAGATTTCAGGTCAATACAGTGGATTATCTCTTCATTCAAGGTTTAATAATAAACGAGGCCTTTTAAATAATCTTATTTTGTCAACATAAATTATTACTTCCAATCACTTAGGTTTAGAATAATAAAGCCTACAAACCTATTATTTACAAGTTCCCACCTACCAAGATTACAAAGAAAACCATCTAACCACGAAAACTACCAGTAATTTAAAATCCAGACAATAAAAGTGACACACACAAACTACGTTTCAGGATCTAAAATAACCTAGCAATTATGATTTTGTTGCAATTGAAATGTTAAAGCCAATGAATCACTTTTATGAGTAACGTGAGCGACTGAAAATTTTACGCAGTATTGAAATAATAATAAAACTGGGTCGCACTTCGCATACTTAATTAGTTTCCAACTGTGGTTCCGTACATTTTATAGTTTTTTTTTCAAAAGTTATAGTTATATTGTTTGAAAATAGTGAACCGAAAACTAGTCTATTATTACTAACTTTATAATTAGTAGGAAAAGTTAAATAACAGCTTTTAAAATTAACAAATAATTAATTATGATATTGAAAAAAAAAATACTTATTATAAATGAGAGATAAAAAAAAACAATCATTGCTCGTAGATCGCATTCATATACCTGTTTTCAAACACGTTAGCACGCAATTCTTGCTAAAACAAACAAAATGAACACCGCATTTCCCTCAATGCATAAAACAAACAAACAATTCTAACATCGACAGCGAAACACACCCCAAAATCAATTAACAACATTAACTTTCCTAACTGAACCCTAATTTGTCTGTCCGTCTGTCTCAACAATAAGTTCGTAATTGCTGCGCCGCAATTAACCAGACGATGAGTCAATGCACTTTCATAGGTCTTTGTTGTGATGTACTTATGAGGGTATCACGGAAGCGACAAAGGGTTTTAGTACTAGAAACGTAGAAGTCAATTATATAAGACCTTGGGCCCTTATTTGAATAAGTGTTAAAGTATTTTCTTTGTGCACGCATTGTAGGAAGTAATTTAGTAAGTGCTAATGATGTCAGGAAAATTTTGCGTTGCGTTGATATTTTCGTGGAATATTTTTGTATTATTTTCAGTGGAGCATGGATATTTTCTTGAGGGTGTGAAAAGACAGACAAACAATTTTAAAACCTTGTCAAATTGCATTCAACTTTACTTGACATCATGACACATGATCTTTTAGTAATTTGTTAGTCTAGAGTTAATTAAAATCGTATAGTCTATAACTTTGACAAAACACTTGACTTTGACAAAAAAATTGTTTCTAAGGTCAATAACTTTCCTTCATAATGTAATGAAATATTGGTCATAAATATGATTTTTTTCATTTTTTTTAATAGTGTACGTTGTAAGAACAAGATTTATGGATAAAAGAAATTGCTAAGTTATGTTTTACGTTATGGCACAAGTTGTATGATTAGTAGAGATCTAAGACCATATAGCCACTCCAGAGAAATCATCCTGCAACATCCAATAGGTTTCACCAATCGTCATCATCATTCCCCTAACCTTACCCAAATTATTATATGTGGTCAGAGCAGCATGTGTCTACCATATCTACCATACCTTCATTATTTGAAAAATGATACTTGCTTATAACATATAACCTTGCATATAACCTTAGGTTTCATATTAATATGTACAACAACAGTATTAAATATTTTACTCTTAAAGTTTGAGCATTGCTATCCGGTGAGTGCATCGTATGTTTTCCAACTATTACTGTGTCGCGCAGTTGAGTTTCGTTGCAAATACTTAAAGTATTCGATAACTGCAATAATCTCATCCCAATGTAAATTTAACCATATGTTAGGCTTCATAAGGCATACTTTTGAATGTCTCAAATTTATATTTATGACGTTTTGTGAGTGTCCTTTTGCATCTATTCATCGGTCATTGGCTAATTGCCTTTTAGTGGTGTGTTGTTTTGTTCGCTGTGTTCTGCCGTGTCTTACTAAATATTTAAGTGGTACCCGCGCAAAATATATTTATTATAATAATTCGAATTTAAGTAAGTGGAAACTTGTGATTGTATTTACATTTATTTATCTTAAGCTATGTTTTGTTGTATGCATTATTTATATTGTTATTGGTAATACTCACAATGTCTTTTCTTAATATTTATTACCAGAATGTGCGCGGACTACGTACGAAGACTAGTAATCTATATCGTAATATTTGTCTTAACGCCTATGATGTTGTCGTTTTTACGGAAACGTGGCTTGTGGATGATATCTTTAGTAGTGAACTTTTTGACGATCGATATCTTGTGTGGAGACGAGATCGTGATTATGGCCGTACTGCCCAGAAATGTGGCGGTGGAGTATTAATCGCGGTCAGAAAGGAATTCACAGTGATTGAGAGACCTGAGTGGCGAAGTTCTGCTGAAGATATTTGGGTAACCATTATTTTAAAAAAGTCTAGACCCTCGGTAAAATATAACCTACATCTATGTGCCCTTTATTTATGTAAGGAAAATCTGGGCAACTCCTATAACACACAGTTACTTAATTTTACTAATAACCTAAATAATCGCGTATTAAATAATCCGTTAGATAAATATATTTTACTAGGTGATTTTAATTTCGGTAACTCTGTTGAATGGTCTGATACTTCTCACAGTGGTGAATTGAATCCTTGTAATATAACATGTCAGTATGTTAAGGACTTTTTCGACACTTTATGTACTTATAGTTTAGCCCAGTACAACAGTGTGCGTAATATAAATAATAGACTTTTAGATCTTATCTTTAGTAATGACATCGTAACTGTAAATAAATGCATAAATCCACTTGCGTTACCTATAGATATGCATCATGAGCCTATAACGATCGAAGCCGATTTTGCAGAGCATCAGAAACTTACGGAAAATTTAACAAACAAATATATTTTTTCCAAAGGTGACTTTAATTCTATTATAACGGAGCTTGAAAACATTAATTGGACCGAATTCTTGCATACTGGCTCACTGGAAGACGCAGTCTCATTTTTCTACGGAAAATTGTACGAGCTTAGGGATAAATTTATACCGTTCAAATTATCAAAAAATACTGCATATCCTACATGGTACAACAGGGCCTTAATAAAAATTTTAAAAGAAAAATATAAGTTCCATCGTAAATATAAAACTTATCATAACCTATCCGACTATCATTCTTTTTCTTTGCTACGGACCAGAGCTATTGAAGTAGAGAAAAGCTGCTTCAATACGTATATGGCTAAAGTAGAATCTGCTATTATGAACAATCCAAGATCATTCTGGTCATACGTGAAAAGCAAAAGGACTATTAATACATTCCCTAATGTAATGCATTATCGTGACATAATAGCTGATACAGGTGAAGAGATAAGTAATTTATTCTCAAATTATTTTCATTCCACTTTCCAAAACCCTGACGCTGTCGTATTACCTTCCATAGAAAATAATAATTCCGTAACAAACATAAGCACTATTGAAATTAGTCAAGACGAAGTGTTAAAGTTAATGAAATCTCTAGATTTGACCAAGGCCGGTGGTCCTGATTCAATACCACCCATTTTTATAGTAAAATGTGCTGCTGGCCTGCTAGATCCCGTTTGTATCTTATTTAAGAGATCAATTACAGAGGGAACTGTACCAAGGATATGGAAGTCTGCATTTATTACTCCTGTATTTAAAAAGGGGGATCGGTCAAATGTAGAGGATTTCCGCCCTATATCTAAAATATGTCTATTTTCTAAAATTCTGGAAAGAATAATATATAAACAAGTTTATGAAGCAGTGAGATGTAATTTCGGTGAAGAACAACATGGTTTCCTGAGAAACCGTTCTACAACTTCGAATCTCATACTCTCCCATGAATTTGTATCTGAAGGCATGGACCATGGTGCGCAAGTGGATGTTATATATACAGATTATTCTAAATGTTTTGACCGAATAAATCATTCAGTGCTCCTGGATAAATTATTGTCGATAGGTATTCATGGTGACCTTTACCGATGGTTTTCGTCATATATTGAGAATCGCACACAGGCGGTAGTATTGAAAGGGTACGTATCTGGCTGGAATTATGTTCCTTCTGGTGTACCTCAAGGCTCAATCTTAGGACCTCTGTTATTTACATTGTTTATCTCTGACATAAAAAAGTGTTTCGAACATAGTTACATTCTACTTTACGCAGATGATATGAAGATACACAAAGTTATTAAAAATATATCAGATGCTAAGCTACTTCAAAACGATTTAACGAGGTTCGAAGAATATTGTGTACTTAACAAACTCCAGCTAAACGTTGCCAAATGTCTTCAAATCACGTACTCCCGACAAAAAACTACTATTAACTTTGAATATAAAATAAATGATGAAATACTCAAAAAAGTCACTACAATTAAAGATCTAGGGGTAAAAATGGACTGTAAGCTTTTGTTTGATCAACACATTGATTACATTGTTAATCGAGCATCCAAGGCGTTAGGATTTGTTATAAGAGTTTCAGCGGATTTTCGTTCCTTAAAAACTATAAAAATTCTTTATTGCGCTTTCGTACGTAGTCACTTGGAATACGCGTCACAAGTCTGGAACCCTCAGTATGAAATATATAAGTCTCGTATTGAAGCTGTACAGAGGAAATTCCTTAGATACTTGGATTACAAGGCACGGCAATATTCCGATGATTACAACCACCGTTGCAAAAGATATCACTTTCTACCGTTACACTACAGACGTGATATTAATGACATTTCATTTTTCATTAATATAGCCAATGGGTCGATCGATTGTCCTGAACTATTATCCAAGTTACACTTGCGTACTAACCTTCTAGGGCTCAGGCGTAGGCCACTTATGCAGATTGCTTCTGTTTCTACTAACTATAGAAAAAATAGCTTTCTCTTGCGTGCAGCACATGCATTCAATAATATGCCAGAAGACTTGGATGTAGATCTCTTTTGCACAAAAGCTCTCACAGTGAAACGTTTATTAGCGAATATTTTTTTTAAAGATTGACTCGCGTCTATAAATGTTGATCTTTAATATCCTTAATGCGTTGCCAAAAACTATACCTACATAATTATATATACTTTAATGTTACAAAAAAAAAAAATTATATCACTTAATTGTTAATGTTTACTCTTTTTTTTTTCCAAAACTGTTGTTATATGAGGTCTACGATAGTTATAAGTACTATATTATGTCTTTTATTGGCGGAAGCTTGTTGTTAGCAAATTAGAAATATAGTAAGTTATTAAAATTGTCATTAGTCTGTAAGCTTTCCTAAGAATAAATAAATAAATAAACAACAAATACACAGTCCCTTATCCAATAACTCACCCTCATCACAGCACCATAGACTCTCAATAAAAAAATGTTATTAGGATGCAAATGACATGAAATAAAGCATGGTGTTCACTATGGTGATGTGGCAAGTGGAGTGTGTAACAGGTCGTCTGGGCAGCCGGGGTGAACGCCTAGTGTAGGCCCTGTCGGGGTCACTCACTCGGGTGAGGCGTACGGGGTCGTGGGGTGACGAGCTTGTTCGATGACTTGTTCGGAAGGGCAAGTATTTCCGATCCATTGGGCTATGAGAGTGAAGGAATTGAGAGTGCATTTGTGTCTGTGAAAATGCTTGTGCACTGTAGTAATGTTCTGCGCAGCTGGTTGATTTTTCCTCTTAGCCGACTGTCGGCCACGGCGGCTGTTCTCATATAAGGAGATCAGCCAGTCACTAATCCTTCACTCTCATAGCCTGACGAGATAGAAATCTGACAAGACGGGAGAGAGGTATATTAGGCTCAGGCCAACATTAACGTGCTCTCCGAACCAGAGTCCTCGTGCACAGCAGTCGCGATATGCGAGTATTGAATCACCAAGGCAGTTCTTTATATTTAGTTTTTTATATTTGAGTGAAAAAAGCCTATACATACTCATATTTCTGCAGACTTAAAAGAAGAGCCATAAGCTCGCCATTCTTACTATCCGTATATCCCATGAAAACCGCCAAAACTGCCAGACAGACGAATGAATTCACGAGTTCCTAAAACTTGGTTTTAGTTTAGTTTAGTGATAGACTAGGTGTCTTATGTAGGAGTGTCGGAGTGTGTCACTCTTATAACTTTGGTAATCAACTGGTAGACTGGCTCTGTATGGAATGGACTTTTGATTAGATAGATTTTGCTGTACGAAGATGTGACGATGGAAGCTTGTTGAGCTCATTTCGTCAATCATTACGTACTATTTATGAAGCTTAGTAGGCTTTAGAAGTCAGAAAGTCTACATATTAGGGTTCATCATAATAAGTCTTTTCATTACAGCCCACTGCACGGCTGCGGTCTCTTCTCATACAGTCAAGTGTTAATCACATATTAAATTCTAGGTTCCTCAAGATGATTTCCATCACCTTTACTCAGTCATTGGTGTCCAAGATAAAGTTTAATAGTAATATTTAACTTTCTGTCACAACACTTATGTTTTACATAACAACATTTTCTAACCTGGACCATCCTCAACACCAATAAAAAAGCCATAACAAATTCTATAAGCAAATCTCAGTCCACATCGTTAGTTCAAGCATAGGCAAATAAAGTCCTCAAAATAAAGCAATATTAAATACAATTATAGTGGCCCATGAAGCGCAATAATAACTTTATATTAATGCAATAAAACCAAATAGCTCACGAGAACGCGCCATTTTGTATGCAAATAAAGATTTACTGGAAGTGGCTGACGAATCTTCATGAGATGTTTCGGATGACGCGATGAATTCATTAGGATTTATTTATTTTCCCTATCCAAGTACGTTCCCAGATTCAGGTGAAATAATATCATTTCAGCTGTTGAATTATTTAAGGCGTCAGTTTAAATACTGGTCAAAATAGTACACTACAATAGTCTGTTTTACACGGAATACCTATTCTAGCCGCCTCATACCAGGCACTTGAAAAACGATACTTCTTAGTTAGATGTGTTTTCAGGATTTAGATGTGTCGTTCTTTCTGTTACATTGTCAGCCATCTAGAAATCTCACAGTTACCTCCCACAGCCACATCCATCTTCTTAACATCTTCGCGCGTTTAATTTTACGAGTCGAATAAACATGCGCGTGCGTTTCCGTATTTAATGCGAATGCTCAAGGTTTCGCTGACGCACGCCGATGCGCTTGTTTTGATATTAAATGCAACATATATACAAACATATAGACGTACATACAAACATACAGAGATATATACAAGCTTGTATTAAAGTGTTTCGTGTAAAATTATGTGACATTTCGAATCGGTGCTGCGTATACCAACAGAGTAACAAATATGCCCATTTATTTGGTTGATTGTTTTAGTGTTTTCTGATGTTTGGATTTGCTATGCTTCTTTGTCGTTAGTAAATATGTACCTATAAAATGTACCACCGCAACCAATGTAACCACCTATTAAATTAGTAGGTATTTTTGTTAAAATATAGGTATTTAACACTAATAACTTTGAGACAGCTGAGCAGATTTTGATGAAACATGCATACGAATTACCACTAGAACATTATCTTTTATTCTAAAATAACCGCATCAAAATCGGTACAAATTACATTGGTACAGCCAGAGCCACAAATATACAGACAGACTCAAACTTCCAACGTCCTTATTTTTGCGTTGAATATTAATATCACATACCATCGTTTAGAACCTTTCTTTGCACCATATACAAAACAGCGTTCTTCCAAAAAAATCTAACTTGTATGCACAAAAATACCTGTAACCTTTGACCATATAACTATAGGACCCCCAAAAACATATAAAAAAATATAAGTGAAACTATATTTGGTAAAAACCGCCGGCTATTTATAATGAGCTGTCGCAATGGTACTGTATGGATGTTAAACGTTTTTTATAAGTCATTATGTTTGTATAAGCACTATAATACGGGGCCGGTTAATAAATTAACTTGCGGCCGAACGAGTCAATGATCCATGCGTGCGCGCAAGATGAGATGCAGTAGTTTCAGAGATGAAACGCAGCAAAAAGATCTCATTTTTGGGCTGCAGGATTGTTAGAAAGACTTAATTGCGGGTTTGGTATACAGAGGGTTCCAGAAGAAACAAAGTTTGGATCTAGAAAGTAAAAATTCCACACCCTCTCTCGCTGCATCCATAGCGGAAGAGGTCGTCTGATGATTTCCCATCTTCAAAAAAAAGGTCAAGCAAGTACCAATATAACTTTTATTTATGTGCACTTTAGACACCAATGCCTGACAGTGAAGAAAAATACGACGTGAAAGTTTGAAATTGTCGTTTGGTTCGTCAATATAAAACGTCAAGCTGAAAACGCTGTTAGTCCCACGGAAGCCAACTGGCAAGAAACTTCACTGTACTTTAATCATCATCATCATCATCCTCCGAGCCTTTTCCCAACTATGTTGGGGTCGGCTTCACTGTACTTTAATATAACTTGTATTACTGCATCATCCCTGCCGCACTACAATTGCGCGCAAGCGCAGCAAAGACGCGCGTGGGCAGCATACAAACGCTCGCTCTTCCGCGTATGACTCCGCTCATTTCGCTTATTATAATAACACTCATAAAAGCTATATAAACGATGACTGGTCCGTCTTTTTGTTTACGTTAATTTCGATGGAATATAATTGTTAGTGGCTGGTTTGAGGTGCTAGAGGATTCGTAGGGATGGCTTTATAAAAGTATGATTGCGTCAGTAAGTGGATATCAAAAACTATTATAATAGAGATTTTTAAATTAGATATTACTTATAGAGAGTGTAATTGGTATTACTTATATTATAAGCATATTACTAGCTGATAGGCAATCAGGAAGGCAAGAAGTTATATTCTATGTTATCGATGACTTAATAATTATGATTGGACTCCGCTTTTAGAATAAATGAAAATAATAGTACGCTCTATTGGGATTCAAAGTACCACTAACAATTTTATATAATAATAAAATCTACAAACTTTACTAACCATAGGGTGACCGGTTAAAATTCGCGTAAAATTAACGGAACAGATCTAAAACCCTTCGGCACCCAATTGGTTTCACATTTGTTCCCCTTTGAGTAGCCCTTATAATGAATACCACGGCTTTATACCGTTACTAAGCATTACACCAACCCCTATATCACTAGAAATAAGGTTGAATTCCGCGTGGCTTTTAGTGGTACAGCTGCAAAAAGCTATGTAATTCCCGTTATACGGCGTATATTGACAAACGTCCTGCAAAATGAAAGCCTAATTTTATTAAGGAGCTATTACTTTGTGAATATGTATGAGTACTGCGGATGTATGGAGCGACAATGTTTTGGAATACGTTAAGTCAATGTTTTGTAATATACTGGGACTAATAGGGTTAAGATGGTCTAACGGTATTTGAGCATTATTTTGTATGTTTTTTTTTTTTTATAAAGAGATAGACTGATAGGTCACTAGAGACGTTTAATTGAGAAGGAGGCTGCCTCAGCCTTATCATGGCTGGAAGGCCATATCTTTTGCCGCTCAAAATCGAAAGGAGTTAAAAGTCTTTTGCGAGCCCTATGCCCCTAATCATCATCATCACCATCATCAAGGAGATTGACTTACAAAAAAATATAAATTTGCTAGAAGACAGTAACTTAGTAAATAAGTTTTTTTAAGGTGCATGGATTGTACATAGAGATATAGCATTGTATAAGTATAGAGATAATAGCATTGATGTTGAACCCTTGAAATACTGGGTCACTATTACATAATTAATTATGCATAAATGAGCCTATTGAAAGACACACATGAAAGGACCGGTTAGAAAAGTAACCAATTGATGATCCTTTTCCAAACGAATGTTTTCCCCCAAATCCAAACAAGCCAAACTCAATATTATTTTAGGATATCAATATGCTAACAAGTCAGTTATTTCAAATACATGTGAATGCATTCGACGCACGATTTCAGAAAACCCCCAATTTTCAAGACCCAAAATATAGGTTCATTCGGCAAGTTGCAGTATTTTTGTACCGTTTTGCAATAGGCAACAGTTCGTATTATTTTGCATATGACTTGTTTTGTAATATTGATTTTGCATATTGTTTTGCATTGTTACATATGCAATGGAACGAATGTTTTGTTTCTTGATTTTTGGGACGTGGTTTGTTCTAGTTTTTTTAACATGTTTCTGTAGTGTGGTTTAACGTCAAAAGAAGTTGCGGGGTCAGTAACTTCTTTCCTTTTTAATTTTAAATGATGCCTACCTATTAGAATGTTTACTGCAGTTTTCGTAATATGTTTTTTGCATTATTTTGATTTATTTTTTCCTTTAGGAATGCAGAAATAAACAACACCCAAACAAAAAACATCACACACAGTTTGAAAAATTCTCCAACTTAAATTAAGGCTAGTACAGACTATTGAAGCAGACCAATTCACAACTGCATCTATAAAGTCAAGTACATAATGCATGTCTGAACTGACCATAAGAGGCTTTCGTTCTTTTTAAAACGTTCAGCTTTTAAACTACTCTTATGGCATGGCCGCAGCAGTCGTGAAGTGGTCATTTAGCGTATGGCTAATGTGAACTATGGTATAATGGGTGCCTAGTAGATATATATGTTCCTGTACATAGGGCCTTAGAGCACATTGTAAACTTTTAGTCGGCCGAGAGTTGGTTTGGGCTCTTTACATCAGTATGGAAATGAATGTTAGTACGCACATAACAACGATCAGGTATTTGACCGGTATTAGACAGACTAAAAATTAAAATTCATTAAAAAAAAAACTTCTAAGTCTTTTGAACTATCAAGACTTACAATACAGGGAGTACCAAGTAGGTTTATGTTTTTTCCAAAAGCACTTCTAGTGTACAGTAAAGGTATGATTCCGAACGACGCTGCACGCAGCAGTGTTGCCGCAGCAGTGTTGCCGCAGCAGTGCTGCCCAGCAGTGCTGCCTGCCGCGCTGATTCCGAGCAACGCGGCAGTGTCGCTCTGTTCGTGGTGATGCGTTGTTGTGTATTCGTTAGTTTACTTAGAGTTGACAAGATGACGATTAATGACCAACTTTTATTTATACTGTTAGAAGAGGAAGAAGTCTGAGTCAGAGAAATTCATCGTTTTGTTGTCAATTTACGTGTCAACATTCAAGTAGGTACTCTTGCTGCAGCGGCAGACGCGTCACTACAGGTCTGTCGCGGCGGCAGGGCGACACTGACGCGCAGCAGTGCTGCCGCTACATTGCTGCCGCAACATTGCTGCCTAGCTCGGAATGTAATCTCATATAAGCCAATAGAAATTGTACGGGGACCAGTAGTGCCGCGGCAGCACTGCTGCGTGCAGCGTCGTTCGGAATCATACCTTAATGGTTATTGTACCTAGGTTAATAAGTTAGAAGTGAATGTTGGTGTTTTAGATAATTCTTTTAACTCTAACTGGTAACTTTTGTTGCCAAATCAAATATCAATTCCTAGCGCAGTTGAAAGTTTATAGTATTAGTAGCTAACTGCCCCGAAATGCCATCCACAACTTTCAAACTACCACAATTACTGACGTTCAAAACTTGCTGACACTTTAGACCTACATTTGGAAGAAAAATAAAATACATAAAAGCAAATTATTCAGGCGCAAAATGTCCAGACGTGTCAAAGTCATCTACTTTCATTTTCAAAATGTCTGGTAGCTGCAGTCGCCACCGGAATATTAAATGAGCCTTTTCTGGGCCATTGTTTTAAAACGTTAGATTTTTTGCGCCATAGTTTGAGATATCAATGACCTTAAGAAATAATCAGTTGAGAATAGTAAGAAGATTCATTGTAGCTATTTTTAAGTTGAAGCTCATTTTGGATGTAAAAATAGTATTCATATTCAATTATTTTTCACTCAATGATGAGGGTTACGAACACGACTTAAAACTTATGTGGACCGTGTTGTCAGCCTTTTTACTGCTGGCTCTCTACAGCGCACAGGCCTCTTCTCATACAGAGAAGAAATGAGCGTTAATCACCATATTTTCCGGATAAGTATTTAGGTAAAACCACAGGAAACTGCTAGTAATAATAGGTGGATGAGACAGTTTTTATTGTCCCTTAGTTTTAAGAAAAAGGTATTGTATTCATCTTTTCGGACGAAAACCACACGCTGGTATTTCTGGGAACTTTGAAGACTCCAAGAATTGTCGTGAATCAACATTTGTAGTATTTCGTCGCTTGAATTCTATTGCACCAAACGAATTCCAATCTATCAAATTCTTGGTAAAAAATAAGTCCTAAAAGGTAAACTGGAATTCCTTACTAATATTTTAATGCGAAAGTTACTCTGTCTGTCTATTTGTTGGTCTTTCACGTCAAACCTACTTCACCAACTTAAACGAAATCAGGCACACTTTAGAGCCTTAAAAAGTACACCCAGAACCTAGAAGGAGCCACGAGAAAGGGCCAGTATAGAATAACTAACTACAACGGACGTCTTTATAACCCCTTTACAAGAAATACGCATCACCATCACGTTAAACGCAAAAACAAAAGCTCCTCAATAAAAAACTAGTCCATAAAGGCAGAGTTCTTCAAGACGATCATCTCAAGTGATTTCTCAATCGCTTTGGAGCTCAGAACCCACAAAGTGATACGGAACTCTTACAAAGGATAACTTCTTACAGACGCAGCGTTTAATGCAACCGTGGGTCGCCACAGTTTAAGTAATACAGAGAGACAAACCATTTTATGTGGAATATTATTTGTATTCGCCATGGTTTTAAGACCTTGTTGTGTTCTTATATTTGTATTGGAGATACTAAGATTTTTTGCAATAAATAACATTGTTACAATTTTTTTACTTTTGTAACAATATTTTGCCCTTCTGAAATATCTAACTTTGTGCCTAAAAAGGCATATTAAAATTACGTAAAAAAAATTAATAATGTGTTAAAAAAAAACACTCTCAATTTTAGTTACAAACTCTTGTATAACTTTGAAATGCTGATATATTTTGACCGACTACTCAGAAAAGGTCGATGTTGTGATATTTATATACGTTCGTAAACAAACATCAGCTATCTTTATACAATTACTAACTGCACTTTAATTTGGCTATATTTAAGTAGGAACCCAGTTAAGGAGAAATATCGTTGGTTAACTGCATTTTCTAGCCTACGTCCTTCAGAGGAGGAGAAAGTGAGACGCAGAGAAAGAATCTCGACCACACAATATGTTCGCATCTCGCTAATTTGTTAACACGATATATCATCCGTGTATCCAGTACATTATGTACCTACACATGTAGGTATGTACATTATGTACCGTTTCATCAAATATTTGCTACAAGTCTCCTTGTTTGATATTTGTTGACAAGCATCTGTAAATAACTTTGTTTGTTTAATGTTTAATACCTCTGGGCTTGTCTGTAGGTAGCTTGAAATTAAATGTTTTTTAATATTTTTCCTACTGTTTGCTTTTAAGTTTTTCCATGCCTTAATCTATTTTATTTTACATTTTAGTACTATTTTTCAAGATGCCTTAAGGCGTTCCTTTTTAACCAACTTACATTGTTGATAACGTAAAACACCATTTAAGGGATAAAGTAAGGGGTTTTAAGACAAAAATATCAAGAAAAACATGTACCAACCAAGCAACATAAAGAAACAAAAATCAACTGCATAAAACATGAAACGAAAAACCTTCCAATATTTACCTACCCAATATTCCCAAAAAAGCATATTTTTCTTGCATCATAAAACCAAATTCCTGGTCCGTAAACATTTATTATTGATCAAAATCGCCCTTAATATAAAAGGTTCGATAAATAATACATATGACCGCTTGATTGGTGAACGTTCAATGTTGAATTATTCACGGTTTTCAAGAAACATCAAAGGGAACGCCGTCACTATGTAATGCAGTGTTTGGTCTACAATTTACTTGGTTATCGCACTTTTACAGCACTGTTTGAAGGGTTAATGTGTGGATGACAGGGTTAAGGTACTAAGTAGAAATGACAATGTGTTCGTACTATTGTCCCTTTTTGTGATGACTTTGTAGCCTGGGTAAGGTGTAGGTACCTGTTATTTGTGTGTTTCGCCTTGTATTGCTGTTGTGAAATAGGGTTGATGTTTACGAAGTTGTATGCAACTGAATATTTTAAATGAAGCGGCTCAGTAACACAACTTTGGAAGCCTTGTGGTAAAGCATCAGGCTCTTAGGTACGAGAGTGCCAGTTCGATGTTAGGGACAGACAAGTTACAATATTCCTTTCTTACAAGTTTTTTTTTTCAGTTATTTAATAATGAAATTATTTATAAATATGTAATTAATTGGTACTTTTATATAATTTAATTAGTTATTACGAAAAAAAGTATTATCCACTATACCACTTCCAATAACTACACAAAAAAATCGAATATACCCGAAAATCGCGTTCAAAGCTTGAAATAACATTACAGCAAAAAATGCGTCGCTCAAAGTGACAGCGTCGGAACATTGCGCAAATTCCGCAATGCAATGATACAGGGTGCGCAAAAAATAACAATATCAATAACGAAATGTGTGGATTTTGAGCGCGTCAAACGGAACGCATGACAGTCGCGAACGTCGTGTCATATCCTGGTTGTTGCGTGGTGTGGGGGTGCGTTTTGTGAGCGTGGACGCTGCGGTTTTCGTGGCAGTGTTGAGGGTGCTTAATATTGTAAGTCTGTATTAAAAATTCTTAAGACATTTGTGAAATTGTGAGTAAATAAGCAGAGTTAGAGTTAGCAAAGTTAGAGAGAGAGTCAGAGCTCGGATTATGGTTGCCAATAAAATCATAGGCCAAAATAGAGAAAAACACAACTGACGTTCTTTACTCAGTCATATTTTCATTTAATTATTTTTGGTACATTTTGCTGCGTTATAATTGTATATCAAGCGGCATACACTAAGAAGAAGCTATTTGAACAGACACGCGGATGATTTTTTATTACCACATAAAAAAAAAAAAAACTATAGACTATAACGCGCCCACTCCAAACAGAACCCCGTAATCACCCGTCACTAATTAGGCGACTCCGTTTCATCTCACTTTGTCACATTATTCGCGGAAAAATGCACTTAAACAAAGGCGCAGTAAGTCAAAGGCGCATTATACTTGCATCTCGATTAGCGAGGGCTGACTCATAATAATTAGCATAACTATACGGAAGAACGCTTTGTTCGCGAGTCAACATCAAAGTGAACGAACTAAAATATGATGAGTTTTTTTTTGTAGGGGTAACATTCCGTCTAATATGTTTGATGAAGGATATAAGAGGAAAATATGAGATTGGATGGCTTAACTAAAAAAAACTGACGAATTGGCAACCACCTTTTCGGAAAGTCAGTTAAAAACGTCATCTCTATCGGTAGCTGGGAAAAAGCTTCCTCCACAAGCTGCTATCTTTTTCTGTTCGAAGCCTGTTGTGGTCAATACGCGAAGAAGTTGTCCTATAATAATTATAATCAATAATTATAATCTTGTTCTACACTTTGGTCGCTTACGATCGCATATTTTAAAATTCCACTGATATTTTTGTGATACAGATATTTCTAGTTTTAGCTGAAACATTTACGGATACAAATACAGAAATACTTATAGGCACACTAACTTAAATAAACACTTTTACAAACATCTCTTCCATTTTTAGTCACAATTCGACACAGTGTCCACTTTCACATTTGTTACGGACAAAATAATAATGACGCGTGAAAGTTACAAATGCGTTTCAGTTTTCAGGACTCTTTCAAATACTTTGTTCTTCAGTTCAGAGAACTGAAACACCTGAAATTCTTTAGGTCATTGTTCTTTATTTATTCATATTTTTGTCCTTAAAATATTTTACTCGCAAAGAAAACTGTATAAAGTTTCATTTTTTATTATTGTCTTAACTTTGTCTATGAATTATTTGGAGTAGGTGTTATTTTTTTACTACGTTGGTAAGTCTTATTTAAATATTTATATAGTTTTGGAAACTTACCTTTCAAAATTGGAGTTTAGATTTTATTTCGGGCCTTCTCTATATCAGAAGAAGGTCAAGCAATGAGACGCGATATTATCCCCTATTTTATGTCTACGTTTATGCACAATTTATATTAACCTAATACCATTATAACTAAAGGATACTCTAATACCAATTAAATAACCGTCTAAATTAACAAAAAATACATAAAAATATGTCATAAGAAGAACACATCGTCATCCAATCACCGTTTTATAACCAAAAAGAAGTGCAACAATGCGTTGCAAAATAAGTATAATGTATGAGTAAATGCACCAGGAATTAGGTTAGGCTGGCTATTGACACCAAGGTCATTGCACTTAGGGCCTATGCACCGAAATGATGTATCGTTTCTCTGAAGACGTTCATTATTTATAGCAGTTATTGTTTTTCTTGTCATTTATAAAAATTTCGAGTTTTTTGGCAGCGTGTTTTATGTCCCATTTTCATTCTTTCCTTCATTTTTAAGAGATTTTTGAACTTATTGAACGGCTTATGACATTATTTTGCAGTGTTATGACGCACGAGCGGGTAATTCCGAGTAACAGTTATGTTTTATAATACCTAAACTTCTAAATAAAGAACTTTAACTCGATGAGAGAGCGCGTGTAACAGTGATGCTTTTTATACAAATACAAGGAATATCTACTCAAACTAAAACTATTCTAGAGCAATGTCTCGGACCCTAAGACAATCCTTCACACTAGCTGAGGATCCATTCGCGTCCCGAAGGAATCACATTCTGCACTAGAATAAAAAGTAGCCCTTGTCCCTTCGTAGGCTCTAGGATATTACTCTACCAAATTTCATTAAAATCGGTTCAGTATTTTTGGCGTGAAAGTCACATTTACAATATTATGTCAAATAGATCGTAAAAATAAAAGTAAGCATATTAAGCTGTAATCTTTATCCCGACAATTAAACACTAATAGAAGAAAATCACACACAAAAAATAAAAATAATAGTCGTTTAACAACAATTTCCCAAAGCAATAAACAGCTCATAAATTCAATTAGTTAATGCAAAAATTGATTTACAGCCGGCGCGGTGGGATGGTCGAAATAAAATCACATAACCGACCAAAATCGGCAGTGTGCCAGAAATCTCTACTGGATAAAAAAAACGTGAACGTTCGTAATATTAATGGTTGAAAATAATAAGCTGGCTCCATATATCAAGGTACCGGGCCGCTGCATTTGATTTTTCATATGTTTTGGCTTAAAACCTGAATGCTATTGCCAAAAGTTTGCAAAAGATTTACTGGAGGATTGTAGATATTGAATTATTGCTTTATTATGGCATTTTTGGTTTGCACAGCGGTTTATTTGTTGCCACGGGATTAAAGTATTTAAGGACAAAAATAATATCGAAACAACTTTGAAGTATTTTCGGGAAAAATGTTTTTTTACGACTACACAAGATAAGTTATTTAATGAAAACAGTAAACTCATTGAAAACTGTCATCATTTATGTATCGATTTTTTTAAATATTAATAATCATTTTATCTTAATTTTAATATAACGGAATGAGTTTCGTAGTCGCGGCTTCGGTATAGGAGTGAAACCAAAGGTTATCAGGTTTCCTGCATAGCTGAGTTGAGGAGGTCAGATAGGCAGGCGCTTAAAGTAAAACCTTGCAGTCTGCTGCGTCGGTGCTGCTGCGGTGAGATCAGATACCAAACCCTTATAAATTTGGTAAAAGCCTGGACACGTGATACTGAAAATACGTAGCTGCTGCATCTACATACATATATTGAGCTATCATGGTTTTTTAAACCAATGAAAACCAAATCACAAAATAGTTAACAGGCCGTTTCCAGACGAATCAATCAGACAAAGCATCGGGCCATTAGAGGCGCAGCACAAAAGCCGCACAGTGGTCAAACCCACAAAAAGTGGCAGACAAAACTCGAATGCAGGAACCACAACGCTCGCGGGAAAATCAATCAGTATAGCGTGCCCAATGTATTACCAACTGGTTTTTTTCCACCGGCGCGCATACCTGAACACTGTGTTTTTCGTAATTGAATAAAACAGCATTCTATTAGTGAATACCTCTGTTCAAATTAGGTTTGTTTGTGTAGTTTGGAATTGTTTAACTGCAGTACATATACAAGTAATTCTGGTTGTGTGTGCTGCAATTAAAATTGTAATATTATGTTTCAAAATGTTGGCTTTGTGTATCAAAGTGTTTCTGAAACTTTTGCTGGTATATGCGAGTGATTCACGAGTGGCTGACGAAACTTTGACAATTGTCAGCTACGGCACAGGTATTTAACTGTGGATGCTAATCATGTAACTTTTCAACCGTAATGGCGTTTGGTATTAAAGTTCCAAGTGGCGTTTTGTAACATGTCGCTTTTATACCTGTTTGAAACATCGCGACTGACTTTGAAGTCCACATTCCGCGTTGTAATTGTAACACGCCATTTTCATATGAAGGAAGATACTTTTTATCTATTTATTTCTTGTTTTTTTTTCTACTGTGAAATATCATGTCGTTACGCCTGGAGCTGCTTGAGATACTGAAAAGGAAAGCATTAGAAGAATACTAAAATCAGTATAAACCGAACATTAAATCGATCTTTAAAACAAGTGCTAGTCATTGACTGTTTATCATTCCTATAAAAAAAAATATGAAGTTTTAGCTTTGTATCACGACATTCGAACTGGTAAAAAAGTATAACTTTTCTTTCAGATTCTAAAAACTCTCAAAAATTTCTGATGCTAAAACAAATCTCGTGTAAATGTCTTATTCATGCAGAAAACTAATAAATATAAAATGATTAGCAAAATTATAATAAACGAGATCTTTATCCGAACATGCAAAGTCTTAAAGATTAACAACTTAATATTTTTTACGGCTCTTAAACTGCACTTGCGACATTTTATTTCATGCAATATTTGGAAATTTCTTTCTAACACGAACCACTTAATCGACTAAATAAGAAAACTAAAATGAACTTAATATGACATGAATAAAATAACAGTTATTTACTTTCAAAATAAAATATCCTATACTGACTGAAATCTACGTAATTCTCTGACAAAAATTTGCCTGAATCCTATACAAGGCCGAAGGCTATGTGTAAATGTGTATTTTAGTTAAATTGTTTCATTCGTTTTATCTTGAAAACTTGACGCAAATACAGAGCTGTCATATTAATAATACAAGTAAGAATCTCCACTTATTAACATAAGGAAATCCGTACCAACTTTAGACCACTATAATATTTTCTTCTATTTTCTTTATCGATCCCAATATACCCCAAACTTATTCATAACAAACACAGCAATGTTTTCAGCTAACAAGCACAACAAGCGCTCACTGAAAGCGCTTCGTCAGCTGAAAGCGCTGTAGGTATCGATTGCAGCGGCTGCATTCCTAAAACGCAGCACGTCAACAATGATTTACGAGTTCCAAGTAAACAGATGTTTTGAATATCGGGAGGATTATGCAAGAAAATAGATATGGATATTATTTAATTTTGAATTTTCGTTCTTACTCGCAAATGACGTAGAAATTGTTATTTATATTGTATTTTAAATGAAGTTGATATTATTTAATTTTGAGTCGCTGTTCTTAAAAAAAAAACATGTTTTGTTTTCAGTACCTTACTTACCCAATTAAAATCATTGCGGGACCCCAGAATTTTACTATAGGTTGTTCAGTGATTTTATATTACTCAGCTATGTAACGAGAATTCAAAATAAATAGTATCATCCCATAACGATTTACTGGAAAATATGTTTATTTATGCGTTTGAGCTGTTTTAATAAATTAAACTTACTCAAAATAATTATTCACAATTTGCACGGCCCAAACTGACCAAACAAATTCCATCTAAAATATGCAAGATCATATTCGCGCAAAAGTACCACTGTGCAGTTAATAACACTCAAAACCCGAAAACTCCAGTGTGTTTTCGGAAAACAATTTTTGATTTCGCATCGCTCAAAAGCGATCCAGAATTAATAACTGTTGCATTACCCTGAATTTCGTAAAAGCCCTTTGAGCGGACCATGTTGCACAGTGGTTGAAACGCGGGCTATGTTTTTGCAAAAATCCTTTTATGTTTTATGCAATGTAATCTTTCATGAATAACACAGGGATTGTGATGCACCTGTATTGAAATAAAAGAATTGCAACGCAACATTTTTAGCGAAGTTTTTTCTTTTCAAAAGAGAAAATAGAATAAAAAGGTGCATTTATTCGTTATATATTATGTTTATTTATTTATTTTAAAAGTATGTATTTTATTCATTCTTTTTGCGTATTTTGTGCAATGTTTTATTGAATTGAAAGGCGGCAACATTGTGTGAAACATGAAATGGGCGTAAAATATAAACATAACGGACATGTTGTTTCACTATTAACAGCATAACGTTTTATATTTCACGAATATTTGTAAACCTACCGACCTGGTGTTCTTTTGATTTTCTTTGACACCTTTACGGTAATATGGACTCATCTGATATTCATACGAATATAAAGCTTAATCTGACGTGTGCTTCCAATTTTCAAGAGTTGCTCTCGATTTCTCATCTTTAGATCTCACTTGGTGACTACACTTTCATACAAACAAAGGATATTTCAAATCGGTCCAGGGGTCTCCGAGAAATCGAGTGACAAAACAAAACATCTGAATTGAAAACCTCCTCCTTTTGAAAAGTCGGTTGATCAAAAACTAATTATTTTGATAACCGTCGAAAAAAAAAACCTTCCATGATATTCTAATACATAGGCGTTACTGACAGCTGTCAACGCTCAGGTATACTGAATATTCCTTTTGATTTTTATACGATGAAGGGTTCCGTACATAGCTTTGAAGTCTACTGTAGACTGGTATACTTGAAAGCCCTTTTATTCTAGGCTAATAAGAGGGTGACACGGTTCTTTCTATCATTTTCATGTCGACTTAAAAGAAAGCTCGATGAAGGGAATTTTTTTTAAATTATTTTCTGTTGCGAGGTCATGCGATAATACTGTTGTGGGAATGTGTTTATTTATAGTTTGCTGTGCAATTTATTTATACTTAGGTTTATATAATGTAACCTATTAAAAGTTAGAAATATATGGCGTAAAACATATAATAGAACGCATATAGTATGTGCGTTCTTATCTGTGGACTTACTGATCCAATCAGAAAAAGATACGAACAAATCATGTAGTAAAAGACGTTCCATATTCAAAATTTTCATCCAAAAAGATCTTTTTCGGTATATCGAAAAAAAAATTGGAATCGTTTTTGAGTCATTAGTTGTACACTTGCTTATATAAAACAGTGTCTCAGTAGGAAAATGTTGGTACAAGTTGAAAGTATTCGCGTGACGGCTCGCTCGGTAGTTTAAATAATAAATTAGCGTCAGTATAAACCGTTCGATGGCACCCCTTTCTAAGCAAACACATAAGCTTGTGCATTTCTAGAAAAAACAAGGAAAAATGCCGATTCAGCTCACGTACTAGGGGTTCCGTATTTTGCATGTTATTTGGGTATTTCTACGCGAAACTGGGGTTTGTATTGCATTTCAAAGGTCAACACGTCAGTCTAATTTTGACTGATCCTTAGAATTCTTACTAATATTTAACGCAAAGGCAACTCTGTCTTCTTATCTGTAACGCTTTCACATCTAAGCTGCTGAAACGATTTAAATGAAAAGTACACAGATACCTTAGCCTACAGCCTCAAAAGAAAAGAGGCTACTTTTTGCCCCATTTCGGGAGTGTGTCTCCTGGTACGTGAGTTAAACCACAGGAAACAGCTAGTGTTTTATAATATGCCTCTATGTACCGTCTAGCTAGCTTAGAAGATGGAAGACTAGCCACTGCTCTGGAATCTAACCCAAGACGGGTCAATTCCCGAACATGTACATTTTTTTCAGGGGTTCACGATAGTCAATGTAAAAGCAATAAAGTTGTACTTAATTCGTTATTGAGCGTTAAAATATGTTAGTTTCAAAATTAATAACTTTGGCATAGATTTAGTTAAAAATATATTTTGGTATCTCTTATTATATGGAACCCTAAATGTACCATTTATATGGCGTTTCATGCAGTATTGCGCGACTTTACAGACGTTAAGACGGTGTTTGTTAAAGAGTCTCGTTTACAGTTTATGGGCAGCCATTGTGAAACTCTATGCAGAAATATAAGTTAGCTTTTCATCTGTGTATGTAGTATAATGTTTAAACGGAATAACATTATCATTAGATAACTATAGAAGGAGAAATCCAAACTAAAGAAAATATTATTAAGTTTCATCAACATTATACTATGGTCCTATCATCTGCCTAGGCTTTCCCAACTAAGTTGGGATCGCCTTTCAGTCTAATCGGATGCAGCTGAGTACCAGTGCTTTACATGGAGCTACTGCTTATCTGACCTCCTCAACCCTAATCGGGCAACTCGATACGCCTTGGTAAGACTATTTGTCAGGCTTTCTGGCTTCTGATTACCCGTAACGAATGCCTAGTCTACTTATACCAGAGGCCTTTCTGATTTGTCAATATTAATATTTATTTTTGTACTAAGTGAGATTACTAATTCGTCTGTCTATTACACGTTTAAATGCCTTTATGCTTGCTCATAGCGGACTGCAAATCGACACTAATATTTTTTTTATTGCACCGAACACGCGATGCACTGAGCGCATTCGTGTACAATTCCTTTGAAAATGTATATTATTATTATTTTATTAATTTTAATTTGCCGGTTCAATGGATTCACTGAAATGCTAGTGAACACAGATGCTACTGATTTTCAGGTTGTTTGACTGTGGGTAATCGGAACTGAAAATAGTAATTAACGTTGTTAATTGGTTTTAAAGTTAAAGGAGATGAGAAAATTAGGTTTAGTGGACTTTCTTTCAAGACTTGTAGTGCAATAATTATCTTAGCATAATTATTGATAACATGCCTGAATTATATAATAGACAGAAAACATTATTTGCGGCACGTACAAGTAAGAGGTTATTTTTGAAAGCCCAATTTCATGTAAGTAATGGCAACCTATCTGAAAACTGATTTCACCCCAAAAACTTAACCACCTAAAACAAACTAGTACCAAGTACTCACCAACTTGAACACAATATGCAAATGAAAATAGCAACAATTATTCAGAGAGACTTATTAGCAAAGTTTTTATGAAAGTCGAGCACTGAAGGTACAGGCTTTTATTAGAACCATAACGAACATAGTATTATGTTGAACTGCCATCCTTGTGACCCTTGAGGGTATACTTCACTCACACAAGCTGCGGTGGGTTGGTGAAACGATTCGTTTTGATTGGGGATAGTAACTTGACGTGACGTTTGAGATGCTTCAAAATTTGTTGACTTTTAAATTGTTTTTTGAACAAATCCAAATTTAAATAAACAGCTCGATCTTCTGGGAAGTTGCTGTGAAGTTAGTTAAAATGTATAAAACAAACATAATAATAAACGTAAAGTGCATACGAGAGGCAACTTATGGCTAACTTCAGAGACGCAAAGTTACTTGACGAGAGCATAACAGTCTACTTTCCTTTCCATGGTTATTTTATCTTATAACATTTCAATAAAAAATCAGGCAGTTTATAATGATTACCTTAATCTTAATGGGCTCTCTAATGTAATTAACAATATTACTTACCCCCCTCACCTCTCTATGCAATAGGTATATGCACAGACATGGTTTGTGTGAGTTACCCCACGGTTACCCCGCTTATGACCGTGGGTAAAGCGAGGTGCGACTGTTTTATGTTAGCGTTTTTATATTTAATTTATTACCCTAGTGTCAACTTGTATAGGGTGTTCACTTAACGGAGGCTATTATGGTTGGATTAGCTTATTTGTTTATGTATGAAGATAATGTGTAGTGATACATTATGTGTATAATATGATAAAATTAAGAGATGTGCGAAAAAAAGATTAGTTTATCCTATGCGATGCCTCTCCTGACAGATATTGGGCAGCCAGATGTGCTGCGACGAGCTCTGTCACCCAATCAATTTTATCATCTCGGCCATAGGACACCAACTGCTGAACCTAGGCCTCTTCCATTGATTTCCAAAACGGCCGGTCGAAAATAAAAAAAGCAAGAAAGTATTATTAAAATATATTGTTTCGAAAATGAATGATCATAAGTTATAAGTTTCTGAGTCAAATGTTGTACTAAAAAAATATAAAAAATACTATATTAAAACTAGAACAAAACCGAGGTTAACGCTTCCATATCAAGAATTCACAGATTACCACAAACACGAAAGCATTTCAGTGAACCCCACACTGAACACCCTGTGTACTGAAACGCTAGAGCGCTATTACCACTAAGGTAGTATTTTTTTTTCATTTTTGGCCACAATATTGTTACTTCGCAGCGCTGTGGGGAATTAATTATGACTTATTTTGTAATGCCGTATTTCTGCGAATTGCGAAATTATTGCTATTGTTAACGGGAGTTATTATTACGTTAAACTTTTGAAGGTGTAGTCTTGGAAATAAAAATGTGTGACTATTACTTGCTTTTGTAATGTCTTAAATTGGTACTTGTGGATAAGACGAAGAAATATGGGTGTGGGTTTTTGACTTCAAATGTTTTGTATCTCACTGCCATATTTTACAGATCCATTAGTATCTGATTATTGCTTGGATTTATGTCGTTTCAGTCAGCCTTAGATTTAAATTCTAAAGATCCAATACAATTAAAATAAAAAGCTTTAAATACTCAACACTTTTTACACAATAAAAACGGGAACAAATATAATGACCACCATAAATTGCTTTGATACCCTTAGTTTTGCAACCAGAAAAATCTACTGAACACCAGAAAAATAAAGTCTAAAAATGTAATAGTACCAGCTATTTTAGTCACGACTTCACTTTAAATTGTATTCGACCACCAAATTTAGTAAATGATCACCAACTCTTGACGACCAAATTAATGTATTATTTTTGCCTAAATAAGTCACTGTGATTGCCATAAAATGTAGGCTTATTATCAAATAAAGTATTATGATGCCATATTAAGTTATGTGTCCGGCTTGCAATGTATGCGTGAGTGTCAGTATGACGAGTGACAGGGGAAAATGGAAGAAAATGACATGTTGCGCCGACCCCAAGTAAAATTGGGAACAGGGCAGGAGAAAGAAGAAGAAGAATGTGTTTCTCAATACACTACCTCGAAAACACACACTTATCGCACTGTTTAGAGGCATGCAATAGACAATTTTCCACCCTAGTGCAGGAAAAGGGTCCCCATAATGTTATTACATTTATTAACAGGATAGCAAGATGTAAAAACTTTGATTATCATTTTATATTAAAACGCTGGTATAATTTTGATGATCATTCACTACTTTTGGTGATCATTTACTACTTTTGGGATAACAATGATTTATTTGGACTCATTTTGCTTAAATAGGATAGCAGAATGTAAAAACTTTGGTTATCATTTTACTTTAAAATGGTGGTTTAATTTTGGTGATCATTTACTATTTTTGGCTTGCGTATGATTTATTTTGGAGTAATTTCACTTAAATGGGATAGCAAAGTGTTAAAACTTTGGTTATCATTTTACATTAAAATGCGAGTTTCATTTTGGTGATCATTTACTATTTTTGTCTGCTATTTGTTACTATTTCTGGTGATCAGTTAAACATAAGCCAATAAAAACATGCTGTATTTAAGAAATCGTCATCAAATCTTATACATCCTTTAGAAAAATCTTGCTCAAACAAGTTCATCCCATTTTCTCCAAACATTCCAGTTTAACGTTAATTAAAAAAACAAACGGTTTACTTTGGAAAGGATTCCATTCAGGCGAAGACGTTAGTTGCTGGATTGAGGAAACGTCATTTCCGTTCGAAGGACTGCGATCATCTGACGATTTTTTTTATTGTGACTGTGTAAAGTGGTGGGGGTAGGAGAATTGTAAAGAGGTTCGATTCAATTTTTTTTTTAATATTGACACCCAAAGTTAGACTAGTATATTATTATTTTCATGTGCAATATATTATACCTAGATGCCCTATATTTTAAGATATTGTCTCGCAGAATTAACGCTACATAGGTATTTTTCCTAACATTTTATTTCATGGATTTCCGCAAAGCTATTTCTGATTTCATTTGCTTTTTCATTGTTGTCATATAATAATCAAGTAACTTTTTTATGTATATCTTTAATTTTGGTATTTAAAATAATCGATACCACTAGGAATGGTAAGAAAAAACGGCATTAAAATTGCTATAAAAACCTAAAGTAATCCAAAAAAAGTGTTCAAAAACAAAAAAGAGAAATCCGTATTTAAAAGAACATTAACTTCCTCAGTATCCGCGTTAAGATACTTTTTTCCCGTTCGGCGGGTAGTCAGCAAAACAATAGAACTTTATGTGGGTAATTAAAGAGGACCGGGAGGAAATTAGCTTGGTATCATTGGAGGTGACAGCACTCCGAGTTCCTCTTTAGAACCTCGGTTATTAGACGTAAGAGAAAAACGTTACGACTGACAAGAGTTTGCAGTTTCTTCAAACCTGAGTTTTTTAAGTGTTTTGAGAACTTTCTTAGGATTATTTTTCCATTTTTTGTTTTGAGGATTTATACAGAACCTTATTTCGTATTTTGTGTATTGTAAATTTGTAATTAGGTTTTTAATAGTTTCGAGTTTTCGGAAGTCCATCTGACACTGATCTGAAACATCTGACATTGTTGAGTGGAGGGCCCAGGTCTTCTAGGGCTTAAGTTCCGATAGTTTATATGCTAGTCTTAGAACATCGACAGCTTCATCAGGCCTAGGGTTTGTCTCAGTTATTCAGAATCTTAATCCAGTCCAGGATTATTAAAAAGATCCTTTTAAGGCCTACATTTCAAGACTCTGATCAATTTCTATACGCATTGGGGTTGTTTCTGGGTCAATATTTATATTTTTGTATTGTATTGAATTCGTGGTGGCCTAGTGGGTAAAGGACCAACCTCTCGAGTATGAGGGCGCGGGTTCGATCCCAGGTCAGGCAAGTACCAATGCAACTTTTCTAAGTTTGTATGTACTTTCTAAGTATATCTTAGACACCATTGGCTGTGTTTCGGATGGCACGTTAAACTGTAGGTCCCGGCTGTCATTGAACATCTTTGGCAGTCGTTACGGGTAGTCAGAAGCCAGTAAGTCTGACACCATTCTAACCAAGGGGTATCGGGTTGCCCGGGTAACTGGGTTGAGGAGGGCAGATAGGCAGTCGCTTCTTGTAAAGCACTGGTACTCAGCTGAATCCGGTTAGACTGGAAGCCGACCCCAACATGATTGGGAAAAGGCTCGGAGGATGATTGTATTTCTATGGACCTTAGTTACCTGAATTGCAGGGATAAATAAAAAAAAGAAAAACATTTTTTCTAGGTACGCGGCCAAGCACATTGATTGGATGTTACATGGGGTTTTAATCCAACATTGACAAATATGCTCGTACGCCGAAACAGAAGAAAATCACATAATAAAGACACAGAATAAAACGAGAAGTATTTAAATGACAAAACCTATTAGTACCGTTGTGACCTTAATTACTTGTAACACGTTACATATAGCATTTAACTTCACAATAAGCGTTTTGAGTCACAGTTGGCGCGAGATAAAAGGATTCTTGCATCAGGTTGTAAGGGAAAGCGAGTAAAACTTGCAGAATATAGCCATTATCCTGTCTAAAAGTATAATTGGAAGAAAACGTATCACAGCATTTGGAAATTCTTTGCGTAGTGAGTCATTGTTTGGGCTTGTGGTCAAAATATCGCATTTAATTACACAACTTGTTAAAAACAGCTAAAAAATTCAACATTTCTACCACGCATGGGCTCCTATCTTCTTTGTCAATGGCGATTCTTAGCAATGGAGTATGGTTCATGTTAAATATGAGTTTATATTGTAATGTTATAGCTAAGCAATCTAAAATTAAAGCATTATGTGGTATTCTTATATTTCGAAATCATTTCGAAAACTGCAATATTAACAGAATATTCAGAAAACTGCATTTTCAGAAACCCATAAAACTCAAAACACATTTACTTAAATTACAGTCACAAATATACTCAAACTTTCATACACCACTAAAAGACTAAAAGGACATGAAAATTTGCTGCCATACGTGAAAATCCTTCAGTGACTCAATGTTTACTTGCCGAGCGATATTCTGAGGGCATCGCCAGTTTTCAAGGATACTCGCTATCAACAAATTAACATACATTATCTTAAAGTTAAAAGCAAGCCCTTGATGGGTAAATATGGACCAACCTTGTTATAAAGTGAAGTAAACTGCACGTTTGCAAGAATCTTTGGCAAAGATTAAGCCCTATTTAGGACAACTACAACACAAACAAAATTATAGAAAAAGAAAACAGTAAAATAGTAGGACTTTCAATACAAAATGGATCCCTGATGGTGGAAGGCGACAGAGAGGAAGGACTAGGAAACGCTGGAGAGAAACTTGGATAGCTTCCTCGTCAGTCACAAAAAGCAACCAATAGAGATCCATCAAACATCCTACTGACCTCTAAACCCATAAAGGCCAACTAAAATAACTCAAAATGTTCCGGAAACAGGAAACAGCGAAGGTTGCACACTTGAATATGTACCAACTAGTCTTGAGCCTAATCGTGAAGTTCCCTAGTAATTGCGGCTAAATAGCCCGCGCACGTGCTTCGAATCGCATAATTAATAGTTTTAACTAGTAATTGTGCTGTGAAACGAAGCATGTGATTGTTTTTAGGAATAGAGGTCAGTGGGGTCATTTTTCTTTTGTTTTTTATGAGTATGGTTAATGCTTAATGTGTAAGGTTCTGGTAATGGGAAGTTAGGTAATGGTATCGACGTTTCTTGATTTATTAATTGGCTAATTTAAAAGTTATTTTAAATTTATCAATATGTTTCCCGATACGAAGAAGTGAAAGAAGAAAACATTGAATTTAGCTGTTATTTGCAAATGTTTAGAGTGTTTATTTGTGGTCAAGAACAACACTGTTCTCCAAATATATTTATAGCTATTAAAATATTGACCCAAAGACATACTTATTCCAATACATAGTCTATTAAAAATGCCATGACTTGAAACAGCATTACAGTACCATATTTCTGCTTTGACTGCTAATCTCATTAGTCGAAAAGTCGGTGAAAACAAAAAATACAAGAGCACTGAGTACTCGCTAAGTGTGCCGCTTAATATGTCGGTGCAAGACAGCCGGCCTTAGCCCAGTCATGGTCAAATGCTTTAGTGTATTGCACTTTGTCCTTAGAACAAGATATAAGCTGAAGCGGGGTATTATATGCCTAGTCTTTCCCCAACTATGTTCACATCGGCTTCCAATTTAACCAGATGCCACTAAGTGGGTATGACATGTCTATTTGATCTGCTCAACCCAGGACACGGGACAACCCGATAGCTCTTGAAAAAGCGATGTCAAACCTTCTGGATTCTGATGTCCTAAGGACTGTCAAAGTTTTACAATTGACAGCCAGGAATTATCAGCTGGTTATCCTCTGAAATGAAATAGGATTGAAAAGCAAAATCTCAGTAGAACTAAAATCATTTATATTTTATTAAAAAAATGTAGGTAAAGATAAAGCTTTAAAATTCTGTATTTTATTCTGACAATATCCGCAAAAATGTACATTAAACTTGTTTGGATAAACAATTGCTTATTCATAAGTCATTTCCGAGTTCTTGTAAACAAAATATATGATCATACTATTTAATTCGCAAATGCGTGTAAAACCACTGGCCTTAGTAGAGTCACGGCCAAACACTTCAGTGTGTTGCACTTTGGCCTTGGAACAAGGTATAAGCTGAAGCGATTTTCTTTTTTTTTATTTACTACAATGATTGATGATCGTTCGTACTAATACTAGATGCCTCTCTTCCTCAAATTATTTTTTACCTTCAACTCACTATCTCTCTCGTACTCAATATCACCTTCAACTCTCTCTCTCTCTCTCTCTCTCTCCCGCCTTTCTCTGAATGCCTTGCTCCCGATCTGTCACTCATACTTTACCTAATCTGTCTTAAAGAACTTTAGATACCTTACTCTTGATCTCTCACTCACGGTTTTTAATCGACCTCTCAATGCTTACTTGACTCTGCACAACATTATATTTAGGGAAATCAATTTTATGGCATGTGATATGAAGTTTGGCCAAGGTGTCATCCGGAAAAATGATAATTCGGAAAAATGACGATTAGGGCAAAAAGAGTTATGACACTTTAAATTACGACAAAAAAGTTAGGTGACACGATAGAGAACCGCGCCCGCGACCTCTCGTTACTCATACCGCATACCGACAGCGTGATAATTTTGGCCGCGCTGCGAAGGTGAGAGTGCGATATTTATAAACGCGTCGCATTCGGCGCTTGCGCAGATTTGCCTCTCCGCTTCCTGTTATATGCCTGTTAGTATGATTATTAGCATTTTATTGTGTTTTTTGTGGTGTGAATTGAAATATGCCTGAAATTCAGACATTAATAATTTTTGCACCTTATATTCTTTGCACATATGCGAAAGACAGAAACTGCAAATATAATAGAAAGTAGTACAAAGTAAGCTTTAACAAAGCTTTATAATTTTAAACGATCTATTTTATCCTATACACAATTATTTTATCTCATTTCACCCTAAAACAAATATACTTACACTTCTAAAACCAGATATATCCAGTTCCCTTCCCCACAAATCCACATAAGTGCACTATAAAGTGACTTGTAAGTGAATTAGAATACCATAACTTTTTCTAAGCTACGATGTGAATATTTGACGAAGATTATTCGATACTGTGAGGTTGTAAAACAGCGGGAAATATGAGTTATAGCCTTCTTTAGAAAAATATATGGCAGGAGTAAGGACGTGGCAGGAGATAGGGGAATATTTAAAGACTTATAAGTTGATATCCTTAAAGTCCAGGTTTCATCTTGATGTTTTTTGTTTGTTGTTAAAAAGTACCCAATTTAAATTAAGCAAGTGCGCATTCTTATGTAACTTTGAAAACTTACATTGGACCTTGAATCTAACTCGCACACTCGTACTTAAAAAACCGTTGTTTTAACCACCAGACCATATTACCTTCAACATCCTTCCAAGCCTTTATTCTCCCACTGCAGATACATGCCTGTCCTCATAAAGAAGGCCCACAACACCTGCATTCATTCAACCAAAACTTAAATGAAGATACCCTAAACCCTAATCAAATGGGGACTGTCTTTTGACGTTTAAAGGTGCTGTTTCGCAGGTTCGAATAAACGATTTTGACTTCGAGTTCGAAACACGCAGAAAAAGCTAGTACGTTCATAAATATCCTTCATTTTCTAACGGCAGTACTGCAGGCAGGGTTACAGCTGCGTCCAGTTTATGTCCCATCAAAGCCCGACGCCGCGATAATGGCACCGCGAGTGTGCCCCTCGTAAAAATATACCGCTTTGAATTTCTGAACGTATCGACGAAATGTGACGGGAGAGTTATGGGGGAAGGAATTAGTGTTTCGTCAGTTTTGGTTTTTAAACGGAAATTTTTGAAAGTCCTAGCCTGAGTTAATATTGAGACAGAGGAAATGAATAACGGTAATTTCTAATATTCTACATACATATGTGTTCATTTGTATGCTAGAGATAGAATTTTGATATTAGCCCCGTAAATTCAAACTCAAAACTCAAACTCAAAATCGTTTATTCAAATTAGGCTGATAAATCAGCACTTTTCGAACGTCAAAAACAAAAGACAGCCCCCAAAACGCCCGTCCTTCACCACTTCCTATGTGTTTTTGCTGGGAGGAAGAAGTGGCGCAACAAACTCCCCAGCAACTCATGTCTGTCTGTAAGGTTTGAAGAACCAGAATGTAAGTCAAATAAAAATATCATTATCACATGATAACCATTATATAACATTAAGAAAGAAAAAAAAAACAAACTTAACCCAAGTAGGCTAGCACACAGATTTACACCTATAAAGACTAAGTACTCAAGCATTAATTATAGTCTATTAAGTGTATCTAAAGCCTCCTGGTAATAAAATATAAATGTATTTTTAATATAAGCATAAAATCGGCGTGCCCACCTACATGCACAGATGTTTATGTTGTAGCTGTACAACACAAACAAGATGTACCTGCTAGGACTACAGTATTATTATTTTCTTCAAAAAAAGCTAATAGAAAATCATACTAAAACTAATAAAGTGTCAATAGCCATCAACACGACTCATTCTCTAGTGAGCAATACAACAGGCTATGAAGAACGGCCGTAACTTAAACGCCATACAGATAGACACAGTCAATTGATGAACATAATCATATATGAAGACAGAACATTTTTACTTCCTTCTACAACTTACGCATTCACTCCCCAAGATATATTCAAATCTGCCCCTTTTCTCAACAATCCTTATTAAAATTCACAAACAAAATTCTTATTCCACAAAAACATTTTTCAAACACCACACTTGAACAATTTAAAAACCCCTTGCAAATCAAAATGGCATTTCAATTTTATCTTCAGTCTCGTTCATTTCTCGGCATCGGCTCGGCACGTACAGACGAACAACATTAACTGGTTGTGCATACAAATAGCTAATAATGTTCTCGAATGCTGTTTTTCGCACTTTGGCTAGTTGCCAGCGCATTGAAGATTACTAATAATTGACAGTACATCATAAAGATGTATGTGAATAAGAAACCAATTTGTTCGGATGAGGGAAAGGTGGATATGGCATGAAAGAATAAAGATATTATTCTTCAAAAGAAATTAGTGAGGTGGGAAACAGTATAAACTGTTATGTAGACTTCCATGTAATTACAGTTGAAGTATACCCTAATACCCGTCAATAGGGAAGTAGCCCGCCAAGTGAACGCAGTATATCGCAAATACAAGGACGGTAAGAATCACAAATCGCAGGTGTATAGCCAGCATGCAATGGCAGCGTTTTCAAGTAATCGAACTAATTAAAATTATCTATATCTATACATATAATAAATCTGTAAAAAAACTGTGTCTGTACATTGAATATATTAAAAAAATAATAATTGGGTGGGGTTCAGAAACAGTAATGGAGCACAAATCCAAAAAAAAAATTCTGTCTGTATGTCTGTATGTCTGTATGTCTGTATGTCTGTATGTCTGTATGTCTGTATGTCTGTTTGTTTGTACACGCTAATCTTCCGAACTACTGAACGGATTTCAATGATTTTTTCTTTGTTGTATCAGTATTAAGCCTGGTCAACATATAGGCTATAATTTATCTTCGAAACTTGAAGACCTGATGCAGAACACCAACAGACCAATAAAACTATAAGAGATACAAACATGGTGCCGTGGCAAAAATTGTTTCATTTGATGAGCATTTTCAGCTGAGATAATAAATTTTAAGATCTGGAACACCTGATGTGGAACCCCAAGAGCCCAGCTTCTCTGTACCATATACAGGTATGACGTTTTAGCAAAAGTTGTTCAATTTGATAAGCACTTTCTATTGACTTATACAAATTGAAGATCTAAAACACCTGATGTGGAACTCCAGGGCCCCAGCTAGACTATAGCATATAGAGGTATGACGTTTTAGCAAAAGTTGTTCAATCTGATAAGCACTCTCTGTTGACTTATAAAAATTGAAGATGTAAAACACCTGATGTGGAACTCCAGGAACCCTGCTAGACTATATGAAGCTTATGAAGATATGATGTTTTAGCAAAAGTGGTTCAATCTGATAAGCACTCTCTATTGACGCATTTTTCTTTTCTCTCTCACACAAACAAATAATAACGAAGATACAACAACGCTTGAATTTCGTGTTAAGTCACTGCTTAGTACAAATTTTACATACCTAGACGTGGCGTCACGAGCCCCCACTCTCTAACTTTGTTACGTTATATCTCATTATTATTTTGTATGTCTCTTCCAGACCTCGGGACTACAGAGTTCCGAATTTTTGGGAGGCAAACGTGAGGCCAAAGCCAACACGCTGAAGTCCTTTTGAGACAACTTTAATGAAATGGTGATACAAAACCGACGATTATCCCTTTATACACTATAGAAATGAATCCAAGGACAATCCCCGGTGGACGTCGTTAAAAAAAAGACAATCCCCGTTTCTGTGCTAAACTATTGCTAACTATGGAGGAAAACTACTTGGGCTATTGTGATGGGATGTTAGTGGATGACAATGTATTAGGTACATGTAAAAACGGCAGGTGGAGACTCGCCACCTCACTTACTGGGCCCCCGGGAACCAGTCACTGAATAGCAACAAGAGGACAACAGGGACATGAGCGGCTGAAGGGTGAGGATACCTCGGCGGACTTTAAACGCAGATTACGCGCTCCCTGTGCTTACCATGAGGCACCTATCCTCCGAGCAGGGCTACTAATCCTGCTCTAGCGACTCCACTCTGGACGGCCAAGTCAAACCAGAGGCGTGAAACCTACCCCCGTCATGGTTCACTCCGACCGGCCGGAGATGGGGGACAGTATACACTCCCTGGAGAACTCAGTATATATAGCCCCGCGGGGTCGCTACTCCCCGTCATCAGCCTCAGATGTCCTGCGGTGCCTATATCTCATTATTATTGTCGTTATTATCTCAAGAGCCTTTGTCCCAATTATGTTAGGGTCGACTTCCAGTCACGATGCAACTGAGTACCAGTGTTTTACAAGGAGCGACTGCCTATCTGACCTCCACAACCCGGTTACCCGCTCAACCCAACACCCCTTGGTAAGACTTACTGGCTTCTGACTACCCATAACGACTGCCAAGAATGGAATGTTCAATGACAGTCGGAACCTACAGTTTAACATCCCCTCCAAATAACGGTCATTGGTATCCAAAATATACGTAGAAAGTACATACGAACTAAATCACCACGAATTCCACTAAGTCACCACGACTTTGGCATCTATTTAATGTTTTTTTACGTAGTATTTTTGCCACACACAACTTAAATGCGGACTAATTAGAATCACTACTTTTATCCCTATGTTCACGTCTATTGCGACTATTCAGATCTTTGATTTTGCTGACCCCGTAGTCGCTGGCATAAGGGACAGGATCCGCGTACGAAGTCGCGGGCAGAAGCTAGTAAATAAATAAAACAGCAAATTGTAAGTGATTTTCGAGATCGAGAAACCTTGATTTGAATTGCGGAGGACTAGGAATTAAGCCGTAATATGACATACGCCCCTTAAGTCTAGCAGGTGGTTGCAATAGGCCAACTAAGCAGTTCAATTACATATATCCGAATATACTGTAGCACCTCAAAATAGTTTACAACATGTAGAGCCAAGTATTCATCCACATGACATATTAGACTCACATTAGGCTATGGCTATATGATCCAAAATATTTCACAAGTAACAGTCTTCAAAATGCCTTCTCCACATCCACCTAAACCCCATCCATGAGTTGTATGCAAAAGTCATCGGTTTTCACGTGCGGCAACCACAAGCTTCCCTTATCGCCTATTGTCTGTCCGTCTGTCTGTCGCTCAAGGCCTGCCGCGTGCGGTCTTGGGGGATCCGGGAACATCGCCGATATGGCTGGCCTTTTATATTTTTTTATTCAAATGAAGCGCCTTTGAGGGAATTTTCAAGGTAATGTTAGTACTTTGGGTGTTTGAACTGTTTCGAGACTGTATTTTATTGATAATGTTGTTAGGCAAATTATAGTACAGAGGTTTTGAGTCATATGTTACAGTGAATTGTAAAACGATAAACTGTTTTCTTTCCTAGTGTTGCTCTTGTTATCGTATAGGCAGATGTATAACTAGAGTAAATCTACATTTTGACAATAAAACATATTTCAGTTTTTCTAGTCTACGCTGTTTAGTTTAAAATAGGGGTTTGCTAAACTTGGTCATATGGTATTTTGTCCTTAAGGATATGAAAGAATGATGAGAAAAAATACAAAATTAGTCTTGGAAATCTACAAAAACGATCAGCAAAAACCTTCATGTACGTGGAAACATAATTCTTTTGACAGTTACAGCCGTTTTCGCCTGTATATGTATAATTTAAGGTTCGCCTGGTCACGGATGGAGGCACAAATTGTATGGAGCCTTCGTGTATTTTTGAAAGATATGCGTTTTCCTTTTTTTATTGCTGATTGCAACCTGCATTGTTCTGTCCAAATGGTGTTAGAGCGAATTTACATCGGATTTCGATGCTTGATTTTAAGATTTTGGATTCTACATTTTTAACTGTCTACATGGATAAGAAAGTACATATTGCGTTGACCCCAAATTACTTGGGAACAGGGTTATAAGATGAAGAAGATGAAGAATTGTCCGCCTTTGGATTAAACATTTTTGCACTGGAATTAAATCTTCGACCTAGTCACAAAAACTTAAATTGAAACATCTTTTTCCGAGTAGTCAGAAAGGTACTTAGGCCGAAGTTTTTTGACCTATCAGGTGTCTACCATTTGTATGGTGTACCTCAATGATTTGGCATCCAGCCAGACACCATAGGTCGTGTACCTCATCTGCAAACATGGTGGTTCTCCATAAACTGCTTCTGGGATGTAACTGTCGCCTTTCCAGGTAGATTGGGGACCATTAACTTACCACAGATAATTTGCAGCTTGGAATAAAAACTACATGTCTTTATGTAAGTGTTTTGTTTACATCTTTGACTTATTGGGGGTTCGAAGTGAGGTTAATGTTGCGTCTTTTGTTTATAGATATTTTTAGAACTTGTAGGGTACAATTTAGGCTCATTAATATGTACAGAAAGCTCGTAATTATATTAACAATATGGAGGCAGATGGTGATTGTTCACGTCTATTCAGACGATACTATGTATTGACCTGCAGATGCATTGAAAATACATTGTTCATATGCATTTTATGAGTTTATTAAAGGAATTTTAACTTGGTCACTTAATTTAATAAATCATTATATTTTATAGTAATAGTACCATTATTTCTTAAGAGAATTTTAATAATTAACAAAAAGTTTAAGTTTCATGTCCAGATTCACTGGTTACTGATAAAGTCTCTGATAGTCTATCAGGTGCTTGTCTGACAAATAAACTGTAACTTTTGGTTTTACGGGTCTCGGATAGCAATATCTGGTAGATAGCATTAACTATCAGATAGTTAACTGACACTTTATTGGAAGCAAAATATTCTAGACCTTCACTGATCCTAATTATTCATGTTTGAGTGACAGTTCAACACAGTATACAAAGAGCTTTACCCAAAGCGAGTTCTGTACAGAAATCCTTACGCTTCGGCGCGTGCGCAGAGCGCGTGACGAACGAATTTAACGCGTTCGATAGCAATGTACAATCAAGTGCTGAAATGTTTTGGGCTTGAGTGAGACGTTGAACATATTGTAAAAAATTATAGCTTTAATTGGGATGAAAAATAATTTTAAAACTTGTTTAGGACAAAAGCATTTCAATATATATATATTTTTTTTTTATTGCAAAGAAACTATCATGCATTATTACAATACATTATAATAAAATAAAATAAATTATCAATATAACAAAACCCTGAACAAAATTGTTATGGGTAAAATAAATTAGGAAATAATTATACTTTTCCCACTATCGGGTCCAAATCGGATTTACAAATTGTACTCTGAAAACCCGACCTATCCACAGTTACTTCATAATTTTATAGTGCCAATGTCATATATAAGTTACCTTGATAAATGTGAAATTATAAGCATTCATTTGTAGACTGCGTGGGCTTAAATAACATTAGTTCACAATGTCTATTGATACGAATATGATAAATTATTCTGTCTGGGCCAAATATACAGAGAATGTAATTGGTAAAAAATCACCCTTAGGTAAATAGGAGAGAGTATTTATTAAAACCTTTAACTTAACGATATAGTTATTTTCTACAGACCCCGCCCAGGTAAAAAGAAGCTTATGTACCTATGTGTTAAGCTAATGTAGGTATCAGTTTTATAGTAATTTACTGTATACGTTTTTTTTTATGTAGTTTACAGTTTAACTCAATGTAGGGTAAAGCCAAGTAAAGGTTAACGTCAGGACCGCCGTCACAATTCTCCGATCCTCTCGAAATACATATAGAGAGTTGCTACCTAATTGCTACCAGCTACCATTAGTTGCTACCAATTGCTACCCTCGTGGTTTTGAAGATATTCATCATCCAAAGGTGACAGCCATTCTGATATCAGGATGGCTGTCACTTTTCCCAGTGTGAAGAAACGGCGCATAAGTATTGAGTTTTTTTTTCACCCAGAGTTGCTACCTAATTGCTACCCTCCAGAATTAAATTTTGGGCCACAACGATTCCCTGGATAAAAAGATATTTAAAAAATGAGTTTTTACGTCCTGCCAAATTAAATTAGCAAGCAGTCAGTTAATACAAATGAGTACTTTTGACGTAGGCGCTATCTATTATAATCCGACAGCTGATATAAATGCGGCCGAAAAGTGAACTAAAGCAAGCCGCCATCTTTGAACATCATTTTTGATTAGGTGTATTTATAAATGTTACCTGTTGACTGAAATTTCCCGAAATGCATGAAAAAAGTATTTATTATAATTACCTCAGCCTTCGATTGTTAACACGAAATAATTCAAAATTTATTAAATCATGTCAGGGTATGATATACACTCTTTTGCAAAAAAAGCGGGCACCTATGCGAAATCTTAGTTTTAAGGACTTTATGTGTGTTTCAAAGGGTTGTAATGATTGTAGTATGTTTCTAGCATCAAAAAGGTTAGCCAAGCATGCGTGAGAGTGTATTCTAAATTTGAATATTTTAAAATTGCTAAAAAATTTGTAAACCTTGTTTTGGACTAATCGCTTGCAGAATGTTCGTCGGTGTTTTGAATTTTTTTTAGTCCTTAAAACTAAGATTTCGTATGGGCGCTTTTTTTGCAAAAGAGTCTATTTTAAGTCAGTGACTGAAATAAAAATATTTTTTAATAAAATCAATATTGTTTTACTGTGACCAAATCAGTTCATGTTTTACGTAGAGTTGGGTATGATTTTTACACGACTGGCCTTACTGGATGTTTTCGTGTTAACAATCGAAGGCTGAGGTAATTATAATAAATACTTTTTTCATGCATTTCGGGAAATTTCATTTAACAGGTAACATTTATAAATACACCTAATCAAAAATGATGTTCAAAGATGGCGGCTTGCTTTAGTTCACTTTTCGGCCGCATTTATATCAGCTGTCGGATTATAATAGATAGCGCCTACGTCAAAAGTACTCATTTGTATTAACTGACAGCTTGCTAATTTAATTTGGCAGGGCGTAAAAACTCATTTTTTAAATATCTTTTTATCCAGGAAATCTTTGTGGCCCAAAATTTAATTCTGGAGGGTAGCAATTAGGTAGCAACTCTGGGTGAAAAAAAAACTCAATACTTTTGCGCCGTTTCTTCACACTGGGAAAAGTGACAGCCATCCTGATATCAGAATGGCTGTCACCTTTGGATGCTGAATATCTTCAAAACCACGAGGGTAGCAATTGGTAGCAACTAATGGTAGCTGGTAGCAATTAGGTAGCAACTCTCTATATGTATTTCGAGAGGATCGGAGAATTGTGACGGCGCTCCTGACGCTAACAAGTAAAGTACAATGTAGTGATTTCTTGCGCTCACATTTTTGGTGGTGTCGTCCTACTATGAGAACCCGTCGAACTATGTATGAGAGTGAACTATGAGACTAGTATGAGAGTGAGAATATCCAGCTAAATATAACTAATAGCAGCCTTAAAACAGAGAATCATCTTCACATCCCCAACCACAAGCCACAAGTTCCTTTGTCGTCGTTAAAACACATACTTAGTACCAAAGGAGGCACCTATAAAAACATAATTTCTACCAAATAAAGCCATACTAACAACCGTGCATGCCTGTACTTAAAATTTTGGTCACAAGATACCAATCTTGAAGATAGCTATGCAAATACGAAAACCGTATTCGGATCGAAACAGCCGACCGGTGAGATTTTTATGTGCACTAAAATTTGTTTTTACGACCACCCCTCTCTCTAAAAGCTTTATTATACTTTAAGTACTAAAAACTTTAAAGTTAATTTATTAAGAAATGTATTGTTTAATGGCTAAAGTCTTTTGTGTTATCTGAAGTTAATTATTTAATTTTGTTACTTTTATTTATCTTTATTGCGAAGTTTAGCTGATATCGTTTTATTGCGAGATAACTGTACAATGAAGTTGTAGTGACTTCCTCGCAAAAATTAAGGGTTTTAAAACTACATCATAATTAGGGGACATTTTATAACTGTTTTGGTAATAACGGTTTTTAAAGCTGCAAACGTTTAGACGTTCTTAAAAAAAATATAATCAAACTTTTATTAACCAACTTTCCAAAAAGGGGGTAGTTTTCAATTTGCATGTCTGTATATTTGATTAAATTACAAATTTACTAATTAATGCTCAATCCTTCTCCGTGTGAGAGGAGGCCTGTGCCCAGCAGTGGGACGATAAAAAGGCTGTAACAGTAACAGTTAATTAATTCATATCTCTACCAAGACTTACAAATGAAGCGTATATCCATGTATGTGGATATACGCTTCAACTGCAACTTTACCAAAATAAGTTACATCAAAGTTTTCTCAACAACTGAACTCCTCAACCCGTCTAATTAAGAGATGCAGGTTCGACTCCCGTTTGAATACGACTTCATCGGTCACTCCGACTTCGACTACGACTTCGAAGTCTAAAGTTAAAGTTACAAAACGCGTGCAACTTGGTGTGTTTGATCTTGGAAGTAATTAATTTGTGTATTTCGTTACTTTGTTGAGCTTTATTAGAGTATTCATTTCAATGTTGAGTTGAGTTTAGAGTTATGTCTATTTAGTAATATTTTCTATTAGCTGTTTCTCGGGTTTACACTGGCGTCCCGAGGAAATTGCTTCCAGTACCTGGATAAAAAATTGCCTTCTCAGGATCGAAACTACATAAATACCTGTTTTAGGCTGTACCACACATTTAAACCAAACTTTTCGGTTATTTGATGCATAATAAACAAATGTTATTTTATTAATTTTATATAATGCATTTTTATCATACATTTGTTTTATAATTCAAGCCATTCAAATTACTACCAATCAATGAACAAAATGTATTATTTATTAACATACATAAAAATACATGCTCGTATAGTCAAATGAAGTATGAGTCTCAAAGAAAAATTCAAAACCATGCGATAACAGTGTTCGCGCAAAAATGCGTAACGTGTATTGATAATATCTACAACCTTAGACCACTGAACCTACCGGAACTGTCATAAGAATATGCATGAAAACTACCAACAGTGATAGCTCACTCATTCATTCACACGAAAAAACTTAAACACAAGCTGTTTTCTGTAGGAACTTTTTCCCATATCCGGACAAAATATAGGTTATGACGTTACTCGAGGATAGTCAAGTTACCCAACAGTGAAATATTTTTTCAAATTGGTTCAGAAGGTTTTGGATACAAATATTAAACAAGTTTATATCCAAATGTGTGGCCTAGTGGGTAAAGGACCCACCTCTCAAGTATGAGGGCGCGGGTTCGATCCCAGGTCAGGCAAGTACCAATGCAACTTTTCTAAGTTGGTATGTACTTTCTAAGTATATCTTAGACACCATTGACTGTGTTTTGGATGGCACGTTAAACTGTAGGTCCCGGCTGTCATTGAACATCCTTGGCAGTCGTTACGGGTAGTCAGAAGCCAGTAAGTCTGACAACAGTCTAACCAAGGGGTATCGGGTTGCCCGGGTAACTGGGTTGAGGAGGTCAGACAGGCAGTCGCTTCTTGTAAAGCACTGGTACTCAGCTGAATCCGGTTAGACTGGAAGCCGACCCCAACATGATTGGGAAAAAGGCTCGGAGGATGGATGGTAAATAGCCGTCACACCTTCAAACTCAAAGTTCGTGACCACTATCTTGGGAAATTGGCAGAATCATAAACAGTTAGTTTCAAATTAATTTTCTTGATATGTTATTAGTATTGTATGTAGTGTACATATTTATATAGTTATATATATACATATATTTTATTATTGACTTATTTGTGTATTTTAATATATGTAGGTTTATGTTTCTTAATAGTTTTTCGGATTTGTTTGCACCTACCAACACTTTCTCTCCGCCACCCAAAGGTAGACTGGTAGAGAACGCCTTAGGCGTTATGTCCGCCATTGGTACTGTATGTGCAAGAAGTATTAAATAAATAAATAAATAAATAAAATGATATCCAAATGTTTAAATCCATATAGGTATGTCTTACAAGCATTAACGTAACAGGACAGGCGGTGGTTTTCTACCTTAAGCGAGTGTATAGCTGAAAGTTTTAATATCGTCTCCAGTTTGCTATATGCTCTAAGTCTACAACATACGTCTTTATCTATCCGAGTCACTGGGTTCACATTAACTCGTCAAGTTGCCTATTAACTCCCTCGGGACTAATGTTTCTCATTTTATGCGAACATTTTATATTAACTCTAACTTAATAGGTATTGACTTTGTAGTTAGGTTTTCTCCAAGCATTCTATAAGTTTTGAAATTAAATATTTTTCTGGAATGGACAGATTGTTATAAATATGTTGGTCTACAAATGTTAAGATATAAATCCTAGCTTAATTAATCACAAAAAAATATAAACGTGACATGACAGTTAACACTTTGAGACGGTGTAGTTAATAAAATAAAAAACATCTTAATTTTAAGAGAAGAGACAATTTTTTCAATGTTTTTTTAACCATAACATTCATAGACGGAACTGCAATTTTTACAGGCTCAAAAAAACTCCCTATCTACTCGTTTGAATTACACAGTCCCTTCGCCATTTAGAATGCCAAGATCTCACATGTGGTATTTATGTTCACGTCACTGACTAAGCATTGCCTCATCACCCGGGTTTGTTCGTAAGGGAAGCTTCGGGAGCCAGTCTACGGGGAAATTAGTATATGGACTCGGTAACGATATGAAAAGTGCACTTACGAGGTTTTGTTTCTTTTCTAAGTTATGTGCTTGCGGTGTTTTAAGTACGGAAGTAAGGATTTGAAATGGATGCTTTTTGTAGAGTTATGTTTAAATTATTTCAATATGTAAGTATACCTGCTTTAATTAGGTAGGTAAGTAAGGTTGTTTTTGAAGTTGGTAAAGTTGCATGGTTAAAAATACGGTATTAGCTGTCGAAAGAAAGAATAAGATACGTCGAAAAAAATTATGATAATATTAACGCTATAAAATAATAAAAAGTACTCACTAATAATATAGAAAATATATGTAGATCTGAAAATGTTTATGGTCATGTTGATGTAATGGAAAGTAGAAAGTAAAATTAGGTATTTGTTTTATCTTGGTAATTCCTGTAAATGTACCATTCATGTTGGTTCTTACAACAAAGGGTTAGTTACCTCTGATGGTATAGCTAGAACACAGCGTTTACAACATCTGTGGAGATTACCATCCTGACAAATACATATACTGGTGGCGACGCTAGGTGTAAAATTTAGCTAGATATATAAGGTGGAAACATTCTTAACATTTTTTTTCAATGGCACAAAAATAATGCGAAAACTGTTGGTTGTAACCATTATAACCGTTCGTTTGTATAATTTTGATGATCGCAATTTTTTTTTTAATTTAAAATGTTGACGTAGAAACCATTAATCGTAAACACTGTTGAATCTGACTGTACAAGGACATGTAAAAATGTTGTGACAACATTGTCTTTTTTTTGGCCAAAATAACTGTCCCATATATATCGTGTAAAATGAAATACACAACTTTAATTTTAGAAATACATTTCAGAACAATATATTTCAGTTCCACTGAAAGATTTATTTCCATCCACGCCTATAAATTGTGCGAAACAAAAAACAATCTAAAGTACCACCACATTCAAAAATATAGAGAGCACATACCAAAGTTTATTAAATCGTATCAGAGAAAAATGTTCAGAAAACAGTGAATTAATCATCGTCCAACGGGTCCCACAAAAAATTGTAACAAAGTAAAAATTTTCATACGAATTAAATATTAATTATTGCGACCAGGCTCTGGCAGACTGGCCACGCCCCTCCGGACAAAGGGAAATGATTTATTTGTATTTTTTATTACAACTTGATTATAATTTAGCGGAAGACATTAGTCAACAAATCATTCGCAACTTCCGACCTTATTAGCGAGGACATTAAGACGAATTTCCAACTAAGTTGGATCAAAGTTATCGGCAGAACGAATGATAATTTCTGCCAAATTTTCGGACACAAAGCGATAAAGTTTAATTGTATACTCGAGTTAAAAAGTACATTAATTAAATATGGCGAACGACGGACAATGAAAAAGACATTGTGAGGCTCTTTCTTAATGATTCTGATTTAATTATGTGAAGTATTTAGATGGTTATCGAGAGAAGAGCATTAATAAAACACCGCATATATTTGATGGTCAATAAAGTGTGATATAATGACGGTAAAAGTTTTACCTACATCAAAGCTACGCGGAGCGATCGATAAAGGTCAAGCAACGCTTGCTGCGGTCGTTCCGTGGATGGGTAATATCATGACGAGTGTTTCAGAAGTCACGATAAACTGGTGGGGTCCCGGCGGTCATTTGAACACCTTTAAAATTCATTACGGGCACCTAGTCAAAAGCTAGAAAGTCTACTTTACCACGACCTCCATGAAACACTGCATTAACTTAAAAATATATACCTTATACAATCAATCTACATACACGCAGACAAAGACGGTAGCAGATTAACATTGACCTTCATTTCTTGGGACCTTCAGCCAAGCTCCAGACCTTGAAAACAACAGATATTCTAGATAATAAGGTCATCGGGAATGTACCTACATATAGTATTCTCAAGCTTAATGTTCTTCTGTGAGCTTTGAAGGACGTTTCTGACGCTGAGAGTAACATTGTGACTTAGAAGGACATTTTATGAATAGAAAGATAATATCCTTTAATTTAGTTTAATATGAGAAGTGATTGCCAAGTTTTCTCATTGAGTATTTTTGTGGTGTGTTAATATATCTAAAGATATTGAGATTTTTGATAATATGTAGTAGGTAGGCTACCTACTAAACCAACAAAAAATTCCGAATCCAAGATTATATTATAGGTACTCCTTGTATGAATATATCGAAATTTACCAATAAAAGAATACAAAAATAAGTAAAATTATTTATCTCCAATAACTATTTTTTTTTTAGTTAGGCAACAATTTTTAATTTGTGAGTCGTGCAAATAATATAGTTTTTAATATATGAATGGGTTTGTTATACTTCGACACAGAATTACCTACCATGTAAGATATCCAAACTGATAGAATCAGAACAAACCAATAAATGCATAAAACATGTTTATATTTATAACACGCGTCTCGCCAGCCGAGAAATTATACACTATCGAACAATCTAGAACAATTTCAAGCCTAAACTAATAAATGTAAAACTACTTTTATATCTCTGCAAGTTACATTTATGGTCTTAATTATTTTCTTCAATAAAAATATTTTTAATCCCGCGGTTTCACCTATTTTTAGCTCTGACAAAACATGAGCAGCCGAAAATCGATCTCAGTGGCGTGCACTTGGAGAGGCCTATGTTCAGCAGTGGACTGCTATAGGCTGATGATGATGATGATGATGATGATGAAAACATGGGGTACTTATCGCTCGCTCCAATTTTCTTAGTTCCAAGGAGTTGTAATTTTTGAACATCATCCATAATAATAATTAACATTATCCGGGCGTTCGAAGTAGTTTTCAGCAAATTACTTATAACTTACTATTTTCGTGAAAAACTGCAAACAATGAAATATGTGATACTTTCCTAAAAAGATAAATACCTACAACATTTTCTGAAGTAAACTTACCTATATCAAAAACACAAAATTTTGAAATTTTTACCATGTTAAATTCTGTCTATAAAATTCTAATCAGGCGATCAACAAACTCCGTTAAGCTGAAAATGCAATTTTAAATAGTCGAGTGCATTTCTCTGATATAAAAAACAATGATTTAGTTTATCTGATCTCACGGGCTAGTGGCTTGATGTCTTTATTGTAAAATGGCCTCACTTGAGATGCAAGCAGATTGTGCATACGATACCACATCGTATATAGATCTATTAAAATATTATAATACTAGCTTCTGTCAGCGGTTTCACCCGCGAGGAACTTCTTCCCGAATAAAGTATAGCCTATTTTTTACTACGGATAATGTAGCTTCCCAACAGTTAAAAAAAATCAAATTGGTCGCATAGTTTCAGAGTTTATTCATGTCAAACATATAAACAAATCTGCATCATTTGAACACTTAGATATTTATTTTAATGGCTTTTGACACTCTTTTAATTTTATGTACCGCAACCGCTTCAGATTCAGAAGATTTTCCTATCATTTATGCCGTAGGCTTTTATCCACGTGCAGGAAGTAGTTCCGGATGAAATTGCAGGGAACAGCTATAATAACTATAACCCTACTATTATGTAATACAGCTATAATAATGCTAATATTATATAATTCGCTTAAAACAAAGTCGTGATCACGTAGTAGGAAAAGTCAGTTAATTGAAGGTCTTTAGCAATGTGCAGTTGCATCGCGGAGCTGGTTACACGAGCCACTGCTTAGTAAATACATGGTTTAGGGTCAAAACTAAAAAAAAATATTACCGTCTGGAAAATACTGACAATAAATACAGGTTACTACCTAAATTGCTGATAAATAGCTGTGAAGAATGGTTTGTCTGGGTGAAGACAGAGGTCCTGAGATTAGAGCATTCAGACAGAAACTGCATCAGCTTTATGATATTTCTAGCTTTGGCCAGCGGTTTCTACAACTGCTTCCAGAACCCGGATAAAAAATTACTATATCTTTTTTCCTAAAGCTTTCCTTAATAAATAGGCTATCCAACACTGTATTTTTTTTCAAATCAGACTGGTGGTTCCTGAGATTCAAGCAAACGAACTCTTCAGAATTATACTATTTATTTGTTTACATTCGTAGAAATTCGAGATCAATCTTACTTATATTATAAATGTGAAAGTTTGTGAGAATGTATGGATGTATGTTTGTTATTCAATCACGCAAAAACGGCTGGACCCATTTGATTGAAATTTGGTATGTAGATAGGTGATACCTTAGATTAACACATAGGCTACTTTTTATCAACACACCACGCGGGCGAAGCCGCTGGCGGAAGCTAGTAATTAATATTTTTAGCCTGCAATGTTCTCAGTACTCAATATCTAACTTCTTACAGAATATCTACTTAAAACGTCAGTGTCTAGGTAAAAGACACTAAGGCAAGCTTTATGAATATTAAAATACCTATTAAAACGATCTTAACTTATCCACACTTAAGCTCTTTAACAAAAGGACGTCGTAAATATCAGAACCTTTCAAATTACATTCTGCATTAAAATAAATTATTTTAACTGCATCTAGGAAATAATATCTCTCGTAATCGGGGGTGCATCCTTACAGCGCATTTGTTTACCAACCTCTACTTACATAAAAACCAAGGGAATTTCAACCTTAATGTATTGAAATAGAAATGAGGAAGCCTGCATGTAATATTGCAAGTGTTTAAGGGATCTGTTAGAGACGTGACGCGCGAGACGTTTACGCGGGAAACATATTTTATTAAAATTTTCCATCTTCCTAGTTCTGTTCAAATGTGGGCAAAGATTAGTTGTGGGAGGTGATGTTAACGCCTATCTTTATAATTATAATGTTAAAATACTTTTATCGCATTACTATCATTATAAAATGCGAAAGTAAATCTGTCTGTCTGACTATAACACTTTGACACCAAAACTACTAAACAGAGTAAAAGGCAGGACAGGCAGTCTAGAGGCTGAGAAAAAAGGCTGAGGCTGTTTAGAGTTGTATTGTAGGCTTTAGCCGGAAGCGGGAAGAGTCCTCTCGATACGCGGATTGAACTAGATATTTTATAGTCCATCATGCGAATTTCCAAACGGTTAGTTTTACACTAACGCAACTTACGCAACGGACTTAACAATAGTGATGTTCTCAGCCAGCTTACTATTTAACTTCACCTTTTTCTTCATCATCACTCTTATATTTACACTACTAGGCACAAAACCATCGCAGCTACATAGCTTCTGCACCTTAGTCTACATTTCATAGCGGCGTCGTCAGTCGGCAGGGAGTTAATGAGCAAGCTTTGTTACCATCGCGATGCGGCTTACTGGCAACAGCAGAGTATGAGACACGTAATTTTGTCTGCTAATTATCTACCTACACTTTTAGTCTGTGGCACGGCCTATGGGTGTTACGCCTATGGTGTATGTTTTTTGTAAGAGTTATGTTATGTTCTTTTTATCTCTTACAAGCATGATGAAAATGAATACCACTAAACCTAAGTCAATGTTTTTTATTTCAAAACAATTTGTTTTTCCACGAAGCACAAAAGTTAGTTATTTTGTCGTCCGTGGTTTTTTCAGACCATGTCAACTGATTATACCTACTACCATTGTATGATTTTTATTGTAGAGTAGTAGATACTTAACCTGTTCTATTTATATTATTATCATAACTGGAAAGCGATTCAAAGGTTCTCTTTTGTTTTAAATAGTCTGATTGATAGGCATCGAATGTCTTGTACAGGCAGATTGCCTACCCATAATTAAGAATGTCAAATAATATCGCCGTTAGAAAAAACCTATTATTTCAGAGTCCATTTCAAAAGGAAAGAAGATTTTTCAAAAATTAAGATTGACGTCGAATATTTTCAGCAATCGAAAAAAGTGTCACTTAATGAAAATTGAGTGTTCCTAATAAGTTTAGGAATGATAAAAATCTTGAATATTTGATAACGATCCAGTTCCTCCTAATTGCTAATGACGTTATTAAGATTTATTCTTGGTATAAAAGCTTTTCCTGAAAGTTCATTGATGCTGAATTTATTCGTTTCATTTGTTTTGCTGAGATTAGTTGGTTAAGGCGACGAATTGGTCAACAATAATTCCATAACCGGCACGCGCATCTAAGGCGCCAAAAGGGGTCGGAGCGTCTGAGCGGGGCGAGGATAACAATACGCGCGCTAGCTTATAACTAAAAGTCGTAAGCGACAAAATGGTTTTGTAATTTTATTATTTAGAAATGATAATTTAATAAAAAATCCTTCTACAATTTTAAAGAGTATGTATATACTCAACTACTAAAAAAGTTAAGAGGCTTAAATCGGTCCCGTTTGCCCATAATATGTGAATCTCTTTTTAAAAAGAGGTATGTTTGATATATTTTTCTCTGTTATAAAAGTTACCTAATCATGTTTCTACGTCTAACAAAATAAGGTTTATATCATGAACTTTCAGGTAACCAAGTTGTATTTTGATCCGTTTTGTATTTACTGAGAAAAATTGAGATCCTTGGCGCCAAAAATTCCAATTCGTCCTCTTAATCTTAATCTTAATGTCGTGGTTTGTAACTAAACTGTTCTAGTTTTAAAGTTTATGCTACGGAGTATTTTATTATAATATCTAAGAACATATTTTCTGTTTTTGTACTTTTGATTCTTAAGGTACAAAATATTAAGCTTGAACAATGGACATAGCGTCGATTGTCTTAATTTATTTTCACAATAGTATTAAATTGTTTCACTCGCAATAATCAAACGAATACATCCAATAGTTTCCTGAAAGTACTCGTTACAGAGAAACCACACAACACTCAAATGTACCACTGTAAGCAATTTCGAGAAGCACCAACCCTCTTACATGCAAAGAGCATAATAACACACACACACACACACTTACACACCCACTCGCCCTCTATAACATACTCTTATATACACGGAGAAAGGAAAGACAGCAGAGATGCCGTAAGGAAGGTAGGTCAGGCGCTTTCTTGTAGGTCAAGCAACGTACAATAGGCGCGATCAAAAAAAAATTGTTTACAAAAAAATATAACCGACTTCCCAAAACACTAAAAAGCAAAAAAAAAATTTTAGGTGCATCGGCCTAGAAGTCGGCGTCTAATGGATGTCCCACAGTTATTTTTGCCACCGACTTCTAGGCCGATGCACCTAAAATTTTTTTTTGCTTTTTAGTGTTTTGGGAAGTCGGTTATATTTTTTTGTAAAAAAGTTTTTTATTTTGAGCTTTTCAGTGAAACGAATAGGTCACTATCCACATAACTGGAAAGTTCTCATTGATACGAAGATATATTCTTCCCAAGCCCAAACACGAGGTAGTTTTCATTTTCAGTTATCGAGCTCCCTCGACCTTCTCTGGTCTCCATCATCAGGTCAGCTCCAAACCTTCACTGTTGCAAAGGTCTCGTCAATACGAATAATATAAGCCCAAACACGCGGTAGTTTATAGACTCAGATGTCGAGTTCCCTCGACCTTCTCTAGTCTCCATCATCAGGTCAGCTCCAAACCTTCACTGTTGAATAGTGCTATCAGGCATACATATGAGTGTCAAGGTTGTACCCTATGTATGCTTACAACTTTCGAAAGTTGCCCTCGATTTCTCAGGGTTTCCATCATCAGATCCTGACCTGATGACTATGGGACCAACTGGCAGCTGTTCCGCGTCGAATAAAAAAAGAATCATGTAAATCGGTCTATAAACCTCGGAGTAATCGATGTACATACATAGAAAAAAAAAAAAAACCATACCGGCCGAATTGAGAACCTCCTCCTTTTTGGGAAGTCGGTTAAAAAGATTAGTTACCAAAACTAACTAGGTGTTCGGGTTCCTTGTCAATTCAAGACCAATCTTTCACAGTGTATTCTAATGTTCCTAGCTAGTAATATTCCTCGTCCCACTACTTTCTTAGAAGATATCGCGTTATGACATCTCTGCTATTCATTTTGTTCTCCATGCCCATACCTCGCACAGATAACGCAAGGTAAAACATTCAAAGATTTCTCAGTAGTACAAATACGCCATTTAAAACCATAGTAATGTTTGCTAGTGGAAATATGGATAATTTTATTCTTGAGACACTATGGCATGCTAATGCGAGCACCTAAGAACAAAACTAGGGAGTGTCCAGGTGTCCTAGGGATGTGAGATCGTCCTGAGGGCATAGTTTTAGCTGCGGGTTGTTCGAAAGAGATACCGCGGCCCTGGTACATAAAAGGCCTATGACGGAACACGACGATTTTAGTCAGTAAGAGTCTGACACTCCCTCACCGCTGCTAACCCACAGCGGGAGGGGTCATTTGATGATTTTACGTCGCTAAAAAACAAAAAAAAAAGGGCATAGTTTTAAGAATTAATATGAATTAAAAAAATATATATAAATAGGCAACTCTGTCTGTCGATCCTTTTATACCAAAGAAATCCCTCGGAATGTGGAAACCGCAGGAACAGGTAGTGTACGTTATAAATTAAATGGATTTCAATAATTGTGTTAGGTCAAATAGGTTTATTATACTATGTTTCGTCTCCTTTTCAATGATTTTTTGTGAACTTATCTTAAGATGGTTATATTTAGAAATCATATTATATGTGTAGTATTCATCGCCCTAAGTGTAACAAAATGTATAGGAAAGATACATCACCAACATTAGGTACTAAACTATTTAGCAGAATTGTCTCTTTTAAGAAACCAGTGGACATACAGAAACTTAACATACACAGACATCCTCGTCATATCAGCCAATTGCCGTCCACTACTGAACTACTAATTCGAAAATTTAGAGAAAACAAATTAAGAAAGACATTCTTATTTTCTTATTTAACCTCCGAAAGAACACTTAAACTGGGAACTGAAACTAGTATTTAATTAAACCGTAGTGAGTGGTAACCCTAGCGTGCTCGTGCAGTCGCAATTCAACCTACATTACCTTTATTAAACGATATTAGCGTGAGGAGAGCGCGCAGGGATTTACATCTTCTATTCTATATACATATATATATACTAGAATATATATACGGTGTTAGGGAATTCGAGAGCAACACTTTGTATGCGGTTTCAACTGGTTTTACTTTAGTTGATTATGATTTCTTGTGTTTTCAACCCCCAACAAAGAAGGGGAAGGGATTTTGGGATGTTTTAAGTTGACCCGCTTGTATCTGTGAGACTCCTGAACGGATGAACCAAATCGTCTTCTATTATCCTAAGTAGTAAGTAGTTCTAAATTTTGTAGCAAACAACCCGCAAAGATATAAATTTAACTTACCAAACTTATGAACGAAAATCTAAGACCTTAAATAAATTCACATCAACAAATCAGTCTGTCTTTTCATGTAATAATTTGTTGAAAATTAAAAGGTTTTCCAACACTCGAACAAAGCACATTACAGATACTTATGAAGTAAGACGCCGTCACAAGGGACGCGCTTAAGCGATTTACATGCGAAGTAATTGATTGCCTGTATATTATCACATGAATTATGTATGGCAGTGTGGTCAAAGTTGAGAGAAATAGCGTTTTGATCAGGTTTGAAAAAATATTACACGTACTGTGCTCTTGAAGACCTTTCAGATTGATACGTTTGAATGTGAAACTTCAAATTGATCATCTTGTGTTCAACAACGAGATAATTAAAATAAACGAAGAAAATACTAATGAGTAATTTGAGGGCGAGTCGCTACTTAACTACTTTTCACACATAGTGAGGAATGACAACTTTCGATGCGATTCAACCGGATGTTTAGTTAAGAAATAGATCCTCCTATAATATAATCTTATTAAATTATTTTACATTTATTTAACGCGATTAATTAAGTTCCGACTGTGTACACATTATATAAATACGATACACGCGAGTTTCATCATTATTTCACCTTATGGTAAGTGACAATTAATATTTTATCATAGAAATTCGCTTCTGCTTATACTTACACCACACTCGAATCCGTTAAAATACGTAAATGTATTTCAGATAGCACAAAGAACATCATAAGGAAGCGATTCCAATTACATCGGTAATCGATTTTTGAGTGTTTTCAGTAATGAATCGATTCTTTTTATCGATATGTTACTTATTGGATTTTAGAGGGCGTTTGTGTCATGTCCTTTAAAATAGGGTATACGTTAGGAGGATATATTGAAGGTTATAAAAATGTAATTAGGTTTCATTGTATTAAAATGGTTGATGTTTTATCTTTTTTCAATGATTTTGAATATTTGTTACTATTTTTTTTTTATTGTTACTAGACATACAAAGTAAAGTGTACTATTATGTGAACGTTACTTATTTTTAAACAAATAACAAAATAACCGTTACAAAGTTCACCCGTCATACCAACATTCATTATGTTCTTAATTTAGAAAATTAATTAAAACCTACTTCATGACAATGTTTCAAAAACCATGGCGAAGATCAAAGGCTAATTTAATTTTACGACTTTCAGTTCGATATCAATTAAGTTCATTAATTTTATTACTTTTTAATGAGTAGGGGAAATAAGGCCGACTATCATCGTATGGTTAATTTTTATGTCGCAATATCTCACAAAAACCATAATTTACTGCATTTTTAAAGTTCTTTTCTTGTGTAAATTGATATAGGTAAGTCATATTTTAAAAGCCTTTTAAAATTAGGATCACATGCCATAAAATGTAAAAAATTGCAATAAACTTTTATATTTTATTGTTTAAATTATTACCAAAGTTAGACTTTATTCGTTTTGTGGAAATCGAATGATCGTAAAAATAATGTCTTCGAAACGTTTGAAACGACTTCCTGTTTATAATGAAGCCTTATTTTATCGAAAACATCAACCTTTTTTATGTTAAGTTACACATCCTTGCTAATAATTTAATTGTAATGAAACCTATGAAAAAAAATATCCTTTTTTTAATATTAGTTTGGGAAATCATCAGTCAGAGATCACTCCAGCCATGGGCTAAAAACTTGGCTGGAGCCGTTTGTGTTCCTGAGAGCTGCAGCTACTGTTTCGAACAATCCTGCAGGATCATCTTTATCTCCTGAGTCTTTTCCCTACTATGTTGGAATCTGCTTCCAGACCTGTAACCGGATGCAGCTAAGTACCAGTGTTTTACAATGAGCGACTGCTTATCTGACCTCCTTCACCCAGGTATTCCTAGTTAAGACCTGTTGTCAGACTTACCAGTTTCTGACGACCTTTAAGGACTACCAAAGATGTTAAAATGACAGCTTGAACCTACAGTTTAACGTGTCTACTGTGTCTAGTCTAGCCAAGGATAATAGCTCTTACAATATGAGTGAGCCCGGAGGAAACTAACATACAAGTACCGGAGTAAATTAAAATTCCTCTCACAAAACAAACGATGATTCCCATATGATAAATTCGAACATCTGTATACCAAATTCCCAGTTAATACAGTAGGTATGTCATAGATAGTGTAGTTAGTGCTGTTGGGATGAACATCGATGCTTGTTGAGCAGTAATTAGTGGATTCCAATGTGCTTTGACGGCGCCGCCCTTTGATCGTGGCGCGCCGTTGATTGTGACTAACTGGAAGTGACATGTAGTTTTTGGGTGTTGTGAAATTGCGATTTTTGGATATTATTTTTGGTGTTAGTTAGTAAATAAATTATTTGGGAGATGATGTGAGTTAGAAGTATGGAAGCTATAAATAATGTTACGCTGATCCTTAATGAAATTGGGATACGTACAGTACAATTATACTCGGTTATTTTTATATACTAATTGAACGATGTTCTCGATACCAGTCGTTCATGCAGTAGAATGCTTAGGTACCACATACAAAAGCTTACAGCTGTATGCAACTAAGTAGGCATGTAAATTATGTACTTTCAATTTTGTTTCATTATTTAACATGGTTAAGCGGATATTAGAGAAAGTGTGTGGCACCGGTGATTAATGTAGTTGTTGAATATGTCGTCTGTCAAAATATAGACGGAGATGTCCTGCGGAAAAGCCGGAGAAAGTAGCTAGAAAAAAAGATCAAGTAAAAAATAAATAAAATCTTTATAGACAACAACTTTCGAATGTCTTGAAATCAAGCACTTTATACATGATAGAAGATGAAAGTTTTTTGCCTTTTAGCACTACATTTCAGGGTGTATTGCAGTACCTACCATTTTTGCGATGTATGTGTTATCCGATAGAGTACCCAAGGCTAAATAAAAATTGCAATTTAAAATATTGGTAAATAAAAACTACAACATGTCACTTCCAGCGAACACACATCGCGGACACATAAAAAACAGATTCATAGCATACATAATATATTTATGTTCCCTTGTATATTTATATTAATGTGATGTAATATATTAGTGGAACAGTGACCACAAGACTTGACAAAAAATATTACGGTTGATATTTTTGGCAGTATATTATACATACGGTTTATGGTACATGTTTGTCGGTTTATCCTTGGAGGAGGTTACGAAAAATTGTGTTGCTATGGTGATTGAGATTGGGCTCATAATGGTGAGGGAATAAGAGATTAGCGCGATGTACGAAACGAATTCAAGGGAGGCCGCGCAACTAACGTAATTATCCGAGCCAAACACGCCAAAGAAATCGCTTATATTCTAAACCGACTTAAAGAAAGGTTCTTTTTTTTCGATGCCAAAAATCATGAAATGACCCCTCCCGCTTTGGGTTCGCAGCGGTGAGGGAGTGTCAGACTTTAACTGACTGAAAATCCATCGTATTCCTTCGTAGACCTTTTATGTACCAGGGTCGCGGTAACTGTTTCGAACAATCCCGCAGCCCCGACAGGCCTTGGCACTGCTGGGCCCCGATGGGGTTTGCTGATGTCAAAAAAGATGTTCACCGTTTTGACTATAATTTGTGTGATTTTGGAATTTGAGATGCACAAAGTCACGAGCCATAAGCTAGTAAGTTATAATTTTATCAGTAACTTTTTGCTTCTTAGAAATAATCTATACCTACTGACAAGCATAAAAGGAAACGACGAATTCTTTGTTAAGCTCATAAGCGATTCTTAATAGCCAAACAAACTTTTTATACTCATTTTAATGATCTCATAATACTTGTTTATTAATTATTCATCAAACACTCGCGATAATGTCTTTACTTTATTAATAACTAGCCCATTTCCCGCGGTTTCATCCGTGTTTCGTAGAACTATTGCCCGTAAATGGGTAAATAAATATAGCTTATTTTATTCGGGAAGAGTGTAACTTTCCAACAGTGAAATATTTTTTGTATCCGGTTCAGTAGTTTTGGAGACTTTAGGGTACAAACAAACAAACAAAAATGTTTCCTGTTTATTATACATATTATTTTAGATTTGTTTACTTATGTATATGTCTGTTAATTAATATTTTTTGTGTTACAAGCTACTGATCTGTCAATACTGATGATGGCTAATGACGCGATGACGTACGAATGAAATGGCTATACATATACAGGTCGGTACACGTGTGAAAGGGACGGAGTTAATCGTTTTTGCTGCCTGTCTAGATCCAGACGGTATTGTGTACAAGTAATTAGGGCTGGTTCACATTGGTGCAATGTCATTGGCACGTGAGTGTGCCATGGACCATTTTATCCCGGTACGGGCAGTAGTTACCACGGGACGCGGGTGAAACCGCGGGAAAACGGCTAGTTTTATATATAACCGAATATTAACCTAGTCTACCATTTCAGACTTCAGACTGAAACTATAGACACTACAGCAAATACTAAGACTTAGTCTGAATCCCCTACAATATTCGCGTCTAAAAGCACTAAGTACCACTTTACTTGCAGCCCAGCGGTTGCAATTTAACCTTGTAATCAAGATAAGCCAGAAGCTATCACAAGTTTTGGCAAAATGGCGGCACAAATCACTAGACAATGATATTTAGCAACAATGTTATCATTCAAATAGGTCATACATAATACTCATATTATAAAGCTGAAGAGCTAATCTCTGGAACTACTTCCTAGACTGTTACTAGTTTCATATTTTTCGAAAAAAAGCATCTATTCATCTTACTTTCACGTCTATGATATACGTGTGTTTTATCCAGATGCAAAAAAGTAGTTCCCTCAGGTAAAATCACACCCTTTAATAAATAAATAAAATATTTTCAATCCCCTTTCACCTTTACAAATGGAGCAGTAAAAAGGGCTATGACATTTCACTAAACAGCCAATGAACTTTTGATGGGTCGTTTTAATTTGAATTCTGCCAAGCCTTAGTAAACGGTGTTAGCGAGGCGGGAATATTTCAGGAAAATAACTGAAACACTTGCAGGTGAAACGATTCAAACGGGTAGTTTAATTAAACATCGCCAATACTTATACTGTTAATTTTAACATCCAGTGAAACGGTAGCCGGGTTCTATTACGTGTTGGGTTTGAGATGCCATCGTTTATCTGTGCTGTTCCTTGGAAGGTATTATTTTAATACCTAAATTGTATGAAATCGTATCAAGGATATGAGCATTTTATTTAATCAATCGTCGATGTTTTGGACAACCTTGAATATGATTAGATCAATACTCAATATTTTTTTTGCATTCCACATGTAGGTATTCTTAGGTGATGAAACTTATGGCTAGCTCACTTGAACGGCTGGGGACGGCAGGTATAAATATAACAAAAACGTTATTCTTTTAAGTAATGGTAGATATAAAGCCTTTATGAAGTTCTTTCACTTATAAAACTGCTCTGGGGTATGTTTTATAATGTATAACCGGATGACACAGTTGTCATAATTTAGTTTGATAAACCTAATCTTAGATTAATCATCTGTGCTCATTACACTGTCATATTAATCAAGAGGAAAATGTGAAAACTAGTATAATTTACAACATCGTCCATCATTTTACAGAAGCAATTTCTATCGGCTTTCAGTGGACATTGACACGGTCCGTCACTCCGACACGTAATGACACAGTATCGGTGTAAAATGTCAAAAAGGCGGGAATCCGAATTAAAATGGATGCCCGTAAACAATGCTTTGACAGATGATAAAATACTCGTCTATGGCGCGAACGTAATACAATACAGATTATTAAATTTTACCTTGTTTTGTACAGCGAATGATTTAGAATTTTATTTCGACCATAAATTGTAATTATGTGTGATGTTGTGTTTGTGATATGAAGAAATATGGCGGGAAAACAATAAACAGTTGTATAATTATTATGACTGCTGTCAACAGTATCAAATAAATTATTAAATAAAATCTGCAGCCAATATTTATGGCGTTGACGAATGAAATAGAATTTATAATGGTAATCTGACTTTAATCCTCACAAAGGCATGATAATTATATGATATCATGTCCAGTGATTTTCCAATTTTAAATTGGTAATATTTAAATCATTCAATATAGGTACGCATACTTTGACGTTCATCAGAAAATATTTGCTATGCTGATGCTGACATACAATTTTTACTTCGAAAAACATATGGCCTGACTAAAAATAATCAGAAAAACAATTTTAGCTTTAATACTCTGTTCTTCATACTTCTAACATTACTCCTAAAATCCAATAAACACTCTTCTTCAGACCCTGCGGCGCTTCCCACTTCACATAAATTAACTTCTAAGCACTAAGAAGAGAACGCAATTATTTCTTAGACAAGAAAACACCATAAACTTGAAAATTGTAAAATATGAATATTAGAGTATCATCAAGCGTACGTCGCTCGTGGCTAAGCAGTTACGGAGATGTCAGAATGTGATAAACTGATAAACACAAGCCATATAACAGTTTTAAGGCCGGTAGCTATTGATTTTGACATAAGCAATTTCTATTGCTATTGTAAAGTTATAAATTGTTTAATTAAAGTTTACAATGTAAACTTTGATGGGTGTTGGTGGTCGGGAGGGAATATCTTATATCTCAATCATGAATGGTATGTTCATTCTACTAAGATTGATAAGAAAAATTAACAACTGAAATAAAATGAAGGGTTTAGCCAAAGGTTGATGATCTCTCTCCGGTGCTGTCGGATGCCGTCCCATCGTGCTATGAGAGTGAAGGAATAGTGAGTGCACCTGTGTCTGCGCAAATGCTTGTGAACTATGTATAATATGTCCTGCGCAGTTAGCTGATCTCCTTACATGAGAACAGCCGCAGCAGCCGATAATCGGCTAGGAGGACATCATTAAATTTCCTTTTTAAAATTAAGGGTCTTTTTGTCCAAAAATACTCGGTACATAAATGTCATGATGTGACCAGTTTACATAAGCTAAAACATAATCCTATAGGGACAGGTTTTCTGTGAACTTACAGTGGTTTAACTAAGCGAGTGTTTTGTCAAGATTACTGAGGACTCTAAGTGGATCATCCCTTAGCTCGTTAGCTATTATTAAAATTACGTTTCTGAATTCTAATGCTCGTTTAATAGGGTTGAATTATTTTAGGGTAGTAAGTTTTAATTGGATTATTTTTGGGAGTTTTGTACTTTATGATCTATGAGTTTTATTCCCCTTAAAAATAATTTACACACACATTCCTCTTCTTCTGGGCAAAATGATTTTATGATAAGTATACCCTAATGTGAGAAGAAATAGTGCAGAACTGCACTTTGTGACAATGATAGGTAGTGCAGTTCCAATTTATTGTACGCAAGAAATAAGCCAGAACGCAACCTTAATCTTTGGACCTTCGAGTATTTTTTTTTTGAAATAATTGCTTATTCCATTAGCTATATCCTACAAGAAATTCGATGTTCGACCTTACATTTACTGAAGGAAAGCAAAATTGGCAGCCTCTTAAGTTTTTCACTTTGTAACATAATATTAAAATAGCACATTAACCGATCGTCTCCATTATCTAATAAGAACGCTTTCTTTAGGGTAGCACCATTAATCCCGACCAAGCTCATGCTAGCTTATCGGGTGGGGCCCCTACGTAAGAGGAATGAAAATTAATATTTTTATTTTTTGCCTGCGGTTTACCTGTCAACCCAAAGGAACTACTTTGTATACTTAGGTAGAAAAATAGCTAATATGTAAGTAGTTTTTTTATGAAAGAGTATTTAACACACATTCGTACATCCACTCATTTACCTCCATATATTAAGTAATGTGCTTCTTCTTACTTACATTTCAAAAAAGTCTATTCTTTTGTATGTTTGTTAAGCTTTGACACTTAATATTGACTTTACAGTATTATTTATCAAACTTACTACCAAAACCACCCACATAGCTACACATAAAAAAACACTAAATAAAATACCTTAATAGCCCGCTATCACAACAACCACACACTTATAGCGATCATAAAATAAATCAAACGAGTTTATGGCCCAACTATCCCGGCATTAAAATATGGCGAAGCGCTTAGAGCGGGAGTGAATGGAAAAACTAAGGGGTGAAGCTGGGTGAACATGGGTGAACCTGGGTGAATTTGGGTGGTTCTGGAATAACAATGGGTGAGAGGAACATGGTTTTCGGTGAACATGGGTAGAACATTGTGAAATTGTAACCTCGGTTAATTTGTAGATTCAAATTTTAAAGTGCAGCTCAGTAATATTGGACGGCAAAGAGTTGTATTATATTGTTAGTAATTGTTGCTTATAGTTTTAAGACATTAATAACTGGTGAAACTATTTCATCAATATATTATGAAGCTAATGAAAAATATCGTATCCATAGAAATCTGTAATCCTTTGCTAATTATTTAACTTTAAAGCACTTGGTTTATTAAATGAAAACATTATAAAGTTTTTTTTTCGCAAATAAACATCTTCTCGGAACACCGCAGATCAGACGATAACCCTAAACCGCTTCTTCTTTACAACTCAAAAGGACAAGTTACAAAATGTCAACTCTCATAAAGCTCAAAAAAACTGAATTACGAGTTCAAAAACCTGACAATAAACATTAAATGCATGTTGGAAAGCATTCAAAATGTTTAAATGTCTTCAAATACATCATTATGGGCCATAACTGGGCAGTTAGGGGATCAACAGGCATATAAAAACTTCGCGTTTTGACGTAGTGTTAAGGGGCCTTGCGATAAATTTGTTGTTCGCCCAAAATCGTAAAGCTTTAGGTGAACGTGTGAAATTTAAAGCACCAGCGGTGGCAGGGTTATGTTGCTCCGCGAAATTATTAGCACTTCTAAGTTATGGATAACGGTTTTTATAGTTTAAATGTAATTATTATATGGGAGTTGTTCAGTTGAGGTAACGTGGGGCGTGAATATCTAAGGAGTTTAGATTGCATAATAATAAAAGTGGATTAATTTTCAGTTACATATGTATACATCTATACTGCGTTAGAAGACTATACATATATGTATATATCTCTTTCTGACCTCGGGACTACAGAGTCCCGGATTTTTGGAAGGCGAACGTGGGGCCGAAGCCAACACGCTGAAGCCCTTTTGAGACAACTTTAATGAAATGGTAACACAAAACCGACGATTATCCCTGTATACACTATAGAAATGTACCCAAGGACAATCCCCGGTTCTGTGCTAAACTATTGCTAACTATGGATGAAAACTACTTAGGCTATTGTGATGGGATGCTAATGGACTAGGAATGGGGAAACTACGGGAACTATGGCACCTGCCGATGACAATGTATTAAATACATGTTAAAATGGCAGGTGGAGACTCGCCAACTCACTTACTGGGCCCCCGGGAATCAGTCACTGAAAAGCAACAAGAGGGCAACAGGGACATGAGCGGCTGAGAAGGGTGAGGATACCTCGGCGGACTTTAAACGCAGATCACGCGCTCCCTGTGGGTCCAGCATCACCGGCCATATGTATATTATGTTTATATTACTTACTTTGAAGAAGATGTCCAGGATAGAGCGAAGTGGAAGAAGAAGATACGGAAAGCGGACCCCGTCACAAGACGGGATAAACGCTAAGAAGAAGAAGAAGAAGAATATTACTTACTTTCACACTAATTTGTACTGGTATTACAACGCTGAACAGTTTATTTAAAGGCGCTTATCTCCGTAATACCGGAATTTTTCATTATTAGATAGCACATAAAATATATCGAGGTTAAGAAATAAGCTATATTCTGAGATATATACCGGTGAAACTACTGGCCAAAGCCGGTTCATATATTTTAGTTGCTTCTTATATTAACTTCCTATCTAAAACTAGGAAAAACCCAAAGGACAATGCCAGGGTCTGGGCTCATAGTTTGCCCAGCAATGGGAGTAGTTCCAGGGGGTTCCTTAGTGCACTCTGAACACGTAATGCAAATATTTTTGAAATCGCTCCCTGGGGTCCCGAGGAAAACCGGTTCAAATATTCTCCATGAAGAGTCACTTTACAAGGCCTGAGCCATTTGCCCAGTGGTAGGAGTGGTTAGAATAGATTCTTTACTTCACTCTTAACAAGAAATTAAAATATTTTTGAAATCGGTCCCAGGGGTCCCGAGAAAAACCGGTTCAAATGTTCTCCTTAGATAGTCACTTAACGAAGTCTTTGGCATTTGCCCAGTAGTGGGAGTGGTCAAAATAGGTTCTTTACTTAACTCTTAACATGAAATCCAAATATTTTTGAAATCGGTCCCTGGGGTCTGGAGAAAAACCGGTTCTAATATTCCACATGAACAGTCGCTTTACAAAGCTTGTGTCATTTGTCCAGTAGTGGGAGTGATTGAAATAGATTCTTTACTTCACTCTTAACTCTTAACAAGAAATTAAAATATTTTTGAAATCGGTCCCAGGGGTCCCGAGAAAAACCGGTTCAAATGTTCTCCTTAGATAGTCACTTAACAAAGTCTTTGGCATTTGCCCAGTAGTAGGAGTGGTTGGAATAGATTCTTTACTTCACTCTTAACAAGAAATTAAAATATTTTTGAAATCGGTCCCTGGGGTCCGGGTGAAAAACCGGTTCTAATATTCCACATGAACAGTCGCTTTACAAAGCCTGTGCCATTTGCCCAGTAGTGGGAGTGATTGAAATAGGTTCTTTACTTCACTCTTAACATGAAATTAAAATATTTTTGAAATCGGTCCCAGGGGTCCCGAGGAAAACCGGTTTAAATGTTCCACATGAACAGTCTGTTTACAAAGCCTATGCCATTTGCCCAGTAGTGGAAGTGGTTGGAATAGGTTCTTTAATTCACTCTTAACAAGAAATCAAAATATTTTTGAAATCGGTCCCAGGGGTCCCGAGAAATTAATCTGATAAGACTTTTCTGCCAAATAAGTCTTACTCATATGTATATTGTCAATCTCAATGCTCAGGATCTCGCTGTCAGGATCCAGTACTGGAAAATGTTGGAATGGGTTTTTTTACTGTGATTTTCAAATAAATTCTAAAAGCGTTGGATTCTAATAAGAACTGACAATGATTTTCTGAAAAAAGGTAATTACCGCAATATTTTTGAATTTATGGTTTAAATCTACAAGGCGCCTGCGCTATGAGCTATCTTCTAAAAAAATCTTATCAAGACGAATAAAATAAGCTCGAACATGAGGTAGTTAGTAGATACCGTTGAGGAGTTCCCTCGTCTCTCTGTCGTCTCCATTGTCAGGTCAGATCTTAACTTTTACAGTTTTGTGGTGTCTGAGACATATACCCGAATGACAAGGTTTTACTCGATATGTGTCTACAATTTTCGAGAGTCGCTCCCGATTTTTTTTAGAGATTCCATCACCAGACCCTGGGCCGGATGACAAAGGAACCATTGAGGAAGTAAGCCCTTTCAAACAATAAAATAATTGTTGAAATCGGTTGGTAAACGACGGAGTTCTGCACGTACAAACGTAAAAAGAATACAAATGAATTAAGAACCTCCTCCATTTTTGGAAGTCGGTTAAAAAAAAGTTGTCGTGTACAATCCCTCGTATTTGTCAATGAATATAATTCATTTCAATTAAGGTAATAAAAGTGGAACAGTTAAGAGTTCGTAAGCTTATTTTATGTAATATTGAATAATAGTCAAACCATTTTTTCTCAGGACTCCCGGGATAGATTTCGAAATGCTTTGGTCTGGGACCTAATATAAGCCTATGGAACATAATACACTATGCAGTTACTGTGGGCAATACTTGAGCCCAACTTCCATACAAAGAATAGCATTGTCCTTTTAACCTAACCCTTAAAAGAACATGTGTAAACAGGTGACCTTCTACTACGCATCAAATGAAAACGAGTCTACAGATAAAATTATAGATATTTTTACTGGCCAGCTGCGTACCCGTGTGAACTAACACAGAGGTTATCACAATGATTGATTGATTTCATACTAATTATCGTTTTTACTACATCAGATGCAATTTGTTAGTGTTTATGAGTCACCTTTGATCTTACAGCTGCATTTTAATAAGACGTATAATAGTTTTGACATATCTGATGTACGAGTCAGACCTTTGGGGGTTGATTTAGAGATGATGTAATAAAGCATTAAATGACGTCAGTTGTAGATAAAATTAGACTAATTTAATTGTATATTGTAAAGCGTCTACCTAGTAGCACTTCTATTTACAGTAAAAAATATAGGTTTTGAAAAAACATTTGAGTATATTATTTTTAAATAAACAGAAGTCAGAGTAACAACCTCCAAATATAATGTCAGTCATAATACCTCCTAGTATTATTTATCATAGTATTTTTCATGTTTTTATTATTTTAAGTTCATAAGTTCTTGTAATGTTTTCTTTTTGTCAAATTCAGTTTAATGTGTGTTTTTTTTTGAAGGATAAGTGCTTTTCATTTTTTTTTTATATAATTTCATTTCATAAAAAATGGACGCATTATCGTAAGCCTATTATGAAAGTTCATACCAATTATTTTTTATTCACAATATACATATTTACATTAATTGAAAATAAAATAAAATAAACTTATATATTAACTTACTATTTCATTTCATTGTTTTTTTTTAATTTCGTGTGCGCGCAGATGTGTTATATGTTACCTCAACAGTCAGGGGCCATCTGAAAATCAGTGCTGTGCATTAGCACAGCATATACTGAGATGGAACCCTTGCTACGCTGTATTTTTTTGTAAATGTATATTTTTTTTGTGTTCATGTATGTGTAGCAAAATAAATGGTTTAAATGGTTTAAATGGTTTTTAAATAATTTAAAAGGTTATGTGAGAACGTCATATGAAAACCGAAAAGATGTCGGTGCCCGACTAAAATTTTACTAGCTGCTGCTAGCGGTTCCGTCCGTTTCCCGAAGAAATTACTTCCCGCAGCCGGATAAAAAGTATCCTATTATGTTATTTTAACACAAAAAAGTTTTGGAAAATCCATCCAGTCGTTTTTACGTGAAATACGACAAACTTCCATAAATAAAAACTTTCGCATATACCTAAGTAAGTTTAAGTTACCAAATTATACATGAATAAAAATAAAAAAGCGACTGATTACAAGGCCCCTATATTATCATCATTCTGGACCCGTAAATGTCACCGTGACTCACAGCTATTTAAGGATCTGACTTGACTGACAAAAAGTAACCTTTGCCTCAGCTTCCTGTTACATTATAATATTAAGAAAATAACAATAGCCTATTATTAAATTAATACATAAACAAAATTGCGATATTACAATTAATTAGTTGAGATATGTATTTATAAAAAGTAAAACTGATATGTGTGCCGTTTGCTACGGATGGTGTTATGTCAAAATAACAAAAATGAAATTGTATTAAAAAAATCCTTTTTGTTTATACTTTTTTTTCTGTTAAGAAAAATCTTGGATTTTTAGGCCAAAAAAACATATCTGTTGCCTTTAGTTATCACAATTATATCTATCTATTGTAACGCAAAAGACCTTTGGTCACGGAATCCAAACAGCTAAGTCTTAAGTAAAGAAAAAACATGTTAAAAAAGTAATACGCTGTTCACGTAACAACATCAAGTGACCAAGACCACACCTCCTAGACCAAGAAGTTGCATTATGTGCAAAGAGGACCACACCTTATTGTGAAAGTTTCATCAAAATGAATCCAACAGAGAGGTGTGAGTACGTTAAGAGAATGATCTTTGCTACAATTGTCTGGCTCCTGGACACTCAGCTTATAGATGCCGTCTGAAATTTTATATTTTAAACAGGAATCTATATACATATACATATAAAAGACAGTCGTGTTAGTTACACTTTATAACTCAAGAATGGCAGAACCATTTAAGCTGAAACTTAAGGGGGGGATAGCTTAGACAGAGGAGAAGGACATAGTTTTTTTTTACCATCTGGCTACGGGAAGTTATCTCGGGGCGCGGGTGAAACCACGCGCGGAATGCTAGTTCAAAATATAGAGTACCAAGCCGAAAAATATATGTTAAAAAAGTAAAAATGAAATGTCTCACTCTAGTGCATCATCATCCACGTTATCTGTCAACGTTAGAACGGACAGCTGATAATACCAACTACTGCGCAGTTCCGATAAGCAACGACTTAACCTACTTATTATTAATTATACAAAAATTACTGATATTGTAAGTCAAATAAAAAAAACTTACCATTTTAAATTGCATTTTTTTACCACCAGACTCTCTAGACATGAACAATTTATTTATTTCAATCAATAGGTGTCAAGCTTTTATGTTTCGTCTAAGGAACGTTTTAACCAAATATATTGCAGAGTGCCCATTGTACGCTCAGCTATTAAATGTGTCCTTATACCTACATAAAAAAAATTATTAAATAGAAGACATTGATATAGACAGAGTGCTTAAAGGCTCTCGTTCTCTACTTTTTGTTCTTTTGGTCTGAGGTATGCTAAAAACCCAGTAATTCAAGTTCAAATATCCAACTAAACAATTGCCATTACCACCTCTAAACAAACGAACCAATCTTTTAATTAATTAAATCATAAATGCCAAACTGGTTATCGAATAGGACCATAACGTATTTCTACCGCATTCTACCAAATATGGTAGCTTACCCAAATGGTAATTACGGGTTAGAGTTCCGTAATGAAATTATGAAACTTTTGTTATTGAAAGCGACAATGGTTTAATAGCTAATGTTTAAGAGGTCAGGAGTTGAAATAGGTAATGCCACGTCGAACTTAAAGGTAGACTATAGTGTAGAAATTGATTAATATCAAAACTACTAGTTTGAGTCTGCGACTCCGTCTGCATTTATTTCACTGAGAATTAAGCTTAGGTAACTATTTAACTGTCCCCGTTTTATCCTTCTCCGTGTGAGAGGAGGCCTGTGCCCAGCAGTGGGACGATAAAAAAAAAGGCTGTAAACTATTTAACTTTACTTATATCAAGTGTGTTTTTAAAGAATGCGTTATTATGAGGACTCCACTAAAATAAACCTACTATCAACTCTCATACTGTTCTGTGACCACTATTTAACTATGTAACTTGAATCCCATCGTATCTTGTCATAGCGAAATAAAGCCTTATTAACTATTTGAAGACAGAAATAAGCCTTCTCTTTTTTCGAAATTTTCAGTGTAAAGTTATCGTTCACTGAATTTATCAACTTCAGACCAAGCTATGTCTTTGAAAATATTCTTTTAAAATTCTGTTAGCTTTTCTTTTAAGCTAATAATGGCGGACCGAACCAAATTGACATATCTGGTAAAATATTGGCGTCGTCTGCGATATTGTAAAATAATTTAGTGTCTGCCAGAGGAGGGTTTTAATTTTTGAAATATTGCTAGGATACGTAGGTTTTTAAGGAAAGGAAAGTGAAAGATATGGTGATAATGACGGGATGAAGGCTTTTAATAATAGGAATAAAAGTGAAAATACTGTAAGAGTCAGACGTTTTGTTAAAAGATGTACACTGAGTAATTTGTTAAAAGATTCAACAATGTTGCAGTAAAATACTACAAAATTCAAGTATTAATTCAAAATATAAAGTTTTAGCAGAGTTCACACTTCTGTATTCATTTTACCTATTTTTATGTAAAAAAATATATTTACGGTACATTAACACCATTAAAAAACTAGACAGTAAATAATAGTTCTCGAGCAAAACTAGCAACACTTATCCATAATACATTACAGCAAAATCGAAGCTCAATGGAGGTATCACTATAATAAATTCCCTTGATAATTAGGCCTGTCTTCTCAAATGGTCATAGCTGACGTTACTAGCCCAACTATGCGGAACTTCTTGCATTAAAATGTTAAATCTTGTCCACATTTTTTCTTTAATAGGTGTTCCAATATGGCGTATGCCTTTGACAGACTCTCTGGCGGCCGTGAGAGCCTATAAGGAGTCATAATGAGCACTGTGAGAAAAATATCTGGTTTGATTTGTTTACTTAGTACGTGTAATGCATCTGTGTATTGCGTGGTCGATCCTTCAATTGATGTCTCATGATGTATGTGCAGTTTTGAGAATTACATGTTTTTTAAGCAATAGCCATAGCGCCATAATATTACTTGTACTGAAAATTCCATCCATATCTTGTCAGTTGCATTTAGAGTCCATGTGAAGTGCCGATTGATGTAAATCACAGATTCAATACATAAGGTATAGGGTATAGGCTTAAGAAACATAAAAAAACAATCCCTCTACTTGCACGTACTGAGAATAGACAGCAAACTTTCAGTAACAATAATATAAAATTGATTTTTAAATCACGCAGCTTTTACGCAACTTATTTAATTATAGATGACTTCTTAGCAAGAAAATGCGAGATACCTGAAGACTATGTTTCCCATGGAAATTAGTTATGACACACAATAATGACTAAGATACTAATTAACATTCACTATTTACTAGGAATTATAAGGTCAGTGTAGTAGAGGTCAAAGAAATAGCTTCTCAAGCGTGAATATGCGGGTCGGTACCTGGTAGTTTAATACCCACATTATTATAACTTTTAAGAATTTTAAACTGATTCTGATGTCATCCTCCGAGCCATTTTTCCCAACTAAGTTGGGGTCGGCTTCCAGTCTAACCCGTGTCTAAACCGATTCTGATGTAAGTATGTTTATAAAACATCGGTGCGGTAATAATTGACTATTCAAGAATAGTTAACCCTTAGAACTACTTTCGTTTTACAACTGTTAACTACATCTACCAGTTTATCTATCTGTTGTTCGATTACTAGAGATAAGATGCTTGTTCGGAAACCTCTAGAACATAGGAACGACGTCGATGGAGGCGCCACCGGCGATGGCATCGGAGGGGGGACAGCGCGGCGCGGGGGGCAGCCACGTACGAGGATCGCGGGCCGCTCACACACCTTACCGATCAGCTGTGAAAATTGTACGCGTCGCGCGCCGTTTAATTATATAATTTGTTACAAATCATCCGTTGGAATAAACCAGTACCTATATTTCGGAAACAGCCTCAGTCATTTCTACAGCCCAAGAATTCTCCCAAACAAAGTGGTCCTTCGCAAGAAAGAAAAAACAACGGAGGCAGGCGTGCAGTGACGCGTGCGTGGCGATTTTGCAGCGCAGGAAAAAACCAACGTGGCGCACACGTCTCCAAGAAATATATCGACGAGAACGGATAACTGTGGCTACGGATCGGTAAATAGTGTGTCGTTCCAATTAATCATTGCCCTTTATCACTTCTTAAATTCTTCCCGCTTTGTTGGCCATTTAAATCTGTTCCATTTTTTTTCCCCATATTTATTAGTCATCGCATTCATTTCGTTGCACATATTTCAAGCCTGGTTATCGCTCAAGCCTATTATTGTAGGTGCATCGCTGCATAATTAGTAGCAGGCAAAAATAAGAAACCTGTTTACACGGATACGTGTTAGCTTGACCGCTAATTCACTCAAGGTCAACATCTGTCGCTTTGCAATTTATTCAACGCAGTGCTTGCTCATTAGTTACGAATTAACGTAATTATTATTTATTTGAATAATGGACTCTAAACTTAAAGAATTAGTTAAGAAACGTGCAAGCTGTAAAGCTAAACTTACGCTTTTCAGCAATTATTTAAATGTAGTCCTTTCTTGTTCACGATTAAGTGATTTACAAGTAACAGAACTGGAAACCCGACTTGATAAAATGGATTTATTATACAATGACTATGATAAAATACAGGGGGATATCGAGCTGCTGATGGAGGACTCCGCCGAGGCATTGGCTGATCGCGAAGCCTTTCAAAACCAATACTTCTCCTTGGTGTCATCGGCGCGCGAGGTGCGACGTCAGCATAGCGAGCGAAGAGCCAGCGTGTTGGTGAGTTCCGTACAAGCTTCAGATAATAATGACGCCACACAGTCGAAACATAGTGTTGTGAAATTACCACAGATTAGTTTACCACATTTTGATGGAAGCTATCAGCATTGGCTCGAGTTTAGAGACACGTTTGATTCTCTTATACACAAGAACACATTGTTGGATGACATAAGTAAATTTCATTATCTGAGGTCCTCGTTAAAGGGTGCTGCTGCCTTAATTATTAGAAGCTTGGATTTTAATTCTGGTAACTACAGCATCGCCTGGGATTTATTGACGAAACGTTACAATAATAATCGTCTTTTGGTAAATAATCATGTTCAATCGTTATTTAATGTCGATCAAATAGAAAAGGAGTCCAGTAAAGCAGTACGTCATTTAGTCGATAGTACTACAAAAAATCTCAGAGCTTTAACAATTTTAGGACAACCGACGCAGCACTGGGACACCTTAATTATTTATATAATGGCTCACAAATTAGATACTAAAACTTACGTTCATTGGGAAGAATTTAGAAATACGTTATCCGAGGCACCTACATTGTCTAAATTTTTAACTTTTTTAAATAACAGGGCAGACTTGTTGGAATCAGTTGAGGACTCTGAAGCTATTAAAAACAAGACCTCAAACAATAAATCAAATAAGCAAAAAAGTTTTGCCATAACATCAACTGATAATAATAATATTTCAAATAAGGTTTCGAGCTCAAATTGTCCAATGTGCAAACAAAGTCATGTTTTATTTAAGTGTGATAGTTTTCGAAAACTGACGTCAGATGTTCGTAATCAGAAGGCTAAAGAATACAAGGTTTGTCTTAACTGTTTAAACCCGGGCCATTCCGAACAAAAATGCAAATTGTGGGCTCGGTGCAAGTATTGTAAGGCAAAACATAATACACTGTTACACGTAGACAAAGACAGCGAGCCGACTACCAGTAGTCAAATAACAGATAATGTTACTTTAACTGCCAAAGCTATACAGAATACTACTTCGTCCACCGTATTGCTTTCCACAGCGAGGGTGAAGGTGCGCGACAGCAGCGGCCGCAGCCACGTAGCGAGGGTGCTGCTGGACAACGGCAGTACCGCAAACTTTATAACTGAGGAGCTGTGTGGTAAGCTGGGTTCACTTAAACGTAACGTAAACTCCAGAATAACGGGTATTAACCAGCAAACTTGTAAAAGCACACAGTCTTGTTCCTTAACCTTAGAATCTTACTCGGGTAAATTTAAAACAACAATTGATTGTTTAGTATTACCAGAGATAACCAAATCATTACCATCGACATTAATTGATATAAGTACTATTCCACTTCCATCAGGCATCTGTCTAGCTGACCCTCACTATTATAAACCGTCAAGCGTAGACATTTTACTAGGTGCTGAACAGTTCTGGAATATTTTAGGTACTAACACAATAAATCTAGGCAAATGTCAACCTAGGTTATACGAATCTAAATTAGGATGGCTTATTTCTGGGTTTATTGCGCAACCTAGTCCATCCCGTGACCAACCAGTGTGTAATTTTGTGCAGGAAATAAAACCTGAACTCACTCGGTTTTGGGAACTAGATTCAATATCAGAAAAACATTCGTTGTCAGCCGAGGAACGTGCATGTGAGGAACATTTTTTACGCACTACTACTCGTGGCGAAGACGGGCGTTTTATTGTTAAAATGCCATTTAAACAGTCACCAGATGTTTTAGGTGACTCATACCAAATGGCGAAAGTTCGATTTCTTTCGCTCGAACGTAGGTTTGAACGTGATCCCTTATTCAAAGGTAGGTATATCGATTTTATGCACGAGTACTTGCAATTAGGGCATATGTCTGAAGTTAGTAACTCAAATGATAACATAAGTTACTATTTACCACATCACGGTGTTACGCGCGAGCAAAGTACTACAACTAAATTAAGAGTTGTCTTTGACGCGTCAGCTGTGACGACTTCAGGTATTTCTTTAAATCACCTACAAATGATCGGTCCGACTGTACAGGACGATCTTTATTCTATTTTACTTCGTTTTCGAAAACATAGATACGTTGTATCAGGAGATGTAGAGAAAATGTATAGAGCTATAGATTTAAATAAATCTCAACGCTCTTTACAAAAAAATCCTATTTAGATTTAATCAACATGAACCGCTTAAAACCTTTGTTCTTAATACAGTTACTTATGGCACCGCTTCGGCACCATACTTAGCGACAAAGGCACTCGTAAGTCTCGCTTCACAGGCGTCTAATGATGACGTAAAGCAAGCTATACAACGGGACATGTACGTTGATGATTATTTGGGAGGCAGTGACACTGAGTCAGCAACCATACTGTTATGCAAGGAGGTGAGTTCGATTTTAGCATCAGCTCAATTCAAATTAAGAAAATGGCAATCTAATAGCCCACAAGTGATGAAGGCTATGTTGTCATCCCTTGATCAGAATGATAATAACATTCTGGATTTAAATCGTAATCAATCTCATAACACTGCTAAAGTATTGGGCTTAAACTGGGTTCGCGATTTAGATCAGTTAACTTTTTCTATAAATCTACCTCCAACTAATAAAATAACTAAACGTTACATTTTATCTTGCATTAGTCAAATCTTTGACCCATTAGGGCTAGTAGGGCCGTGTGTCGTATTGGCAAAGATAACAATGCAAAAATTATGGTTAGAAAAATGTTCGTGGGACGAACCGGTTTCTCGTGACACTCAAGAATGTTGGTCGTCATTCGTCACTACGTTATCGTGTTTGAATAATTTAAACATACCACGGCATGCATTTAGTGTTAATCATAAAATAATTGAGTTGCACATTTTTACAGATGCATCCGAGTGTGCCTATGGGGCATGTGTGTACGTTCGTTGCCTAAATAATGATGATACTATAACCGTTCACCTTTTAACTTCGAAAAATAAGGTAGCTCCCATTAAACATACAACCATACCCCGTCTTGAACTGTGCGGGGCCTTGTTGGGAGCAAGACTGAGTGCAAAGGTAGTAGACTCACTAACTATTAAAATAAATAAGTGTTATTATTGGTGTGATTCGACGATAGTTCTCTGTTGGTTATCTGCATCGCCGAATAAATTAAAGCCTTTTGTTCGTAACCGTGTCAGTGAGATACAAGAAAGTACCGGGGAAAATTCTTGGAGATACGTGTCGTCGAAAGAGAACCCGGCCGACTTCATATCTCGCGGGCTGAGGGCCGATCAAATCGGCACCTGTAAATTGTGGTGGTCGGGCCCAGAGTTTTTAAAATTAGGCGAAGATCGTTGGCCTAAAATGCCAAATACGGGTTCTAATTCCGACATACCTGAATTTAAAGTTCATTTAGTAGATAACTGTCAATCAACTCAATCAGTTATCAGTCGTTTGATTAGTAATAAATCTAACATAAACAAATTAAAACGTATTTTCGCTTATGTACTTAGGTTCATTTTTAATTTAAAAAATCCTAACAGCAGGTTGTGTGGTCATTTATCCTGTGATGAATTAAATGAAGCATTTACTGTTATGTTACGTTTTAGTCAAATGGAAATGTTTTCTGACGAATACAAAACACTTAGTTTAAAAAGGCCACTATCCAGCAAAAATAGGCTTGCTTCACTGTCTCCATTTATGGATGATCGAGGTGTAATTCGCGTAGGTGGCAGGTTAGATAACGCTAACTACAGTTACGACACAAAACATCCAATATTGCTAGATAGTAAACATCACATTACGAAAATATTATTTCGTTATGAACATCTTAAGCTTATGCATGCAGGGCCACAACTTCTTTTATCACACATTCGTCAAACTTACTGGCCTTTAGGAGGTAGAAATTTATCTAAAGGTACATTCAGAGAATGTGTCAAATGTTTCAGATTTAGGTGTCAAGCGGTGCAACCAGTCATGGGTCAGCTACCACGCACGAGGACACAGCTTGAATTTCCGTTTTATAATTGTAGTGTCGACTACGCCGGACCAATGCTGATAGCTGACCGTAAAGGCAGAGGTGCCAGACTCATTAAATCCTATATCTGTGTGTTCGTCTGTTTGGCAGTAAAGGCTGTTCATCTGGAGCTTGTGACGGATCTCACCAAAGACGCCTATCTTGCCGCGTTAAAGAGATTCGTTGCTCGTCGGGGTAAACCACACAGTATCCTCTCTGATAACGGCACAGCTTTTGTGGGCGTATTTAATGAGCTTGCACAATTCTTGGCTAATTCAAATTTAGAAACCTATTTTGCACAAGAAGCGATAAAGTTTAGCTTTACTCCTCCTTATAGTCCACATTTTAATGGTATAACAGAGGCCGCCGTTAAGTCTACAAAAAGACACTTAAAAACCATTGTTCATTCTTCTCATCTAACATATGAGGAGATGAACACATACCTAGTCCAAATTGAGGCTATATTAAATTCCCGTCCCCTTGTTGCTCTTTCTTCGTCTCCTGACGACCTTACCGCTCTCACTCCTTCGCACTTTTTAATTGGACGACCGCTAATATCCGTTTCTCAGCCGCAGGTACACTCCGTCAACATCACTCGATTGGACCGCTACAAAAGAATTGAGCATCTACGGCAACACTTTTGGAACCGATTCAGTCATGAATATGTTGTCATGTTGCAGCAGAGAACCAGATGGCATGCGTCCACAGGCGAAATTAAGCTGAATCAGTTAGTTCTGATCAGAGAGAAAACGCAACCACCACTACATTGGCTATTAGGCCGTATCGTCAAGGTGTTTCCTGGTGCTGACGGCATCACGAGGGTGGCGGAAATCAAGACCAAGAAGGGCAACATCACAAGGGCCTTCAACAACATATGTCCTTTACCTATTGAAGACGATGTTTCAACCCGGGCAGGATGTTCGGAAACCTCTAGAACATAGGAACGACGTCGATGGAGGCGCCACCGGCGATGGCATCGGAGGGGGGACAGCGCGGCGCGGGGGGCAGCCACGTACGAGGATCGCGGGCCGCTCACACACCTTACCGATCAGCTGTGAAAATTGTACGCGTCGCGCGCCGTTTAATTATATAATTTGTTACAAATCATCCGTTGGAATAAACCAGTACCTATATTTCGGAAACAGCCTCAGTCATTTCTACAGCCCAAGAATTCTCCCAAACAATGCTAATGTCAAAATTCAATCTTTAGTACGCAAATGAACATACAGATACAATATTGGGACGTAGATCGTTAATATGTATGCGGTGTATTTAACCATGGTGCAGCCGCGGGCCGAATAATACTGTTCAATAGTCAAACTTGGTTCAAATACCAAATATTGAAACGTTACAATTGCCGTTTTAAATAATAACGAGCCGGTTATTGTTCGTACCCAAACAACTTGTTCTGTTGTGCTTGTTCGATTATAAATTGGTTGTTTGTTTGTTTAATTATGTGTTGTTATTACCTATATTAGTGATCAATATGTGTAATATGTGTATACTGTTTGTCATTTTCTAATTTGTTAGTCTTAAAAGTCACTTAGGTTGTTTAAGATTTGATACTCAAGTTAGGCAATGTTGAGTTCGCCATACCTAAAGTTTTTAAAATACAGCTTGTGTCTAATGAAAGTGTAAGAAACTATATATATCGTAAAATAGATGTTTCTGAACTGCAAAGAACCCAAAATTGGACAAAAAAGGATCTATGAGGTAAGAAACCATAATTGACACAAGACAGCAAAATGTAGACATCAAAATTCCTAGCCCTAGTAGAACTGAGTTTGACAGTCGAATAAAATTCCAATAATTATTATGAACCATACTGCAGGGTACAGACGGGTTAACAAAACCGTGGTTCAAATATTTTGCATAGTTAAGAGCTGGTGCACATTGTAAGACAAAATACTGCACGAAATCGACACGAGACTCGCAAATAAATCATAAATGTAGATAAAGTCGAATAATAATCATTTTTGTTTAGAAAATCAAATCTTACTGTATGAACCCTAAGGATTAAAAAAAGTAAAAGATGGCATTACCATGTTAAGCTTTTCTGAGCAAAAATGCGATAGAACTTCCCTAGATTCAAAAACATGCATAAGAAATAATTTTAAACTATTGAAATTTGTTTTCAAGATTCTTTATTTATTCCATAAAAGATGACTCTCTTTATTCACTTCTGCATTACCTATATGAAAAATTTGTGACAAATTACCATGATGTCCTCCTAGCCGATTATCGGCTACGGCGGCTGTTCTCATGTAAGGAGATTAGCCAACTGCGCAGGACATATTATAGTGCACAAGCATTTGCGCAGACACAGGTGCACTCCCTATTCCTTCACTCTCATAGCCCGATGGGACGGCAATCCGACACGACCGGAAAGAGATCAGGCGCAGGACCGACATTTACGTGCTCTCCGATGCACGGGTGAATCAATCACCAACTTCCAGGCTTCGGGCTGCTTTGTGAGTCTTCTAAAACCCACAAAGCGATTTCGGCCCGACTCGGGAATCGAACCCGAGACCTCGTGCTCAGCAGCCACACTTGCGACAACTAGACCAACGAGGCAAATTACCAAATTACCATACCATACCAATTTACCATAAAAAAAACTGAATTGGAGAGAAGTTTCCACAAAAATCGCAACCGTGCGCCGACCCTTATGTTCGGTATTGGACGAAAAATCAGCGACTAAGGGTCAATTCCCACTGAAAGAGCAGCGGCCGGCAGCGGCCGGCAGCGGCCGTAATTGCAAGGGATTGAGCGCGAGCGCGGCGGGCCGCGCGGCGCCGCGCGGCGCCGCACCGCGCCGCGCTCTTACATTTTCCGTGCTCTTACGGCCGCTGCCGGCCGCTGCTCTTTCAGTGGGAATTGACCCTAAATGTTAACGCGAAATACCTCCCCGGTTATCGGGCGTTTGTTTTAATTAAAATTTTAGCTATATCGAAACTATTCCGTTTCATTAGCTCCGGCCCGTTATGAGAGGAATGTTACCGGCCGATATTGAGTGGCAATGCACAACGGATCTATTTGAATATTATGTTAAAACGTGCCTAAAAGAACATGTTTTTTTTTCTGTTTTATGTGGAAAATGTTTGTTACTTTTTCATGTAAAAAACAATTGAACGAATTATGATGACATTTTTAGTACCTATGGCATTAGCATGGGCTACTTTTTATTCGTCCGCAAGAAGAACACGCTTAAGTCGTTACTTGTTATTGTGTGACGTTTCGCTTTATATATTCGATGTTTGTAATGTACGCCAATTTCAGGCAACAACATTTTATTTTACCACCTTATGTATATTACAGCACACACAGGTAAAAGAAAATTCAAATCTGGAGGCACAGTTGAAAGAATGGCTACAGAAAAAAATCTAAAGAATACAAACCGTACTTCTCACTAACAGAAGAGTTGAAAACCGATAATCGTCACAAACTAACAAACAGCTAAGAGCGAGATAACGAAGTATTTTCAATAAAGAATCAATGGCCATTGCAAACGGCTTGGGAACGGTTAGCTGCACTATAATATTGCATTAGTAGCGGTGCTGATAAAACCAGTGTACGTATTGCATCGTTTTGGATGCGATGCTGACGTATTCTGATAGAAATTTTGGGTTTTTTGGCGAATATTTTTTGGATGTGAAATGGTAGATTAACATAGAGTTCTCTTCACATAAATAACTCACCAACTTCGAAGGTTGCTGCTTGAGAATTTAGTAAAATCAAAAGTTACAAACATTTCGGCGCTTGCACTAGGCGTCAAATGGCTGAATTCAGAGCGATGCAAAGATGTTTAACTAGAGCTAACTGGGGATGAAATACGTGTGATATTAATGTGCTAGATTGGGAATAAAGTTTTTGCTTGAGAAATAGAATCTTTATCATACGGGAGAATATAATTTGACTTATTACATTATGTTAAGTTAAAAAAAAATATGCCTAATTTTAGAAAAAGTCTGCTTTAAGAATAATGATACGATGTTCATTCCCTGTCATTTCAAAAACCTTATAAGGTACAAAATTCGATGAAAAGGCAGTTTAATGCTGTAAAAATATTACCAATAATTTTCAGTAAAGAATATTCTCCATTTATCTCTAACATTTTCACAAACCTGTCAATGTAGGTACAATTTCGCAGCTCAGTTGCAGAATAGTGACAAACGTAGAGACTAACTGGATGCAATGGCGCGTATTCCTGGAAATTGTCTTAAGAGAGCAAAGACGTTCCCTGTTAGACGACGAGTTACTATTAACTACTAGTGATGTGCTGACATGGTTGGAAAATGTAGGAGTATCGATGGAACTACGTAAACGTGTGATAATATTATGGACTATAAAACGCTGATAAAAATAACAAAATGTATGCAAACACTGATATCTGTTGTCTACTAGCAATTCTCTTCTACTATTCACTTATGAGCGTAGGTACACATATGTCTTGCTTGTTCTTATTATGGTGAACAGTATAAATGTGGTATGGGATAATAGTAGGAATTACTTGTACTTCCAAGTTTGAAGTGCTTAAAATTTTTGTCTTATATTTCAACTTTTTGGGTAGCTTGTTTACTTTTGATTTCATGGCTGAAGACGCACAATCAGTAAAGAGAAGACAAAAATATAACTATTTAATTTCATCGATATAAGGCATCGGTAGTGCCCCAACACTAGCGTATCAGCGCGCCTCCCAAACTTAACGCATTACCAGAACTGCATTCAGCAGGGAAGTTGTCCGTACACTTAAACTGTAAATAATTGCCATTTGTCATGTATATTACATATTTATTGCTTAAGGGTCAGGTTACAATAGTGGCAAGGTTACATACATAAGATTATTTGAAACTGTAAAGGTGTTATTTTTAGGGTATTTAATTGAGCATGGACGAGCGATTAGAAAAGTTTAAGCATTTACTTTACCCGTCAAATTACGTAGATACAATAAGAAATACAATACTTTTTTAAATGTTATCAGATGAATCTAACCAGTCTTACCTAAGAGTAGGTACCTAGCCCGTGTAACTGGGTTGAGGAGGTCAGATCAGGTACCCGCTCCTTGTAAAATACTGGTACTCAGCTGCGTCTGGTTAGCCTGGATGCTGACCCCAAGATAGTTGGGAAAAGATTAGGCAGATGTTCATATGATAAGATAGACAATGTTCAGATTTTACGAAAAATGAAAATTGATGTTTGCAAACATAACTATTCATTATAATTTACATGTAACAAACTGGTGTATTCGTCAAAAATGTCATCTGCGCTCTCGTTAAAGCTAAAATCTGAAGTGGCCCCGTCTGGCTAGGGGATGCCGAATTTTTAACTCAAGTGCAGTCTACTCTTCATTATTCCATACTTAAATGTTGCTGTGAAAGACTAAATAGACTAGTTTGCTTTTATGAAGTAAACGAGAGTAGGATTACATGGTGATATAAGGTCTGGCAGAGTATGTGGTGAATTTGATTTCTTATTTTAAAAGAAGAATAGGGTAACACTAGTATTCCATCTGATTTTAGTTTGGAAGTTACTCCCAACGTGGTTGAGAAAAGGGTAGACAGATGCAGGTTCTTGTTAGGTACGAATGATAAACCGGTCTTTGAATATAATTTAAGTAAGTTCTTTTAAAAATATTGTATGCTTGAAATTTAAATGCTTTTAAAAGCTCATAAGAAATACTTGCGTTTTTTCAACTTTATTTTAAATAATTATTTTACTCTGCAGTTACACCTTTGACAAGATTTTAGTTTATTTCTGAAAAGTCATATTCATCCATATCACAAATCAGACAATCTCATACATTAACTTCAAGTTTATTAGTTCGGGAATGTAATACAGAAATAGGGTTCATTCATCACGGCTAATGCACGGGGCGACGATATCCGTGCGACAGGTACCCGAGACCCGGGTGACAGGTACACGGTACCCGAGTGAATCCGGGGCGCAATACAATGCATTATGTGCACTCGATATTCCTGTTCCATTAGATGTTGCTCAAATAGTGGGTCGACGTGTTTTCAAAGGTTTTTGGGGCTTGTATGCAATGTTTACAATTTGTGTGGAGATGTTTTTATTTCAAAATATGTTTCAATAAATGTACGTTTTGTTTCAAATTATTGTATGGTAATTCAATTGTTATATTTCCTTCATTATTGTAATATGTATTTATGTAGTGATTTTGAAGGCTATAAATAAATAAAAGTAAAAAATATGGCATCAAAATAATTACGAAGAAACTTACATGAAATGTTCTATTTTTAAACTTGATTGCAAAAAATCCGAGCACAATTTTCGACCATTAAACGGCGCATAATAAAAAGCAAGTAATTAATCTGAACACATTAATACCTGAGCACCAATCATCATCAGAAAGATCTCATTAAAAAAGTAATTCAGCGAAAATAAAATTAAAATTTTCATTCTGCGGTTTTTTGGGTTCTTTGTACGAAAATGCGAAAAAAAAAACGAAAATACGTTTTCCATGTGACATCGTTACGTCAAACGCAGTCGAAACAGACGGCCATTATTTTTTATGACGACATTATGGTACGGCACACGAATTAAGCATTGGAAAGCTTTTGAAATTATTACAAAAATATTAAATTTGAATGATTTGTGAATGATTCTTTGAGATGTTGTGTTTGACACAATTCTAAAAACCTTTGAAAAATATTTATTTCATTTTCTCCCGTGCTATTTAAGAAACACACATACAAATTGTAATTCAAAATTATAACGCGGACCAAAAATTGATTCTTTGTAACAACATAAATCTCTAAAAGTCGCTCCAATATGTGTACCACGTTCCCACGCGGTTACGAATAAAATATGCAACCGAGTGTAATTAATATGGCGTCGACTAATTTTTAAAGCCTTTGCTTACATTCGTATGTGAGGATTTCCGGGCCACCTGCGATGACTGTCTTTTGTTTTTAAAACATAAGTTTTTACCATTGGTTCTCTCTTAAAAAAAATTAGTCTGAAAAAAATACGTAAGAAAATGTTAAACTGTCAACATTGAGTTTATGTTGATTTATTAAATACAAATAAGCAAAAAAACAATTTTAAAATGCAAAACTTTCTACGTACCAAAATAATGGTCCTAGAGTGAAAAATATGAATTGCTTTATCTCAAAAACAAAAATTTCAAGAGGTAACACAACCAACAGACAAACAAGAAAATTCAAAAATCCGCAATAATAACAAAGGCCTTTGTTTTGAATGCACTTTCCGTTACATTTGGAAATAATTCAACAATAATGCCTGGTAAGGCATGTTCAATTTGAATTATTACAAGTTTACCGTTTGAAACACGTCTAATTGAGCCTTGTTATTCTAAAGAATTATATGTGTAAGCCGGCCTCAACAAAGGGACGACTAATTATAATGTTTTTACATACAAATTTCGAATAAAGGAAACATTGTTTTTTTGTGATCTTATTTTCTCTTTTGAAAAAATTAACAGTTAGCACACATTTTATTTGTACTGAAGACTCATTAAATCGGATAAAAAATATTTTGGACTGAAAGTAAATAGTTGTATCGTTGTAAAAAATTGAATTACGACGGTGAAAACTAATAAACTTACAATAATAATTACTTAAAATTATATTTTTTTTACTTACATTACTTCCTTTTTAGGGTTCCGTAGCCAAAATGGCAAAAACGGAACCCTTATAGTTTCGTCATGTCCGTCTGTCCGTCTGTCCGTCTGTCCGTCTGTCACAGCCGATTTACTCGGAAACTATAAGTACTACAGTGATGAAATTTGATGGGAATATGTGTTGTATGAACCGCTACAAAAATATGACACTAAATAGTAAAAAAAAGAATTGGGGGTGGGGCCCCCCATACATGTAACTGAGGGATGAAATTTTTTTTTTCGATGTACATACCCGTGTGGGGTATCAATGGAAAGGTCTTTTAAAATGATATAAAGTTTTCTAAAAAACATTTTTCTTAAAGTGAACGGTTTTTGAGATATCAGCTCTCAAAGTCGTAAAAAGTATGTCCCCCCCCCTCTATTTTTATAACTACGGGGTATAAAATTCTAAAAAAAATAGAGGTGATGCATGCTAATTAACTCTTTCAACGATTTTTGGTTTGATCAAAGTATCTCTTATAGTTTTTGAGATAGGTTGATTTAACTGTAATTTACGGAACCCTTCGTGCACGAGTCCGACTCGCACTTGGCCGGTTTTTTTGAATAGTAAAGTATGTTTCAATTTGATAAAACATTTGGTTGTATAAAACTAGTTTAATGAAACCTTAAATTCAAAACAATATTTACAGTTTACACATAAACGGTACCGAAATCAGTAAAAATATTGTGAAAATTATATACAGTTTACAACTAAAAAAAAGCAACAACACGTCTAAAATAACTTCACCTAACACATATATCCTCTTGTAGTAATCCGCCTAAGTTCCCCAAACTCGGTATTTCATCGTTACAGTCTATATTAAAATGTCTAGTCAGAAACCCAGGTACATTAAATATTATTTTCTAGAAAGCTCAGAGCAGGTTGAGTTGCGTTCAAAGGCATATCATGCACTTTGGAGAAGCATTACTTATACATGACTGGCCATGTGAAACTAAAATGCTTTATATAGATAGATAATGTTACATTTTAATATACCTCCGTGACTTCCAATTTTGTGGGGTTGATAGAAGATTTTATAGGGAGAAACTATTATTAATGCAAAAGAAACCCTATGTATGCGGATGAATGTCGCGCTTTCACGCCTAAACTGTTGAACCGATTCAAATGGTATACAAATTATTTAGGTATGGGAAGTGATTCCAAAAGGGCAGGGAAGCAGAACAAACCCCGAGAAGAGCTAGAGATACTCTGAGGCTTACTTTATATAACATCATCACCCTTAAATTTTTATCTGTCCAAAATCTTACTAAGCATTAAGCTCGATATTCTGCCTTCAAAATATCGATAAATACAAGGTCGTTTATTTAACAGAAAATATGTCAAAGTTCTTATTTATTTTATGAGGAAACCTTCAAAGCTAAAAAGGTGTGAAAAATACACACAACCAAACTCACTACGGCTCTCAAAATTGATTCCGTCTATTAATTGCTAAGAAATATTAAATTAATTCTGACAAAACTTTTAAAAGCCCTTTGATGATTATCCGTTCATATTTTTCGGTGCCTTAGCTTAAAGAGGGAGATTTAATTAATTGGTCATTATAACCTTAAGGGCTGTTGCCATGGCAACTGCGGATTAGCCCGGAAAGGGTACAAACGTACCCTTTTCGAGTTTATGGTTAAGATAACAAATGTACTGTGTGCTCGGGGAAAAATTATGGACAAGTTTGTTTGCAGAAATGTGAATTAAATTTTCTTGCTGACAGAATTATTTCGAAATATGTGACTAGTATGATATTGGAGTAGGTATGTGATCTATGGATTTTAAAAACATTTTCTTTTTTTATTTATTTCTATCAATGATATGTAAATAAATCAGCACGTAAACATACATTACATACAACTAATCGTTAGTTGTACATCAACTTACAACGCATTAACCAACGGCTTACAGACAAAATTGAATTTAAATTCCTTTCGCAAAATACTGGAGGCAAACAGCCCCATCACAAAACACTTAAATAAATTCCCATGCACTTGCCAAAAAACTTATAAATTATGCTAAAGAGATTCATCTCACAGTAATAAATTTATAAAGAGCCACGTTAAAATCTGGTAGTAGGAGCCTTATCAATTTCTGAGGAAACTTTAATACTTTGCAGAGTCTTTGTAAACTTTATGCTAATAGTAGATAGCTAAAGTTCAAGTTAACCCTGGCTTAAGTAAAACAAAGTGCTTTTAAGTCGAGAACTTTGGACGTTTCGAAAAAAATTGCAATATACGAGGATAGGTTGTGATGAGTTTGTCTGCGTTTTTTTAAATACGACTCTTTGGGAATTTTAGTGAAAGGTTTTAATTTTAGCCGACTTCCCAAAAAATAAGAGGTTTTTAGTGGTTGCTCACCCTTATGTAAAATTGGCCTGGTTGAAAACTGAAACCTAATATGTAAGTATTTATTTATTTACACATTTTTGTACACACATACATAATAAAGAAAGAAGACAGGAAAGAAAGAATTTATAAAGGTAATGCTTATTTCTAAAGTATGTGTGTTGTTAACTCCTATCCCCTAAAATTAAAATAGACTTAAACATACAATCCAAAATCATAAAATAAATATTCCCACCCCAATATGAAAACGCCATAAAAGAGCTTTTATTTCGTTTCTTTTCCGTTTAAAACAAAATAAAATGCGAGGTACAAAACTAAGAGCGAGTAATGCCCGTGGGAGGCAAGTGTTCCGGGTTCGATTCCTGACCGAAGCAAGTCAGCTTTGGAGCTTAGTTCGCGTTGTTTCCTTGTCTCCAGAGAATTGTTTGTTCCAACGTATGTACATATAAAACTGACGGCTTCAACATCTTGAAATCTTTTTATTTTTGAGTATTGTTCGACTGCATTTAGGTAATATTTGTATGCAGAAGTTTGGCCGTCCGCGTCGGTTTCTTTGTGGAATGGATTTTATGGTTGCTATAGTTTTTGGTCATTATCGTGAGTAAGTTGAAATGTGAGATAATTGAGTTTTGCAATACTCGGCTTATTTCATGAAAAAGATTTAGGTACTGTGTATCATCAAGGTTACTAAGAAAACAATTATGCATTTCTTTAAAATAATTCAAGCAGTACCTACAATATCAACTCTTCCCTCAAGTTTTTTTTTTCACCGCCAACTCTTCATGACAGAAAGGTGCAAATAAACTTATGAATACTTAAAACCTTAAACAACGTTCACCTTACAAATGCAGATACAATAAATAAATAAAAAAACAAAAACAATATAAAAAACAACAACAAAAAAGACGGAAGCTCCGTCTCGGAAACCGGCATTGTACCGAACTCATATTCAAGAAAAATATGACACCAGTTTCGCTGTGTCCATTGTAATGTTCGAAAAGTACAGCTAGTTCAGTCAAAAATACGGCACACCTACGAAAATGTACGCTGAAAACACACATGGACAGAATAAAATCTGTTAACACTCGCAAACGCACACATGTAAGGAAACTTGTTGTGTGTGTGTAGCGAATACGCGGCGAGCTTGTCATGTGTGCGTGCGTGGCGCAAGTAGTGGGTATGCTAGCTAGTACAAAATTCCCGCGCACCGAACTTCGCCTTTATCCGGTAATGTCCCGTGCACATTGAGAGAAAAACGTTTATTTTTATTACGCTTGGCTACTGCCACAATAGATGTAACACCTAAACGTGACTTATACTTAACTTTTATAGTTTGAATTTGAATTGGAAAGTTTAACTCAAATGGTTTTGATGTTTCCTGTTATTATAATGGATTTTTATGATGGACATTTTAATAAAGGAAAAGTTTCCATGTAATTTTGCATTGGTTGTAAGAGTATTAGTGGTCTACTTAAAAATGGTTTAGTATGGTAGTTATAGTTGAAACTAATTGTTATCTAGGAACTTATAAGATGTGATATGGCATAAATCTGAAAATCTTCTTATACGTCTATATGTCTATGGAGTTTCTTGCCGGCTCTTCTCCATGAGACCAACTTTTTGGAACCGTGCAACTAATGTGACGTTTCATAGGCGCCTGCAAAGGCCTATGTGAAATAAAAAGATTTTGATTTTGATTTTTTTTACGAATTGTGTAAGAGCAAAAGCATATCATTATAATAGACATATGTAGTTTAGATACAACTTCTCACCTGGTATCCCGTATCAGTACCGCTCTCAAAACCCAAAAATATTATATCCAGTATATTATAAATTAAATATCACACCAAATAAAAAGATGCATCGAAAACGATGGTATCACAGCAACGCATAGCATGTGCGAGTCATTTGCGTATGCTAATCCGAGTCCCGACATCCGCGATATCAATTGATTTATCGCTCGCATCGGACGCGCGCATCGGACGGCGCATCGGACGACACGTCGGACGGGACTCTTTTAAACGACATATGAAAATGTTGACGTTGGCAATATTGTTGGCTGTGTATGAAAATATGTAAATAGAATTTTGAGAAATTATTTATTGTTTTGTCATGCAGTCAGTATATTTTTTATTATACGTTAGACAAAAATGTTTGTATCGTTATGTTGTCCATTGGAAGCCAAATTATATCAGGATTCAACATGCCATTGAATTTTTATAATCTGAGACCCTTAAATGATATTATGATTTCCCTTAATTTTCTTCCTGTAAATTACTGAATTACCTATTATGTCCGTGACATATCACTACATCATCACACATTTACAATTTTAATTATTTATTTATTTAATAAGTACAGTGACATACTACAGATTAAGACAAACAACAGGTAGCATACAGTACATAAATCTGAAGTCCAATTATTCCTGTACATAACATTCAAGGATTAATATGCTTTGTTAGAGACAGTAAAGTTGAAGTACTTAATATTGAGAAGCTAATACATGACCTAATAATTAATTACAATTTATTTAAACAATTTCTAAATTAAATGATACTACTGCCCAAACAGCAAATATTATTTTTATAGAAACTGATGAAACACAGCCACAGTCTAGCTATTACCCGTACACCCACAGTACAGCTACACACACACACAGAGGTGTTACACTGTGGTCAATGATTCATTTTGCGGTCATGTATCGTGTTCAGTAAGGGAATGAAAATTAGATTAAAATGGCTTGATGGTCGGTATTAATGGATCATCTGGACGTCGGGTATGTGGGTTCACTTGTGTATGTATACGTGGGAAGCTTTCACTTGGAATTATTGAAATAGAGAGGACTGTGAAATATGCTTGGGAAACGTTTACCGATTGATGTGGGATAATATATTATTGAGTATACAATTAACATTAATTTTTAAGTAATTATAGCCCATATACCTACTTTTTCAATAAATGGGCTACTTTAACACTACAATTCGTGTTCAAATCGCTCTAGTACTTCCTGAGATAAATAAGCATATTAAACTAAACAAAAACGCCCTTCAGATTTATACAATCTTATTTCCCATAAATTCCTAAGTAGGATACTCTATACAGAACCTCTCGCCAAAAAGATAATAACCACATCAATATAATCTAAGTCGCAAAATACGCAAAACCCAAAAATAAGGGCAGTGTTATAAAGATCTGCGCCACCGTAAGCCTTCCCTTTATCAAAACAAATGGACCCCATAGAACCCATACCGACCTCCATAAGTTTTGCCTCACCAAACCTTGGACTAAAAATCTAATGGGATTTGCATGGGAATTGTCTATAGGTGTACTTTGTGGTCATAGAGGAAGGAAAACTAGCAGAGACACCATAAGAAAGGTAGGTCAGGCGTAGTGTTGCCCAAATGCAAGAACAAGACGAGACTTAACCAGTCTTGGTCTTGGTCTTGCGCCAATACACCTGGTCTTGGTCTTGGTCTTGCGCTCCCAGTCTTGGTCTTGGTCTTGGTCTTGCAGCAAGAGTCTTGCAAGTCTTGCAATTACCTATTAGTCTATTACTATTTATTAAAGTTTACTTTAAATCTTAGAAAAACGTATTGGAACATTGTGAGCTTGAATTAACATAGCCATAGTAAAGATCAAGCAGATTAATAAATAACTGAAGATTTGATAAGAAATTCGAAAAATCAACTGACCTATATGTCGTTTTCCATGGAAGTAGGGAATGCAATCCCGATCCCGGGGGATCCCGATCTCGCGAGATCTCGTGTAATTTTTCGGGATCAATCCCGACGCATCATATGACGAGATCCCGTTCGAGATTGACGGGATTGGGCGGCAGTGGTCAGCGACGCAACACACACACAACCAAGTCCTTTTGCACGTATATATACGTCCACGAGCTTAGACAAATTAGAATCTACCATTAAAAAAGAAATGGATTTGCTTGAGTGTGGAGGCACAAGGGGGCGATTTTTGCAGTTTGCATATAATTGCTTCGCCACGCTGTTGCCAACCAGCGTTGAGTCGGAGAGGGCATTCTCAGCAGCGGGGTACATTGCAACGGACATTAGATGCCGTTTAGCAGATGAAACTATTAATACCCTTTGTTTTTTAAGGAGTCATTCTCAAAATCACTCTTTTTCCTAATTCCCTTGAAATAAGCTTATTGTTTTGATTACCTAATTTACCTACGTTAATTTCCTTACAACCTGATTATTATTTAGTTGGTAAGATTAAAGAATAAAGGTTTTTATTTTCTTTCGAGTAATATGTTATTTTAATTAACCTCACTATCACAAACACGCAGTTATTAGCCTTTTCAGTCATCTGAATTCATTTTTTTTTTTAATTAGACGGGATCCCGAAAATTCCGGGATCCCGCGGGATTGATATTTCTAATCCCGCGGGATCCCGAATTTGCAATCTCGAGTCGGGATTGCATTCCCTACATGGAAGTAACTGTTTCTTAATAAACATTTATGATTTATATGCTTACATTTGCTAAAACATGTAAAAAAATGTAAGAAATATAATGACTAAATGTACAATAATAGTACCTAAGTAATTAGTTTAAAACCATATAAGTAATCAATATTATAATATATACTTACTAGAATGAATTAATATGACATCTACTACCTATCCTTACCATTTTATCCTAATCATAATACTACTTGCGTGATCAGTATAATGTATTCATTTTCATTCTAAGCACTCTGAAACTTATTTATTCTTTGGAACACCTGTAGGTACTCTACTAGGAAATTATTTTGCATGAGTATACCTACGCCCTATGGCGGCAATCAAATAGTGTCAAATGTTATGATTTCGGCGTGGCGGCAACGATTGTTGTAGATTTCAAAAGAAGCCGCCGGCGCGTGTATCATAACCATGTACTTCCGAAAAGCGGCAAATTTCTTTGAGAAGTAAGTACAAAACCTTTGATGCCGCATTATCAAAGTGTCGATGGTTAAAACATAACTATGCATGCACTCAGTTTGATTTTAATAGATATTTTATTATTCGTAATGCGCATAGGTCCAGTTTTTCATATTCTTTGATACAGTTTTTTGCGTCTCATAGAATTCCTAAGCGTACCTACCTATACACCGAACTGTTACACCTAACTACTCAGTGAAATAGCGCTAAGTCCTAGCTGCAAGACGCAAGAGTCTTGCAGGCTATGTCTTGTTCTTGCTCAAGTCTTGCACGGTCAGTCTTGGTCTTGGTCTTGCTAAAAATACGCAGTCTTGTTCTTGGTCTTGGTCTTGCAAAAACGCAAGAATAAGACCAAGACTGCAAGACCAAGACTGAATTTGGGCAACACTAGTCAGGCGCCTTCTTGTAGGTTAAGCAAGGTACGGTAGGCGTGATCAGTTACTAGAATTACTAACGGGACGTTAAGGTTTTTTGTCAAATCACAAGCAATCTATCAAAGTTTGGTCTTGATTGATTGGTGATTTTATTTTGAATATCACCAATACATTACAAGCGGAGCTAGTAAGTAGTAGTCCTCGAACCTCGAACTCCCGCATTTCGGTTGCTACTTTCTTAGGAGATTTTGCATTATGACATTTCCGCTAGTCATTTTGTTCTCCATGGGTTCGTTCCATTGCTTAATCCATTTGAAGGCAGCGTTTATGGAGATCGTTGTGGTTAAAGATTAAAATGTTTAGGTAGATGTGATGAAGTTATTTCAGTTTGTGGGTGTTATGGGTAAAGCTATAGAGAAAATAGCTTATTGTTAGGTATTAGGTATATAACATGTTTGCTATATTTTATTGTGATGAATAATTGCGCTTTGTTCTTTTGGCCACATGTTAATAGAAATATGCCCTTATTTATTGACTATCTACTAGGCTTTTCTTTTATGATTATATTGCCAATATTGCTATGTACTACTTACCAAGCTGTTTTTCATATGCCTTCCATTTATATAATATGTACCTATATACATATAGATAATGAATATATTTTTTTCAATGAATGTTCAGATATGTATATATGGCCTAGGTAAGACCTAGATAGTCCAAACAAAGCTTTCGCCTAAAACCCTTCAACGGTTACAATTTAAATCACACACATCTTCCTCATATTTCCATCTTTATGATAAAACAAGGAGTTCAGGAAATACGATGAGTAATTCTTCTTCCCTTCAAAGAGTACAAGGTTACACGTGCCGGTGACTTTATTAAGAAACTCTTCCTCTAAAATTATTACATCGTCCCCCAACAACCAAGAACTTGGGATTTATTTAATTGAATTGTAAGTGAAGTCCCTTTCGGATACTAATTTGGAAAAGTTTAGATTCTGTCTAAGTAATTTCATTGTAACAATCTTAATAAAGTAACTGGCCAACGATATTATGGAAGTTTTCTTTATTAGTGGAAAAATAGATCATTACAATTACTTTATTTTTCATTGATTATTTTTTCAGTCAAAGTTTTTTTGGTTTATGTTACCGTACCTATTATTGTCATTTAGACTTCACTCAATGACATTCTTAAAAGAATAAATTAATTTAACAAGCAGTTACAATTAATACTCACCAAAACACCACCAGACCCCAAGTCATTTAACACACGAATCTATACATTCCCATAGAACTTTCAATGGGCAATCCGCCCGCCCATCAATTCCAAAATCGTCAGACCTCCAATTTCACGTACAAGATTTAAGCCCCGCCCCTTTCGACTCACACATACAATTAACCATTCCAAATTGAATTGGGAGCTATAAAGATCGATACAGAATAAAGTAGTCAGTCCAAAAACAAAAATAGTAAAAGTATTCCGTTTTCACACTAAATGGTCTGTGAAAAGAAGCATACGGTTTTTGGGTTCTGTAGGATAATAGACTAAACTAACCTGTTTTGATATTAGAATAAATCTTCTTGGCAGTCCGGTAAAAATATTTTATTACTTTTGGTATGTGACAAATACATAAAGACATTTTAGATTGGGAAAGGTTATGAGAATATGCTCAATTATATTCTCATCTTAGTATAAGTACCTACTGAAAATATTGCTTTACGAACATGCTGAATTAGATTACCAAATATTGTGCTTGCTAATACTCTGACAGAACAAAACCATTTATCAAATTCTTAATTCCACAAAGATTTCTTGAATCTATTAATTGGTAAGCGTCTAATGTCAGACAGTAAGTAGGTAAGTACTTACCTCTCTATTTCACCAATCAAAAAAAAAAGAAAAGCGTACAAAAATTCCATATTTAAAAAAACTCAGTACGCTTATCCAGTTCGCGCTTGCCAGTATTTTTTCCATCCTACCATTGCAGCCCCGGCTGACTGAAATAATTTCGCATCGAGCTCATTTGTATGTAAATGTGGCCGAACCATTTACGTAAGGTTGGCTTTTAAGTTCTGTCGTTTGATAACTTCCCGCGATTATTAAAAAAATATATATAAGCAATTTTTATCTTCTTGAATTTAGAATTCGAAAACAAAAGAATGTTTTTAAATTGGTCGAATAGTTTTATTGTATCGTTCATTCAAACGTGGCAGGTCGGTTGTAAAAATGGAAATGTCTAAGGAAAATTTGCGTGCGATAATTTTCTAGAACTTTAAAAGGCGGTTGTCGCGACTTTAGTGCTTTGAAGAGATTAGTTCTGTATTTAGTGATATAGCACCATGCCTTAGGACCGTAGAACGCTTATATTTAGGATTTCAACGTGGTCACTCTAGCCTCAGTGACAAGCCACGTGAAGGTCGTCCAAAAAACGCCATAACGGAAGATAATATCAACGCCGTGCGGCAGCTAATTCTCGCAGACCGATATGTAACATACTGTAAAATAGAGGCATCCGTGGGCATTTCAGGGACCACTATCCAAAAAATTCTGCACGAAGAACTTGGCGTAAAAAAGTTGATCTCTCGTTGAATACCCCTTTTGCTTAGTGACGACCAACAAACAGCCCGTGTAAGTTGGTGTCGCAAAACTCCGCAGCGATTTAACGGAGGAGAGTCAAAGCATGTCTATGATATAGTCAGGGGTGAGGAGTCTTGGATATATGCTTACGATCCATATTCCAAGCAGCAGTCAACTGTCTGGGTCTTCCAAGACAAGCCAAAACCGACCGGAGTCATTCGTTCAAGAATCATTAAAAAAAAAAATGGTTGCCTCGTTTGTGGCGAAGGGTGGCCACCTCGCCACTATTGTACTAGAATATTGCAAAACGGTTACCGCTGACTAGTAAACCACTATTTGCTTGCCACAAGTCATCACCGAATGTAGAAAAAATAATTCAAGATGTCGAATGATCCTGCACCATGACAGTGCAAGTTCGCACACCGCCCGCCAAACAAATACGTTTTTGAATTCCCAAAATGTTGAAATTTTGGATCATCCACCTGACAGCCCTTACTTAAGCACTAACTATTTTATTACATTCCCCAAAATTAAGCAAATTCTTCGTGGTCTACCTTTCAGCACACCTGAAGAAGCTGTTGACGCTTGCAAAAAGGCCGTTTTGACTACCCCCACTTTGGAATGGAATAAATATTTCAAAAACTGGTTTGAACGTATGCAAAAGTACATTAAATATCCCTAAGTATTCTTAAAAAAACAATAAACAGTAATAACCTATTGGATTGTCTATACTTATTTCAAACGACACAACTTAAAAGGCAGCCCTCGTATATCTGTGTTTGGCTCTCCATGTTTTTTTATAGTCTACGCTTTTAAGGCATTATCCGGTCGGTTGGGGCTGGCTTTGAATCGCGTAGACATTTTTGCTTTAAGCTGTTATGCTTGGGACCGGGTACGGCTGCTTAGCAGTTTCATGATTTGGTTCTTTTTCTATGAAATTCAGGAGTTGGCGCTAGATAGGCGTAAATGGAAGGAGCTGCACCGACAAGAGCTGGGCTCTTAAATTAATGATGACGATGATAATGATTCTTTTTGTGAAAGGAATTTTTGTGTTCTTGGCTTGATAAAATAAAGTGTCCTCGTATATTATGAAACAGTAGCTTTTCATGGGCTTCATTGGCATTGCGAAAGAAGTACTGCGTATGTGTGAAAAATAAATTAAGGGCTGCTAACACAGGAAGAATAAAGCAGGTAGTAGTCCTGTAGTATATTAGCCATAAACTGATTACTACCTCATTTCAAACTGTCTCAAATCTCATTTCCCAAAGTATGAATACTAAAATAAGTCAAAATGAACTAAAACCTCATCAATCTTAGAAAAAATGCATTTTCTATTTCCGAGTCAATCTGAAATCAAAGAAATCTTTCCGTTTCTTTTGCTTTGGGATTAGATTGGCATGTCGTACTCTTTCATTTGATAGCTGATGGAAAAAACTCGTGGCTGAGTAACAGTCGCATGGCTCGATCGATCATAAGGTAAAGCAACGCTTGGTGCAGTTAGTGCGTTGATGGGTGGCCTTATGTATTTTGGAAGGTTCGTTAAATAGGTCCCGTTTGTCATTTGATCGTCTTTAACCTTGATAACAAGCAAAATGGTATCAGTCATATAGGGAGTTGCTCCATGTTCTTAGCCGTATCTGGTAAGAATGGAAGCCGGCCTCAAAGTTGTGGGATAAGCATGGATGGAAGAGGTAGCCACGGATAAGAAGCAATCCTAGTATGCAACCAATTACAAGATAATGCAGTTAAAGTTGCGAATAGAAATTGTTATGTTTACATGTTAGTCTTTCTGTAAATACATACGATACGATATAATGTACGTACGTACACCTATCAAATAAGTACCCAAGTAATATATGTAGTTTACAAGTTCATTTACCCGACTGAAACAAAGTGCGTAATGCTTCATCCTTTGTTCCAAAGCCATTACATTTGGTGTAACAATCAGGCATTATTAATGGGCTGTGTTGGACGTTGATGGGAATTAGTTTTTAATTATCAGCCGGAAACTGGCAACATTGCCACTGGTAACAATAACAAAGATTATTTCTTACCATTCAAGTTAAATTCGTTTATTTTTGTGTAAAATATTTATGAAAATATAGTAGTTTTTCTTATGTTATTTGTGCATTTATTTGTTGTTGTTACTGTTACTGTTACAGCCTTTTTATCGTCCCACTGCTGGGCACAGGCCTCCTCTCACACGGAGAAGGATGATATGTGTATTTGTTTTTATATGTATTAAGTATGTCTATAAATAAGATGAGTGTGTCATTGTAGTGGATATCTGGGAGGTTCTACGGAATCGATTTTGAGGATTACCTATCCAGGCATGAGATGGTATCTAGTCTTATAGGTACATAATTTAATACCACGCTATCTCGTCGATTTGATAACACTGGAGAGTGACTGTGGTTTTAAAGCCAGACAAAGTGACTATACCGTAGCATACTGAAAAATATATTCATACTCATAAAATAGACAGCGAAAGTAGTAGTCTGTATATAACTGACATTTAATTTATGTGTTACATATACATACATATATAAAAACAATACTAGAATCTAAAACAACGTCATAAAACAGACAAACCAATAAACTTTAATTAATACAAATTGCGTCAAGTAAAAATTGTAAATAATTAAGAGAAATTGCTAAGAAAGCTGCACGTAGTATTGTTCGATGGTAAAATTGTTGGACAATGGTGCCATTTCCTAGCTATTAAGCAGTAAACTCGGTGTAATTAAGGTAATTTAATAAAAACACCACGATTGAGTGCGCAGTGCCACCCGTGGTGTAAGCGCATGAGTATGAGGAGCGCTAAAATGACGCTGGCGATCAAATCGGAAAAATACATATACAACGTTTAAATACAGAGATAATTTTAAGAAAAATAAATTCTCTTTTTTATTTATCTAGTGAAAAGTGGTTTATCACCGCATGAAAAATCGCAAACTTCAGTTCTTTATCACTGAAAACACTTATAGAACTTGCGATGAATGTGATTAAAATATCAGGTAAATGAACCTAAAGTATATACCTGAAAAACAACAAAAAAGTTGATCCAATAACCACCAAATATTATTTCCCAATTACAAAATAGCAAGCATCACCTCTTCAAAATATACACAACAGAACAGACAGCACAGATATAATGTTCAGAATTGAATTAGTGGGCCGCTATTGAATCTCAGCTTACATTTATGTAAATTATATATCGGGAACGCCTAAAGCTAGATAGAGCTTGCATGCTAACTGAATTCACAAAGCCGAATATTATGCATGTCCCAGTGTATTTTGGTTCATCATAGTTACATCTGAGTAATTGTAGGTATAGAACTACGGGATTATATGGAGTTTATGTGACGAATATAATAATACTAAATGTGAAAGTTTGTGTTAAAATTTTGTGAGCTGTGAAGCAAAAATTTAGGCCTCGGCCTCGAATTTTGCGGGCAGCGGGGCGGCAGCGGCGGCGGCGCGGGACCGGCAGGATCTTATGCGTATAATCAAATGGACCGGCCCTCGAATACAGCGGCGCGGGAGCGGCGCGGGCGCGGGCAATGAGCGGTGCGCTCGAGTCAAGCGGTGACCGCTCGCGCCGCCGCCGCTGCCGCCCCGCTGCCCGCAAAATTCGAAGACGAGGCCTTACATCCATATTTTTCTATTCTAATTTATAAGATGCTTATTTTTTTATCGCCGAAGCTAAAGATATCCTACACTACGCTTGCCGATAGGCATACCCAGCGTGATGAGCATGGGAAAATTTCCTCAGTTTCGGGGAAGCCAGCAGTGGATGTTTTTGTACTTAGAACTCTTTCTTACATAAACTTAAGTCACATTGGTTATAAAAACGAAGAAAAAAAATATATATAAAAAGTCAATGACATCATTTTTCAGGCGTCAATAAAAAGCAACATCTTAGTGGCCCAGATTGCGCTGAAGATAAAATCCTTCACGTATGCATTGTAACGATATAAACCGATGCTTTTAGCGTCTGCTGTGCTAATTGCATACAGCGGATTTCACTCAGATCCAGTCCTTTGATAATTTACTGTTGTAATGATGCTTGGCGATTCGAAAAGGGCGTATGTGACTATATGGGTAGGCTGGCACGATCAATTTGATTGAAACAATTTTTTTTATTCTTTAAAACTGAATGAGCTGTTTTCTTAAATCCTTAACCGTCGTACCACAAAAACTTTTAAGCGTCTGTTGAACGCTCGTCTAAAAAATGTCAGATTATGACGTTGAAATAAGGTCGTTTTGCAGCTACACTTTTTTTTGACAAGTGTTCAACAGATGTTTAAGTTTTTGTAGTAAGGCTGTATATGTTTAACATAGCTTGTGATTCTCCTGTAAGATAAACCATTAGACGTCAGAACATAACGTATTAACGCATTTTAGAACACGCTGTAATTTTGATACATAGCCAAGAGTTAGTTACTATACTTTTTTTAATTGGCGATTAGAGGTTTCTAGATTCTAAGAATGAAAAGTATAGAAGTAAAGCTATAAAAAATATATTATACGGCTTTATTAGCATGCAATCTCTGATACTTCATGCTTCATATTTTATGTATTATCATTAATAATAATACGCAATAACACCTTCCGCTGGTAAACAATAAAAGTACATGACATTGTTTATTAGATTATATAATTGTTATAAATTAATTATTAATTCTTCGATGATCAGTAACACGTGATATAAATAAATAGGGAATAATAATATTATCTTAACCCCTCTGCTCGACAAGGTTTTGACATATGACTTTACCGTTGATTCGGCGGGATATTTTGAATCGCGACATGGAACTCAAAAATTTGTACTAACTTTCAACACATAAATTCTAAGTCCGTAATGCCTGATTAGAAGTATTTTAACTATAACTTTAGAGCTCACTTATTTGACAACAACGTGCGAAGGTCAAATGGGGTCAGTTAATTCAGAAATAGATAATAATTACGGTGTTTCTAAGTCTATCGAAAAGTTAGGCATTTCAAATTTGGTGAAAACTTACCAATAAATAATCGCATCACATTCTCAAACACAACACAAACGTCATATTTATAACATTTTTAATCCGTTGCAATACATTTCGTGCACTTATTTATGATTCATAACTAAAAAATCAGCACATAAAATACACAATAAAAATGAACAATTTACAAGATCAAAGTCACAGACAAGCAGAGTTTGGAACAGAGTACATTTTTTTTTTCAATCAGCGGTGTGCATTCGATACCTAAATCGGATGTTTATTATAAATAATCGAATACCATTTTTATATATATTTTTTAATAGAAACTTATTTCAATTTTATTTCTTAATTTTAAATTATAGGTTCAATTTGTTTTTGTTGTGAAGAAAAAATATTAAAGTTTTATGAAAGTTTTTAGCATAGGTAAAATTTTTATACTGGGTGTCCCCATAAGACCTTTGAATTTTAAATTTCGAATAAAATTCAGATGGCGCGCCGGAATGGCGCGCGGGGTGCGGGGATAGCATCAACGGTCTTTCAGGAAAGTTTTATCGGAGCAGACCGTGGTTTTTGTGTGCGTGAGTCACAACAATGATTCGGCCACCATTGCGCGGCGTAAAGGACATTGGGCGAGATGTTTGAATGTTGGTCTACTCCCCCTCTAGTAATGAGTCATACATCATTTGAAAGGTCTTTTTAAGCGTTACATTTTGTACTTACATACTTACCTACCAATTCTTAGTACTTTAGATGTTAGAACATGTTTAAGGTTTTTTATCGATAGTTTCAAGTCCTTAGATTCCTTCTCTAGTAATTAATTATATATCACTGGAAAGGCCTTTTTAAATAGAACATTTCGTACTTAAATACCTCTAACAAATTGTCAGTACCTAAGAAGCTACAGTAGATTTTAGACATAGTTATTATTTCACTAAACATGGTCCAACTCCCTAAATACTAACAAATTACAATCGCCGCGGTACAAGAAAATACTCTATATAACACAAGCTTTCTATTGATGTATTACTTAATGCTAGAGGAGAGGTAGATCAAAACGCTCATTGTCCTTTGGTGGCGAAAAAAAATTGCTTCATTCCTCTAGGCATCGACTTAATATTTTTGATCCTAATGATCCCGCAGGACTTCTGAGGATCTGAGGCGGATGACGGGGAGTAGCGACCCCGCGCTTCTTTATAGCTAGTCGGTCAAAAATAATCTTTCTTGTTCTACTAGTCAATGCAATTTATTTGATACCCGTATTGACAGATTTGTGAAAAGAAAAATAAGTCGGCGGCGGCCATCTTTCTTCCATCTTGGACCAGCTTTCGATGAACAGCGAGTAGCAGTTCCGACTACCTATTTGCCCTTTCAAACAATAAAATCGTCATAAAATTTTGCGATAACTATACCTAACTACAGCTCTCGTCAAATAGCTTTGCCGCTCAGTTAAAAAGTCGGAAGTAACGAACCGCCATTAAGTTTGGCAGGTCTACAGGAATTCTGCACATAAAACATCCGAAAAAAGAAATAAGTCTTCAAAATTTGCGGTCTTCAGAAATCCTAAAAACCGAAAAAAATAAATATTCCGGCTACAACGTATTTTCTACCACTGATTTACTAGCATTTTTTCAAAATAAATTAAGTCATTTTACTTTTCCTAATTTATTTTCAGATTATAGTATACAAAAGTGCAATTTAGTAATATTATAATATCAAATAATATAAAATTATTAAATCGATTCTTTATTTTACGAATCGGATCATTCGATGCAAAACTTCTATCACCGTCGCCATCTTGTCTATGCGTCTTCAAATTTAAAAAAACAACAAATGTAAACAAACATGGCGAGTTCGATCAGACAGAATTCCCGGTAATTACGATTGGATTTTCAAAAGGTATATTACTAAAGGGATGCTAAATATGAAAGGTTTGAATGCGTCAAAATAGTTCAAATTTATTTAGTTATTTTATTTAGTACTCACAAATACGGTTTGATTGGAAAGAAAATAAATATGAGCGTAAATAATTAGGAAAGTGTATGACTCATTCGCAGACCCCGATTGGGGTCTAAACCGAGCTTACGGTGACATTGATGTTCAGACCCCAATCGGGGTCCGCTACGGATTTGACGGTTAATGTAAACTGTAGCTTTAAAAACCAAAAATAACATTGTTCTATTTGCAGTTAAGTACTTACTTCTATCGCAAATCATTGTTTTTTTTTTCATGCTGTATCCCATCTGATGTGAACGAAAACCTTGGCTTTCGTTAGGGTAATTATGATAGTCTGATAATAGCTGAATCCTTGCTTTGAAAGAAAGAGGTTCATGTTTCATGCTGCATATGATACACCTTGGTGAAAAATGTCATCATCATCTGCCTAGCCGCATCTTGTAGTCTAACCGCATCTAGCTAAATACCAGCGATTTTGAAAACGCCGATCCTCTTTAAAAGGGCGATTGGCGCGCGATTTTGTAACACCTTTATGGGCAAAATGACAATGTTGCTTTGAATAATTATTTTTTTATTTCCAGATAACATGGCATGTCACGTTGTTGTCAAGCGTGGTCAGTTGCATAACAAACAATAACTATTGTTTAACTATTTATAGTTATTTACAATGTTTCTATGTCAATGTTGATGTTTACTTAATGATTAGAACCCTGAAAGCAACATAAATTGGCAAATCATTAGTTATTTTATGGATGGACACATTAACGTAGGATTGGACAAAACGAAAGATTTCTTAGGTAAAATTCTTTCTCGAAAAGTTGTACTTGTGCTTATTATTCTAAGTCTAAACATTCTGGCTGCAAAATTGAAAATCCTTTTGGTTTTATGGATACAAAAATTTGGCTCACATGAATGTAAAATTAAAAAAAAAAATGTAGTTGTGTACCTACTACCTATGACAAAATATGATTATATGTATTTAAACTTGAACCCTCAATCTATAACAATCCCCAAAAGATCGACCAAAACAAACAGACTTGAAGTCGATAAAAATTATAACGAAACTGATTAACATGGACATAATAACGCGTATGCTAATATCGGAGGTGTGTAACTGAACGCGGTTATTGCACTTAGCAATTTACACCTCGAACCGACCTTATTATGATCATATCAATCTTTACTTGTATTATAAATTCGTAAGTCTGTCCGTCTGTCTGATTTTTATGACGAAACTGCAGAATTTTTGAAATGAAAGTTACACGGACAATTTAGAGTTTGAAAAGTTGCCTCGGTACGGGAAGTTGGTTCTTTAGGACGCTGGCTAAACCATGGGGAATCATCATCATCATCTCAGCCATAAGACGTCCACTGCTGAAAATAGGCCTCCCCCTTAGATCTCCACGGATACCTGTCCCGACCTGCATCCAGCATCTAATAACCGTGGGGAATAACTAAGTAGTGTTAACTAAGGAAGTAAGAGTTTTCAAAGTATTGTTGCTGCTGAGTTTTTAAAGTCTGTAAAGACTATGCCACCCTTTTTTGTAGGTGGGAAACCATTGATGTCTCCTGTGCAATTTCCGATTTTCGGAGTCAAAAATTTTGGGTATACTCAACAGTCAGACACAGGTCTGCATTGAAGTATAAGGGAAAAAGCATGTGGTTTTTCTGATAGCTCTTTTTACACAAAAATATCTCTTGGTTTTAAGCCAGGAATTGAAATGGCTTACTACTTTCTCTACCAACAAAACAGTAATTCAACGCAACAACGGTACAAATTCCCCACGTAATAAATATAACATTACGAATAATTATAGACAGCGGGTCTCCAGTGCTCATAAATATCATAATTAAGGGTTAAACGACACATTCATGTATGTTAATATGGAAGGTGTGTGCAGGCGAGGTTGTTGCACTAATTATATTATTGATGTCTTCCTTGTAACCTTGTCATTTGTATATTGACGTTGAGCGATACGAGAAGTTGGTAAATAGAAATTATGGCTTCATCATTATCATCGTCATCATCATCATCATCTCAGCCATAGGACGTCCACTTCTGAACATAGGCCTCCCCCTTAGAGCTCCACAGATTATAGCTTAATACCAGCAAATGGACAGCAGTTTGTTTGTTAATTTTTGTTTTAAGTCCGATAAAAGTTTCGCGCGCGCTTCGCTCGCGTATTCAAAAACGATATGCCCTTATTTTTGCATCTGTCAACAAACAAAAAGTCAAGTACGTTTGGGCTAAATTTTACGTAATATTTGGTTTAAGTCCGATAAAAATTTCGCGCTCGCTTCGCTCGCGCATTTGGGAACTACATGCGCAAGTTTTTCTCTATTTGCATTTGCTTACCTACACAACTGCCGACATGCGTTTAGCAGAGTGCTAATTTAGGTAAACCGATGAGGTGGTCCCCGTCAAGACAAACTTTAGTTTAAAGTGGTCCCTCATGACTAAAAGGTTAAGAACCACTGGTTTAGATAAACTTGAATGCTATAAGCAATAGGCCTACCTAGACACAAGCCAAATTTCACGCTTAGGTATAGTTCCATGGAAACTAATTTAAGTGTTAGTCCCGTAAATTAAATTAATTTGTTAAATAGTTTAAAGTAGCCCCGCTTTTAAATTAATTCAATTTCATATATACTTATAGGTACCTACTTCGCTAGCCTGCGTAGGTACCTAAAAGAATTTTAAAACCTTCAAGAAATCAAGTAACAAAGATATAAAAGTCTACTTGAGAACCTCCCCCTTCTGCCGGGGCTGCGGGTTGTTCCGCGGCTCTGGAACATAAAGCCTTCGACGGAACTCGACGGTTTTTAGTCAGTAAGAGTCTGACACTCCCTCACCGCTGCTAACTCACAGCGGAAAGGGTCATTTGATGATTTTTAACGTCGATACAAAAAAAAAATCCGTTTTTTTGAAGTCAGTTAAAAATGACAAACGGTTACTGGCCGTTTGTCATTTTTAACTGACTTCAACTGGACTTCACTTGGTAAAAAAAATACACGGGAAGGGGCGGCAAAATCGACAACTGCCCCGGGCGGCAGATACCCACGCTACGCCACTGGTCCCGGCTATCATTGATCATCTTAGAAGCCAGTAATTCTGATAGTCAGTCTTACCTAGAAGTATTCGGTTGCCCTGGTAACTGGGTTGAGGAGGTCAGATAAGCAGTCGCTCCTTGTAAAACACTGGTACTCAGCCGCATCCGGTTAAACTGGAAGCCAACAAAGTTGGGAAAAAGCTAGGCAGATAATGATGTGTTCATTTTATGTCAACTTTTAAATGCGAGTTATACCACGAAAACAGAGTCTAGACAACGATGAACTTAGTGAAACTTTATATTAAATTACTAATTGTTTTTATGACTATTTTCAAAGTATCGATGTTTACTTAAATCATAAATGAATGCATTTACTGCGCAATTCTTTGTAATTGTTATAAAATATACCTATACCTAGGAACTTTATAGTTCTGAGTAGCTGTCAAGTCACACTATTTTGTAAACTCACGTTCAAATAAGTCGATTCTTATTCGTAATATTAATAACTGAATAGGTACCGAAAGTGTACCGGTCGGTTATTGCACCTATTACCTGGTTCTTCAGTTCTTCCTCATAACCTTGGTATGGACAACGAACCTTTAACACGCCCGTCCTCAGCACGAGAAGCGAATACCAATCGAGAATCGTTTAGAATCAGATTAATCGATTCGAGGTCAAGTTTTACTTTAGGTATATCGTTTAATTGAATCAAGGTTTGTAGAGCTACAGTTAACTTTGATTTAAAAGGATTATTAAAATGTTGTCTTGTAAGTCTAGTTGAAAGTCTGTATTCGTTTCTAAAAGTCTAAATGTATGATACATTTTTTTGTTTGTACCCTGAAAAAACTACAGAATCGATATGAAAAATTACTCTGTTGGAAAGCTACAATGTCCCGGAGTTACATGGGCAATTTTTTTCCGGATACGGAAAGAAGTTCCTCCGAGATGCGGGCGATACCGCGGGAAAACACGTACTAGCTTATAAATAGGTAAGCCGCTTACGAGTATCTGAAAAATTATAGGTACACAAAAGACTACTCATTTAATTTATATCCTTAATAAATAATTAAACATCAACTTTCACCTGTACTTTATATAGTAAGAAATGCATAATCGCATCATGAATATGCAGCCTTACAATGTATACGTGACAACAGACAGCGAGTCGCCCGTGCAATCAATATGAACCACGGAGAATAAAATGACTAGCGGAGATGTCATAACGCAATATCTCCTCAGAAATTAACGCGCCAAAATGCGGCTGTTCGGGGGATGAGGAACGTTACTAACTCCGCCATTATACGCCTTTAGAATCTGCCCATTTCTTTTAAAACCAAGTCACCAAAGACTAATCTTGTCAGATTCGTCTTGATTTGACAAGGAACCCGAACACCTCGTTAGTTCAAGTAACTCATCACGTCTACTGTATGTTACTTAACCTACAAGAAGACCTGTCTTATGGCATATCCGCTCTTCTTTCCTTCTTCCGTGATACGATAATTATTGTGCGACATCGTTACGTCACTTATCGAACGATTCAAATCTTATTCCTATTTTGAATTTATTGACAGGCCGCTTACTTGGCGTTACTGAAAAAAAAAATGGAACCTTTTTGGTGTGCCAAAAAAAATCTTTTTGGTAGAAAATAAAAAGATTTTATAGATATGTTTTCAAATATAGAATCTGAAGAGAAGATGGAGGGAGTTTTAAAGATTGTGTTATAATTAAAAATTATACTTTTTAAATGACTAACCTAATAGAAAAAAATCTAATCATTAATATCAAATAACAGTTTACTAGAAAAAAGGTAACAGTTAATAATTACAATGTTTATTAAAAGATAATTATAAGTGTTAGTAATTAATATAAGTGGTTAGCAATGTTTCCGCGTGGCATTGTAATTGCGACCGTCATTGTGGGGGAATTTCAAATATTGTGAAGTGGGTAGTTTAGCTCTAGTGTACACGCGTGCAAATACTTCAATATCTTCCCATTATAACTTATGATTAACAAAAAACAAACGTCATATACGTCTTTTCTTAAGTCGGGTGAGGAAGTCTCAGATTTTCTTGGGAATAGCTTGTTTCTTAGAACCTAAGTCTTAGTTTGTTTTGTTTCTTTTGAAATGGCTCAATTAATAAGGCTGTTTATAATGGAGACAGATAGGCCCCTTAAAATAATATTGACGCTAAAACGCCTGATACGATTAAGATGAATTTTATTTTGAAGATAGGCTGGAGAAAGGCTACTTTTTATCCAGATGCGAAAGTAACCTTAGATATCTAGTATTTCAAAGTTAAACAAGGTTCTATTTTAAAGTAAAAACCTAATTTTCCAGCACTTCAAGTTGGAAACTTCCACCGTTCGTGTTTGCGTGCGCTCCGTACTTAATCTGTCCTATTAATATTTATAAATATAATTACATGTTTCATTAGTGATGTGTTGATAGCGGGTTCGGTTCCCAGTTGACAACTTTTAGTGGGGAACTGTTTGCGAATGTGTTTTTTTTTTATGTAAGATTGAAATATGGAAAGTGGATAAGCTTTTAAGGTGTATGGTAATTGATGTTCCAGATCGTTTATTAATTTTCTCTTTTTTATAATAACTACATATTTATAGTAATTCTGCCACTTCATTGAAGTATTATATTCGTGAAAGGCTGATAACATTGTAATAACATCACAGTGTTCATTTTTGCTAAGAATTATAAGCGAAAAACTAAGACACTTTTCATGTTTTCTTTACCACAAAAAAAAAACAGATAACACATAAACCTTACCCATTACCGTAATTAAAATATTTTCTCCATTTTAGTAAACTTAATACTTAATCATTTGACTAAAGTCATTGCCCCAAAGTACCAATATAACCAGTCAAACAAGGCGCAAGACAATAAGCCTGACAGGTAATTAATCACGGCGTTTAAATCACAAAATCAATATTTGCTCAGCAGTTTACGAATGCAACGAACTTGATGGTAACTGCATTGCGAAGCCACAGATTAGATAGGGATAACAGAGGTTGTAATAGTACGTCCCTAGTACCAAATGTTAAATGCGAAAGGAATTCTTGTCGCGTTACAAGCCAAAACTACTGAATCTATTTAAATAAAGTTTGGTACTTTATTTAGAACCTGACAAAGGACATAAGCTACTTTTTGTTCTGCGAGTAATATTTCAGCATGTAATAGTTTTTTGAGAGTTAGGAAATCGTTAAAATAACCCTTTGTCGCTAAGTAGTTAGTACACTGAAAGGTTTTACCAGACTCTTTCTGACTAGCGTTACTTTAGTTCCTTCTGAAGCTTTTAATAATTCTATCGAACAAGCTTACAGCTCTAAATAACGGCTAAGTAAGTATCAAATATCAAACTAACTTCTTTTGCAAGACTTCAAACAACTTTTTTATTTATACTTCTTTTTTCTAATCACTTGATACTGTTATAATATCAAAGCTGATCGATCAAACAAACTTATAAACCGTATTATCAATACAATTATCTATTTACTCGTGTAAATAAAAAAACTAAATGCGAGCTAACTGATTAATCTTATTCATGTTTATGACAATAGTATCAATTTGATCAAGGAAAACGTTTGCATAAACTCGGTCTATAGCCGGCTCTGTAAACATGATATGTTACTAGGTGACTGTTTTTTGTAAGTACTGTTATAAAATTTTTATATAAGCATTATTTTGTTTTTAACTATAATTTATCCTCCTAATCCATCATCATCTGCCTATCCTTTTTTAAGCTTTGTAAGTTTTGGCAAGTTGGGTAAATACATTTTGGAGGGTGGAGTGCTGAAGGTTATTTAAAAATTTCATCATCATTTCAGCCATAGAACGTCCACTACTGAACATAGGCCTTCCCCTTAGATCTCCACAGATACCTGTTGGAAGCGACCTGCATCTACGAGTAGCATCTTCCGGCGACCTTTATAAGGTCGTCTGCCCATCTTGTTGGTGGAAGTCCTACCCTGCGTTTACTAGTCCGTGGTAGCTCTCCACTCAAGCACTTTTCGACCACATCGGCCATAAGGTTAGTCCTGGCCGGTGGTGTGACCAGAAGCGGCGCCGGAGCCCACCACTTCTGGTCACACCACCGGCCAGGACTAACCTTATGGCCAAGTCGCCTATTACCAGAGCGATAGTCAACATAAACGTGCTCCATACAAGGATAGACGTATTGACGTGTAACTTTGGTGAATTCGCAAGAGAACTATTGCATCTTTTGTGTTATAATAATTAATATTGTGTTGTTTTTATTATTACTACTATTTGATTTTTTTTATGTTTAATTTTAAAGCCTTTATAATTTTGTATTGTATGTTCTATTTAATTTTTCCTGTTTAATTTTTATGTTTTGATGTTGTTGTGCATTGGCGATAATGATGAATCTGCTCTGCTAGCAATATGGTCATTTACAGTTCAAAATACCCAATGGAAATTGCACTCTCTGTATCAAACCAAATCTGTGTCCCCACTTTGGCGTAAGGTCCGTCAACTCGCCACGAGAAATATTGAATGTTTGTCACGGAGACGATAAAAGTGTATAAAAAGGCTGTCCCTTCGACCTTGGTGAGCTATTGAACCTGGGACTGTTGTTACCGTGACTGCGCAAACGCAGGTAGCAAGATCTGAGGTAGGTATTGAAAAGTAATGGTATTGGAATTTTATAGATGCAGTTGCTACTTTGCCTATAGCTCTTGGGATGATGAGATTAAGATCATATAAGTATGTAAGTTGCAGATAGGGTAAATTTGACCAAAATTATATAACTACAGCTTCAAATTCCGAAAATAAAAGTATACCTAGAGAACTAAAGACCTACTGAAGTATATAACAATTATTCAAAAATAAACTGCCTTCTTTGTATTTCCCCACATTTATTTAAATGTTTAATAAATAAATAATACCTAGTTTGCCTCGCTAAAACTAAATAACAACAAACCATAATCTACTATCTTAACTAGGAAGCCGTTAAGCCCATACATAGCTACATACATATAAAATAATAATACAAAACAAATGACTACGAACTTACACGTGTCTTCCTTACATAAACCTCGCCAATTATTTCTAACACAGGAACGAAATTATACCTTCATCAAAGTACGCACTAATTAATCACATTCTGCCAATTTTCTCAAGGAATAAGTCAACTAATTATCGCGACAGCCAGTTAGACCGGAAAATCACGAAGATACCCGATATCTTCCGAAGAAAATAAAAACAATGGAAAAAAACTCCTCTCCATAGTATATGCGTGGTTTGCACATAAAAGAACAATGACTATTAAATCAATTTATAGACGTCATTATACGATTGTTATGATATGTTAATTGATAATAAGATGGGTTTATGTTTTTGTGTTTATCAGTTTAGTTTTAATTAGCTGCTAGTAATTATTTACTATAGCTATACTTAACTCGATACTATTGCAGATTATCAATTCATAGAACTTGTTACCTACACTTTTAAGTGTAGTCTTTTATTACCTACACTTCTCCAGCAAAATATCTTTAGTAAAATTCAATTTATCTTGTGTCTTAAAAATCAACGTAATTTTTAGCCCTGTAAACTAGTCGTTTTGAAAAATAGCTTTCTGTGAAAAGCTTGTTAAGAAAAAAAAATTGAGAAGCGTATAATAATTGGGGTTATCAACTGATCACTATACATTGAGAGAGTTGAAGATTAGGTTTTGTTAATTTATTGCTGCTAAACCTTCCACTGAGCAATGCTTAGAGAAGTCTATCGGAGATACATTTATTCATAGGGCTATACAACAGTACCCATTTTCTTTTAATAATATGTAGAAAGTATCTCTTAATTTACCGTATACTACAACTCGTAGTACCCATTTCCAGGGTCACTAAATTTGAATATAATACAGATGGGGATTTCTGTTTCCACCATTTATTTTTATGAGAAAATAAACCAGAAATACACTTCTAAGTACTCAATACTGTCATTAAATTAATAATTAGATACTATTGCAGTGGAAATGTACGTTTTTCAAAAGTAAATAGCGTGAGGAAAGACTGGTTTCGAGTCTGCGGTTACGATTATATAAGAGCGATCAGGAAATAATGGAAATACATGTCTGTCATACAATGTTTTATAACAATAACGTTAAAAAAACTGTTGTTTAATGATGACTTAGCATTAACCAACTAAGTGCATGGTAACCATTAATTTCATTTAATGTGTGATGGATTCAAGCTTGCTGCAAATTATCAATTATTACCTAAGCACTCACTTAACAATATTATTTTTTAGCATTCAACAGGCCTCGATATAATTCGAGATTCTGTAGTCTCTAATAATGTGAATGTCCTAATCAAGTCAGAAAAGTTTCCATTTCAAACACATCAAACTTCTCCCAACAGGCAATGTCATCAATGCTATATTGTGATTCTATATCCAATCAAACAAAGCTAAAATGAAAACGGCACGCAAACAACACCCTTTATCAAAGTCCTCTCTTTTACCATAACAACATACGAACTTGGTGTTCTACTACCATAAACACAGAACATAACTTAGGCCAGTGTTCCGTCAGTGCCATATTCAGTAGCAACGCGGAACAAAATGTCAAAACAAACCATTCTAGTAGCTTGTCACATTTAACTAATGTAGCATGTGTAACCTTTGATATTGTTTCCTCTATATGCAGGTTTTAAACTTACAAGAATATGGAAAAATAAAACGTTTAAAAACGTTAAATTAGTTTTCAGCATCCTTTAATTTGAAGTCGGTTATAAACCACAGAAAGATACTACACTCTGATACAGGACCTACATATATATTTTTTGGGCAATGTAAACCCAATTTGCGTACCTATAGGTATGGATAAAAAGTATTATATTTTTAGATGTCAATCCTCCTTGCGCCCAACCTGCACCGAGCAGGCTGGCAAGAAGAAGAAATTACGACGTCGACTGCGATGACAGACCTTTAGAATTGTCATGATTTCCAAATTATCTGTATTTTTAATAACTTCGTTTTGATATCGTTAAATCGTTTATAAAAGTAGTGTTTGTAAGCAATAAAACTTGCACGGTTGTATGTCTATGAATTATGTGTTTTTAATATTTATCTATCCCTTCTGATCTGTCTTTTAAGAATATACATAATATCCTATTTGGTAAATGGGCTGTCTAACACTGAAATATTTTTTCAAATCGGACCTGCGGTTCGCTATAAACAAACAAACAATCAAGCTTTCTAATAGTACTTAGTACAGGTATATTGCTGTGACAAAAATTCCCCAAAGGCTTTTCCACCAGCCCCACCCATCGATAATGAAGGCGTGCATATTCACGGCCAGTTTTCCGTGAGTGCAACATACACTGTGGGTTTATAGTGTATGAGTGTATGAATGACCTTTTCAATTGTTTCCTCATGTGCAGAATTTTAATTACCAAGTCTTCCGTGTGGAAGGCAAATGTTGCGTGATGAAGTGATTCTTGCTTTTCGTGTTCGATTTTGGGTCAAGTGTAGATCTGTAATTATTTTATAGGTAGGTAGATAGAGTGATTAATGAGGCTAATTGTTTTGATATGAAGCATGATATGTGAGCACCTTGGGGATAGAATACACTGTTATTGCGAACTGCATAACCATAGGTAAATATGTACTTAAAGAAGCGTATTACCACAGATAACTAAATAGTTACTACGGTATTATTAACCTTTTACTCGTATGTATATCTACCGTGGTGTATCTTACATTAAGTTATTTCAGTAAGTACTTATAATGACATTTCCTCTTCCTTAGGAAATCTGAGAACAAAATAGAAGATTTTCTCCTACGCTAAAATTAATATAAAAGGCTTTTGTTGCTATGGAAATGAATGAAACTGTAAGTTTTGCAAAATAAATAAAAATAATAGTGCTAACCAAAAAATCACAACAAGGAAAATTTATTTAAAGCAAACAAAATTATTGACTTGTAGTACCAGTATATATGATTTTAAATAAAGTTTACTTGAAAATGAGTAACAATAGGTTCAAAATTCTAAGAAAACATCGCGCGATATTTTTTGTATCACCAAAAATAGTACAAAACCAACTAATTTCAAGTATTTACACAGTTACCTACAAAAAGTATTTTTCCGATCAACATTAGATTTGAATACAATAACTATTAAATACTTTGAGGAAAACCGACGTTTTATTAGTCACACCCATTTACTGGTAGCAAAAACGGGTCTGCCTGCGAAAAAATATTTATTTTTCATTTTGCGGTATCTTTCCGTAATGTAACTGTTACAATTATAATGCCTTTTCATTGTATTAGATCACTTCCGAACGAGCCTGAAGGTTAAAATGATACCTATGATGAATAACAGCATTTGAAAAGGCAAAAAGTTAACTGTTACCTAGACAAGATATAGAATTGAGTCAATATCTCCGAAACTTATGGATAGGAACACAAACAGGTAGAAGATAATAAATTATAAAAAAATACGTGTCTTTCCTGTCTCTAAGTTTAGGGATAAAAACAAAACTTAATAATATGATAATTTGATCTTTCAATAATTAAAATATGTTCCAATTCGCAAGTTCATTGTGTCTACCATGTGTCCACATTTTCAGTCGTAAAGCTCTTAAAGACAGGTGCTTAAATATAAATACGATGTTTGATGAGCAAGATGACCCACTGTTTAATTGTTGTTGCGGATAACAATTTTATTGCTCTGATTCTCTCTCTTGCAATGTAACAGCTATAATATGCATCAACTATCTTTGTCCACACTAGATGGCGTTACTCTCCCTTTCAATATCCCTCAAAGCAACTTTTCTCAATACAATTTCTACAACCGTATCCACAATTACCCTACATAGTAGGTAAAATAATACGAAAATGCCCTTAATCAAATCGAAATTTCAAAATTCAATCCATTACGTCGTAATAAGTTCAATTGCGGAGCCAATCTGAAGCCGGCTTTTCACTATGGGATATAATATATATTACATCTTGAGATATAATATTTTATCGCTCGTCATACATTTTTAAACAATATTTATAGTTTGTGATGTAATATGTATATATTATAGCACAGGGTAAAATCTATGACAAGCGATAAAATATTATATCTCAGGATATAATATATTTTATATTATATCCCATAGTGAAGAGCCGACTTGATGTTATATAGGTAGTTACGTAGATGCGCGTATAAACGTACAAATGAAATCTTGCGCACGCGCGGGAGCCACGACCTGGCTCAATGCTACGCGTACATGTACACGATACTCGTACATACGTGCACGAGGCAGTGCGCGTGTGTGAGTTCGCGCGTGTCGACGGCTTGTTTACATCAACACAAATGTAGGTATAGAGCGATTTTTAGTCTTGATCGATTTGCATGTTATTTTTGTTACTTCCATAGCTGATGATTTTTGATCTTGTTTTCAAAAATTGAATATGGTTTTGGTTATAGTATAGGTAATAATCATCATTATGCTTTATCATATTTCATAAACATGGTTGAGTTGTTGATTAAGTTTAAGATGAGATGAATTTATATCCATAAATCTATGTAAGTATGAGGTGATATAAATACTGCAAAAATAATTACTCGTGAATGTTACCTATACCTACTCTAATTTATAATTTACGCAAAACAATCTTGAATATCCAAATATATTTAGAGAGAAAACAGTTTCTCTGAATTGAAATTACTATTTTCATTGTAAAACTTTTCCCATTTTCTATGTTTAACTTCAAATTGGTTGTAATATTTTTTTTCATTACTAGAATAGTTAGTTTATTAAATATGTATTATTGCCTAGTCCCGATATTATATCAAGTTCAATATAAATCACATCATTTAAAGCAGTGACATTGCTTGTTTACTACTTCTGCGGTTTGTGGTTAATTTTTATTTTTTGCATAACTTTTTGTTACCTTCTAAGCGTTATCAATACCTAGAGACCTTACCTAATACACCGCAAATAGTCACTTTGTTTACGAAATAATTAAATAGTTCGTAGAAACACTATTTTGCTATTATAATTGACAAACTGCTATACACAACTACTCATATAATATTATTATTATATTATCACATTCAACCTTGAAAAAATATTACATATTTAATCATAATAAACAAAAGCTCAAGAATGCTTGGTCCTAGTATACCCGCGCGTGTGTGAATGTTTACAGATAATAAAATATTCTTGAGTGTTCAACTCTTGCGCACTATATTTGTTCGGTAGAGTCTTTGGCCTGCTCTGCACATTTAGGACCGTAGGGTCGCACTGTGATTTAATTATTGCACTATTGGTCCCGATGCGTCATGTTGGTCCTTATGTCACCACATTTCCTGATATGAATATGGATTAGCGGTTGATCTGTCACTCGTTGTAAAAGCATATGAAATGAATTTCATTTATTATGTATGGAAAATTGTATCTTGAGGAAGGAATTTTAAATGAATGGATTATAACTCAACTTTATGACAAACAATTTACCGTGGTTATGCCCGACTAATATCCGGAGTTGGTATGATATAGATTAAACAAACTGGATTGATTGAAATGAACAAAGACTGATATATTTTTTTGTAACCGGACCAGTAGCTACCCTTTGATGAGTTCAAAAAACTTTGAATGGTTTAGGTAACATCAAATCTATTATTACTACTCATATTTTAAAATAACCACGTAAACAGCAGTTTTACATAACACAGTTTTACATCTTTTAATAATAATATTTTCAGCATATTCACGTAACCTTAGTTTAAATTCGTAACATGCCTCAAATGTGGGTAAAATTTCTTAAGTGTGCCACGCTCTAAAATTTCACAATTCTCCTGAAAAATATAAACATTTTAGTCTCATATTTTGTTTCTGTAAAAACTGAAAAGCTTTTGGATGACTTCAGAAAGGAACAAGAAGTTATTTAATCTTTTGAATATTTTTTTAATATTTATCAGACAATAAATAATACTATTACCCATTAACAAAATTTCTTTACTAAACTAACTAGTTCTAGTTCCATTTCAAACTAGTTTTGCTCAAAAATATTATCTTTACTATCTAATCTAAACTTTGGCCGAGTCTAATTAACATCCAGTTTCTTCATCAAAAGTTAAAGCCAAAGTAAAAGTCAAAGTAATGTCTAAAGTAAAAGTAACGGTCAAATTCAATTTTTCTATTAGTTTTGCTGTCACTTTAGCCTTGAAAAAACGAATTTGACTGTAACTTTTACTTTAGACATTACTTTAACTTTAACTTTTGATGAAGAAACTGGCCGTTAGTCTACTAAGTACAAAACAAAACTTAAATGACTAAAACGGCTTACAAAATAGAATTGAAAATGAAAATTTTAATTGGCACACACACATAGCACACAAGATTTCAAAAGTGTGTGTGTGTGTGTGACTGTGAGTAATCCTTTAAAATGTTGCCAATTTATTTATGGATTTAATCCTGCTTTATGACATTAACTCTGCATTGTGATCCTCGATTGTTTTGAACATCACCATGGTGACGGAAAACAGATCTTGTCAGATGGTGCATCAACTGCGCAGACGCATATGGTTAGCAACACAACTTCGTAAATAAATTATGTACTGTAACGATAGCAAACAATAAGATCTGATTAAAGATGTTTAAATAATAATTAAGTACCTATTTTTGTTGCTTGTCTAATTTAATATTATTTTTATCCTTTTAGATCAATGCATGATTTTAATTGATTAAAGTATCCTGTTATCTAAGGTTAATGACACAGGAAAAATATGTAATATGACGTTGTTTTTAAAGGTTGATGTAACATGCATATCAGTAAGTAAATAAATAAATAAAAAACAATTGCAAAAGGAAGTGACTTCTATTTCGGATTTAAGCATAACACCACAATAGAAGTATATTTTAATAATATTACACTTAATTACAAGAGATACGATCGTCATAAATAATTTATTTCTCCTATTCACAGTGTGGAAAATAACAACAAGGCTAGAATATTACGAGTTACTAAATAAAATAGAGATTTACTAGGAAATATTAACACCTGGCACTAATTATTGTTCTTAACTCTCTTCCTGACTGCAGGCTAATCCAGGAATTACACACACACACACACACAAGCATATATACCTAAATACAGACACGTACCTGACATACGTAGCTCATTTTTTACCTAAAGATGGTCACTCTTCTTATAGAAATTATCTTCAAGCAACTACAGAAGAAAAACTATCCGAACGATTCCTTCAAAATGTAATAAAAAAATGAAAAATATGTAGAAAATGATTCCTTGAATCTCAAAAATTACGACAAAAATATTTAATTTCAATTTTACACACCAATAACTCTATAACAAAATAACATTTACAATACCACTAACCTTACTGCGCATTAAAACCCACAAAGGACATTGTTCCGGCTCCATACATGTTCTGCCTAAGAACCGTTCGAATGGAAAGTGACTTCTATAAACTCTTAAAATTATATGGAATCCTATGAAATAAGTTTTCACGAACGGACACTTCAGGAAACTAAAATAATTACGAAAAAAGTTAATATTTTGAGGTTATAAATAAAAAATAACCAAGCTTGCGTGAAATATCAGAGTAGTATTATCAAACTACACTATACAAAAAATCAACAATACTATGTACAGCTCTATATGTTCTCTTCTAGATCTAGGAAAAGACTACTCTACTAGATACTAGGAAAAGAGATAGTAAATAGTCAAGTTTAAGATAATTCTTTGACAATGATCATTTTATAAAGTTGCATTTTCTGTCTGTCCCTTTGAATGCTTTAGATCTTTAAAACTACGCAATGGATTTGGGTGCGATTTTTTTTAATAGATAGAGTAGGTCAAGAGGAAGGTTTACACCAAGGTTTTACATTGTCACCGTGCGAAGACGGGGCGTGTGACTAGTTTTCATAAATGCTTAGAATTTTTATGAAAAACAACTACCTAAACGCTTTTGCTTTCAACGTTACGTTTCTTAATATATAGTGAATCCACTTTGGATTTGTGATAAAACGCATAAGTTTCCAAAATGGAAGAGTTCCATTCACCACAATTCATAAAATATCGATATTATTACGATGGAGAATTATTTATTTAAATGATTGTTACTACTTTTATATTAGACAGTTACCTAGCTATCTACATGCCATAAGGCGGGAATCGAACCCGCGGTCTATTACCAAGAAGGCACAGACCATACTAAAAATGTCATTACCACACAAAATAATTTAACAGTTAAAGTAAGGTTTACCAATAACAATGAAAGAGGTTTTCGAGGATGTGCAATAAAAACAATATTTATATTCAATTAAAGGTTTTTAATCATCAATATTTCTCAATAATATATCTAAGAACTGAGCTTTGGTATCTCGCCCAGCTTAAATACCAGATAATAGTCATTATGTGGGCACAACAGCCCACTGTTCTACGCCCAACGATACAATTGCAACAGTATGCCTGATGGTAGGAGCTTCTTACAAAGTACACAATTGCGTCCAACAGTGCATTGCATCTTATTATGCTCGACTGCTTCAGACCAACACGTCGTACATATAAGGTCATGAGCTTCAACCTGTAATAATAAATACAAAAAATCATTAGTAAATATCAAGTAACTTGCAATTGTGGCAATTGATTTGAAAACCGAGAAATTGTGTGCTTATGAAAACATAAGTAGGTAGTAACATTCTTATCAAAATTAGAAAAACACTTTCGTAGACCACTTACCATACGGGGAACAGTCCATTGTTGTATGCAACGAAGTATATCTTCGTTTTCTAATACCAAAGAACCTCCAGCAGATCCACAATTTATACAATATACTATATTCTGCATCCATTGTTGTAATTATAATATAACTAAATTCGATCACAGACAGAGCAATATCCGAAAATGCTAGTAAAATCCAGTTCTTTACACAAAGCCGAGTCTACCAAGTACGCAATCTAATCGGAGTCCGTAATCAAGCCAAAGTTGTTAGAATAAAACCATGAAACGCATAGAAAATCACAAAAGAATCGATAGTCGCAAAGCAATCAAACCAATCAAACTGACTTCTAGCAAACTGACTGAAGTACACCAGTGTTGCCAATTACGAAAACTATAATCCTACTCGAATGCCAAGCTAGAAATTCGCGATTCGCTCAAAACCATCTTAAAACATTATACAGAATACTAGCTTTTTTCTAGCTAGTCAGTTTAGGTATTTAAATGAATAAAGTGTTACCAACTAATTTTAATAACCGACTTCGGAAAGTAGGTTCTCAATTCGATCCGTATTTACCGAAATCCCGAAAACTTCCGAAACTGGCAGCACTGGCTGACGGAAACATTTTATAAGGCATCAATAATTGTGACCCTACTTTTTATTTGGAATTTATTTATTTGAAGTGTCCGTGGAATACTAAAATATGTTTCAAACAATATAAAAATAAATAAAAATTATAGTATAATTTATATTCACATCGGTTCTTAGGCCAAAATTGAACAATGTCCTTTCTACCCAGCCCCGCGCCATTAATACCAAAACGGACTTTTGGTCCTAAGTTCCCGTTTGGTCCTTTTGCCACAACAAGAGTGTAATGTTCGTGAGTAATCCACACTCGCGGACTGACTGAGTTTAGATTTCATTTGCTAAATTAGCACCCAGGGCTTGTGTACCCAGTTTTACAATTTGAAGTAAGTTTCTGCGTCGTGGTAGAGATTTATTGGTAATTATCTGAATCATGTAATTGGAGTGATAGTAAATATGACGCAAGTATAGTTAAGTTTAGTTAGTTTTAAATGAGTACCTTTATTGAGAAAGTGGAGTTAAAACACTAGTGCAATATTATTCTTAATAAAGTGAGACAACTACCGACCTATATTTTTTCACTAGGTGCAGAATAATTGTAGTGTGCATACTTTTAACTTAATATGAAAATTGTTTAATTTATTTTGTATTATTACTAGGTCTTTTAAAGTATGGTATTATTTTCTCACATGCTGGTAGGTACAAATTCTGTCCATTTAACACCTTTTACGCCATAAAAGATAAAAGATGGGCTAGTCTAGCAATAAAATAGTACCAGGAGATAATAAGGTCACAGAGATAAGTCAATAAATGTTAATGTAAACAATTACAAACAGCACAGTTTTCCAACAACTGCGTGTAGAGATTTAAATTAAAATGACTATCTGTTAATGTGGTACTACCGCAGCTGTGCACTGACTCACTCGTACTTGAGCAAATATTTCACGCAGATGTGACTGTTAATGCCGTTTAAGTTTATGCCTACATTTATAAATATAGCTTGTAAATATAGACGTCTTTGGTAAGAAAAAATTTGGTTTAATTTTTTGTGTGATCGAACGTTTCTACGGTTTATTATATCTACATAAAAAGAATTCATATAAAATAAATTAAATATAAATTCTAGAAAATATAATCACAGTTTCGTAAAATAATAAATTTATGATCATTTTAAATTAAGTTTACCCAAAAATTTTAATTTAAAACGACCAAAACATTCCAGAATTTTGTTATCGATTCTATTTCATTAGGTCTTCTTTGTCGGCGACCGTTTGATCATGCCGCTCGCCCATATAATACCTACCCAGTAAGAATGCTGGAAACCGCAATTATTGATAGCTGTAAAAACAAAATACGTTCCATTTATTAATTAAAAGCGACTCATGTGTATTGTTTATGAATAATAGAATATGGAAATGTGAAATAAATATGAGTTTATAAATAGCAGAATAAACTGTGCTAACATCTGTGTAAGTAGCTGTAAATCAAAGTCCGAGAGCGCTTTGGCCTAATCTAAAGATAGGTCAACAGTCACTAATATTGACAAATGTTGTTATTGTTCAATGTTCAAGAACGCACTGAATCATCGCACGCTCGCAATAAGTATCAAAGGTGAACAAGAGGAAAGCTACTATATAATATTATACAGTTAAATGGCTAGGTAAGAACAGAAGTAATCCAAGTAGCATTTTTTAAAAGTTGAGATATTCATAGAAATGCGTTTTTATGAATATCATAATTATGTTGAGCACATGATTTAAAATATGTTTGTTATTTGATAGATATAAACATAACTCAAACTTTCATAGCTGTTTTTCTTTAGTAAATGCAATTTTGATAAAAATATTGATTTAATTGTAGAAAATAGCAATATTTGTTGAAATACAGAAACGTAACATAAAAGAGTTTGTTTGAAAAAGTACTGAATAGCACTTGGATTACTTTTGCACAACCTCACTTCATACTCAAAAGTTCCAAAAATCGACTTAGCTCCATTTTGTCAAAAATGTTACTTGGATCACTTCTGTTCTTAACTAGCCAAATAACTGAAAAAATATACCTAGTAATTCTCATACAGTTTACCATAATCATTAAACACTATCTACAAAACCTTAAACATGTGTTGAACATTTGTCTAAAAAACGTGTGGTTGCAAAATGGACCTTATTTCAACGTCATAATAATCTGTCATTTTTTTAGACAAGTGTTTAACAGACGTTTACAACTTTTTGTAAATTTCTAAAACTCTAAAAACTCTAAAACTCTAAACTATATAATTTCTAAAACTCAGCTTCACAATCCAACACATAGGTACTCCTTATACCACAAACTCTCAGACTGAACTCCTTCAATTTCAAAAAAGGAACCAAGAAAAAAAGTAAGAGGTAAAAACAAAAAATATCTTGCTAAACCAGTACTGGAAATGTCCTCTGAAATTCTACATTCAGAGTCTGAATTTCAAGAATGTACCTGAATACGGTAGCTTTGAGCTGAATAGCAAGACAGATTATGGCGTAAGTCGTCGCTAGAGACCGCGCACTGTGGGCAACGCGACATATGTTTAGAAAAAGAATTTTATTTTTATTTTTCTCTTTGTCAAGGTTTTGTTTTGTAGAAAAGCGAAAGTTTTGTTCGTATTGTGCTCTTTTATGCTGTTTGTTAGGTTTTATGAGAATTTGGATTCCTTTTCTTTTTAATACTTGTAGTAGTAGCAAAATATTCATTTAAGTAGATTAGTTTTATATTACGTAGTGTTAGCTATTTAGTTAATATCAGTGCTATTAAACCATTTCTTAATTTCTTCTTAAGGCACTAAGCTAAAATCCAGTGCATTATTTACAGACGATTGAAAGACGACGAAGTGAGATGAGCATGTGAATGAGCTGCCCACTAGCCGATTGTGTAGTAGATTAAGTTATTTTAAAGACGCATAGTTGTTTTTAACCGACTTCCCAAAAAGGAGGAGGTTCTCAATTCGGCCGGTATGTTTTTTTTTTTTCTATGTATGTAGATCGATTACTCCGAGGTTTATAGACCGATTTACGTGATTCTATTTTTGTTCGACGTGGAATGGCTGCTAGTTGGTCCCATAGTCATCAGGTCAGGATCTGATGATGGAAACCCTGACAAAATCGAGGGCAACCTTCGAAAGTTGTAGGGATACATAGGGTAAAAACTTGACACTCAGGTGTATGCCTGAAAGCACTATTCAGCAGTGAAGGTTTGGAGCTGACCTGATGATGGAGACCAGAGAGGGTTGAGGGAACTCGACAACTGAATATGTAAACTACCTCGTGTTTGGGCTTATATTATCTGTATTGACGAGACGTTTGCAACAGTGAAGGTTTGGAGCTGACCTGATGAAGGAGACGAGAGAAGGTCGAGGGAACTCGACAACTGAATATGTAAAATACCTCGTATTTGGGCTTATATTCTTTGTATTGATGAGAATTTTCCTCTTATATGGATAGTGACAACTATTCGTATCACTGAAAAGCTGTAAATAAAAAAACTTTTTTAGAAAAAAATTAAACCGGCTTCCAAAAACACTAAAAAACAAAAAAAAAAACAAACTAATTTTAGGTGCATCGGCCTAGAAGTCGGTGGCAAAATTAACTTAGTAATATCCATTAGACACCGACTTACGACACTAGGCCGATGCACCTAAAATTAGTTTGTATTTTTTTTTTGTTTTTTAGTGTTTTTGAAAGTCGGTTTAATTTTTTTGTAAAAAAGTTTTTTGTCCAATAAACTTAGGTCTAGCTTTTCAACAAATACTCGTTAACATCCTATTCATTCATCACATCCAATTTTCATTAAACTATCCCACCAAAACAAAAAACACATTTTTTCCCACATACAGAACCACAGTGCACCGCCCGACACTCGAGTCGTGTCACGTTACGCGTAGAGCGGGCGCGATGACACTTGCAACTGCTATTTGCTCTAATTGCAAGTATTATTACACAGCACGATATACGCTGTCGCCTGTGTCTACACTTTCGACGGCTGACATTCGCAACTCTCGTTAGCTTGAGAGCAGGACTTAAGGGAAAACAGACATTTTGTTTTAGTAAGTAATTGTGGTCAGAAAAACTTCTTGACTAATCTAAGACTCTCTAAAAAAAATATCTAAGTTGTGAAATTATAATATGAGAGCTATAGTTATGGGAGCTTTTTGTCTTGAGGATTTTTTACATCACAGAGTTTCAGTTTTCACAGTTTTGTCCATAAGTTATTTATACCGTTATTGAGTTATTTACGTTCTATTTGAAAGCAGTTCATAAAATAAGTCCAAGAGTTAAATCAAATTTTTTCAATGACAGTGAATTATTTAGTGAGTTATAAGATAGTTTAATAACTAGTTAAGTACTTCAGCAAAAAGCATTGTTCCTAAGGAGCGGAACGACCCAATACAAGCATTACTACATGCTTACTGGGTAGTTCCGACAACTAAATAATATTGTAAAAACTTGTTGAAGAAATAAACTATTTTTATTTATTTATTTATTTTTAGTGAAAAAAATATTTTTCTCACAAACATGACAGAAAGCAAACTTTTAAGATACGTGAAAATTCATGTTGCAATTTTACAAACGAAAACAACATTCCTGGCCATCCACGAGAACGCATAAAACTACCCACAAAACGAACTAAATTGTAGCAATGAAAAACTTCCGCATACAAAACAACTTACTACTCCAACTATTATTATTATTAATACGTAGAATATGAAAATCTCGTAAATACAACAGATCAATATTTACAGTGTGAATACAAAAACAAGTATTGTGTATAATTTATTACTCACGGCGCGAAACCGCAACCAAACTGACATAGATAGCAATATTTTTTTTAGTTTAGTAAATATTGAAAAACATGTTTTTCTCAATAGGATAACTCCAACGATTATTTGATGTTATACCTACATACTATAACTGGTTATAACTGGATTCTGAATGAACGCAGATTATAATTTTTAAAGTGTTCTGTTTTCAGAAAGCTACTAAGATTTTAATCGTGTTGTAATAATTAATCACAAACTACCTATTTTACTAATCAAAACTTGACACAGACTTAGCTGAGTCCACAAATGATTAGGTACTAAAATAGATACAAATAAAAACTAAAGATGCCCCTGAAACAGCGTGATGTACCTACATAAAAAAACACTACCTATTCATTCTAATTGCCAATCAAAATATTAATTAACACACTTCCTCGATGTTTTGAACGGAAAATCAAGGAGAATAGATCCAAACTTTTATATATCTATCTAGATCCATATATAACTTTAAGGGAGGTAAATAAACGTCAGCCAATGATAAAAAATACAACGCAATAAACGCACGCGCATCGATCGTACGATACTCAGGTGATCGCAGTGTGAATGTAAGGAAAAACCAACTTATTTATTCACTGTGAAAGTCGCATGACATAATATTATTATATTATTGCGAAATCATATATGAGTAGGTAGAGACGAGTCTGCGGTGTTGTGATAGAAGTAACTGAAAGAATAGACCTATTTTGATTTTACCTAAACTTGCTTTTGCAAACTTCCTTCCTGATAGGCAGGGAAGGCAAGGGAAGAGGTTTTACTTAACCTTTTTAGCATTTTAATTTTTTTTTAAACATATAAAAACCATTTGACATGTCACAAATAAATCTATGAGACTAAAGTCTATTTTATTTCCAGAAATTAGTTTCAAAATTGCGCACATACGTTACCTACAGTGCGTAAATGGTAAACACTTTAAACCTTAATTAGCAATCACCTTTAGTTAAATCCTTGAACTTAATCAAACAGTTAACAATAACAAACACCGTCCAAATTGTGATTTTTCGCACTAATCAATTGCTGTTAGAATACCAGCTGAATGAATGTGTAGGTAAAGCATACTATTGTTATTGATAATGCTTAAGTTATGTACTAATGGCTTTATCTACGTTTATAAAAAAAAAATTATCTGAAGAATTAATAAGACATAAAAAACTACTAAAAAGGAAAAGAAATCTCCCGACACCGACTTTTATATCGATGTAAAAGTTAATGGTTTAAATGGCCTTCAAATGTTCGATCGTTTTTATTTCAAACCGCTAACTTTAACTAGACTATACTTAATTATAGTTTATTACTAAATAAGTCTTTGAACCTAAGGATAGCACTATAAAAAGTAAGGTTTAACCCCGTTATCATGGGAGTTAGTGACCGCTACACATACTCACATGTAACTACCTATTTATATTTAACCAGTCCATTTACCATAAAAATAAAGCAAATACGCTTGCCAATATAAAATAATGTTTATCGTTCGAGTAGGTATATACGAGTAGGTATTCGTAGTACTACAGTTCGATAACCCGAGGTCGACTAGTGTTTACTTTCCGTAGTTATTATGTTTAAATAGCAATTATGTGCATATAGTGGTCTTTGCAGGCGGCCGGTAGATGGCGTTACGTGCATTTTTTGGGGTATTATATGCGATTGCGTAGTTTTTTAACTTAATTTAATCATAATTTTAACTTCATACCTACGTAAAAAACTATTTATATTAAAAGATGCAACTTTAAAAAATAAATCGATTTGAGCTTTTATTATTCACAAAATAGATGTGTAGCACCACCGAACGCACGCCGCGCTCGCGTGCGCACTCACACTGTGTCGGGTAATTTATTTCCCCTCTGTCAATAACTCCAAGATACAATAGCATACGAGAACCGGCGCTGCCACGATCCAGTATATGCACACCAACAACTGACTACCCATCCAGCGGTGAACCAGCACTACCAGAAACAAGTGCCTGCTCCACACATGCAATGTCATATCGCGAAGTGCCAATTGCGCTGTCTCCCATTAAAAGGAAGCGAACATTCGATGGGTATTCACCAAGATTCGTCGACTTTATGATCCGTGATGCCCAGATACAACTTCACGGTGCTACGTGTGAACTATCTCCACATTCCAAGGCACTTTTTCCTAGCGACCATAGTCATAGTAGCACTGATGATGAAATTAGATCTTTGGAAGTGGATGAGGTCTCATCGGATACCCTAGACAGAACTCAAAAGCAGTTTTAGTGCAGGGGGAGTCCGTTTCTACACAGTGTATCAGTGGTCAGAGGGCCCTGCGGCGAGTCCACTTCCGCCGCCAATACGCCCACTGAAGAAACGCGGGCGTCCGCCTAAGGCCAGGCCTACTGAGGACTCCACTCCGCCCTCTCGCGGACGAGGACGGCCACGGCGACACGCTTCGTCCTGCCCAACATCGTCAGTGCAACATTAATTGTGACTGGCTACTCGTCGGGGCGCCTTCGCATCCAGAGGGGGAGCCTGTAGCACCACCGAACGCACGCCGCGCTCGCGTGCGCACTCACACTGTGTCGGGACGGGACACAGACGCACACTAGCTCGCCGCGCCACCTTTATAAGGAGCCACCGAGCCATCGATCGGTAGTCTCTGCGCTAGCGCGCCGCTGTATCCACGCATTGGAAGAGCCCGCCTAGCCTGAGCCGCCCCTGCCCGCTCGCCCGTGGTGACGTATCCTGCTTGTTTCGTGACGTCACGACACGAACTGGCCGGGACCGTACCGCGCGTCGATCCGTATAGAGTTAGTGTAGTCATACGAGTGTAGAATTAATGTTTACACATTTGTTAGCAAATAAATTGCCTTGAAGTTTCACCCCAAGTTTTATTGAAGACCTTAACAATCTTACAATCTGGCGCCCAACGTGGGGCCCGGAAGCTGGCTAGCCCAAAACAAGGAACACGTAGAAGAATAAAAGAAGAACCGCTGAACACCATGAGTTTGTCAACCGAGCAATTTGAAAAGTTACTGTCAGTAATTGGTAGTAATCAACAGCGACGGGGTTCTTTTACCACCTGTAAGGTTACATTTAATGGTGCTAGGGACACAGAAACTGTGGAATCTTTTCTGGCTGCGGTTTCAGTGTTCAAGTCTGTGGAACAAATCCCTGATGAAGATGCCATTATGAGCGTTCCCTTAATTTTGAGAGAAGAGGCAGCTACCTGGTGGAATGGCATAAAGGAACAGGTAAAAACCTGGGAAGAATTTATTTCAAGAGTTCGCCACGCCTTTGCCCCAAGAGACCTGGGTACCAATTATACCAGAACGTGGTGAACATTAAGCAAGGTGAAGATGAACTCACAGAGGTGTTTGTTGCAAAGAAGAGGGCGCTTATCGCACAAATGCCAGAACCACACTCGGAAACTCAACAAATTGATATGATTTACGGGCAGTTACGGTACAAAATCAGGGTAAAAATGCCACGCGACACCGTCAATACCCTTGACGCCCTAGTGAAGGCAGCCAGGGGTATAGAACAGCTCTTGGTTGAGAAGAAGATCCCAGAAGAAGGGACAAAGAAGGAGGAAGAAACAGGGAAAGTGCCATTTAAAAAGAAGCGCTGCACATACTGTCGATTGCCTGGGCATTCAATCGAGACATGTCGGAAGAAGGAAAAGAAGGATCTCGCTTCTGGTACTTCTGATGCTTCTGTCGCGAAACCTGCGCCTAAAAATGTTGCCATGGGTACTCAAGCACCATCGCCCTCCACACCAACGTTTGCATGCTACGGATGTGGTACACCAGGAGTGGTCCGTTCAAAATGCACCACCTGTGCCAACGCTAAGCCGAAGGTGGGAAGAGCTGAAGTAAGTTTCTGCTCAATCAACACGGCAGATGTACGCGCTCGACAAATTGTGGGTATTGCTATAGGCAAAATAACAGGGAACGCCTACGTGGACACTTGCGCGAAGACAAGCGTTGCCTCATACGCGCTGTACAAATGCCTGCGTAGACTTGGCTTTGCGTTCCAGACACAACAGCTGATGGTGAAACTGGCTGATGGCACCACTACTCAGAGAGACGTATTAACGGTGGAGGCCCCCGTTAGTATCTGCTATCGTGTTGTACCGACGACTTTTATCGTCTTCCCAGAAGCTCGTGAGTCTCGCACACTGTTGGGTATTGGGTTTATCGAGGATGCCAAAATGGTACTCAACGTACCTCAGAAGACATGGTATTTTGAGGATCACCCTGGAGATGTCTTCGACCTCCAAGACGAAGATGCTGAGGAGATATCACTGGCCAAGATGGAAGCTACGCCTATTCATTTTAATCCTCGGTTACGTCCTATACTAAAGGATGTCGAGATGCCTGAATTTATTTCCCCTCTGTCAGTAACTCCAAGGTACAATAGCATACGAGAACCGGCGCTGCCACGATCCAGTATATGCACACCAACAACTGACCACCCATCCAGCGGAGAACCAGCACTACCAGAAACAAGTGCCTGCTCCACACATACAATGACATATCGCGTAGTGCCAATTGCGCTGTCTCCCATTAAAAGGAAGCGAACATTCGATGGGTATTCACCAAGATTCGTCGACTTTATGATCCGTGATGCCCAGATACAACTTCACGGTGCTACGTGTGAACTATCTCCACATTCCAAGGCACTTTTTCCTAGCGACCATAGTCATAGTAGCACTGATGATGAAATTAGATCTTTGGAAGTGGATGAGGTCTCATCGGATACCCTAGACAGAACTCAAAAGCAGTTTTAGTGCAGGGGGAGTCCGTTTCTACACAGTGTATCAGTGGTCAGAGGTAGGGCTGATCTAATCCTAGCACGTCATGGTGCTTCATCTTATCTGATTCCAGATCCCACTACTCCAGATAAACCCCTTGGAGTATATCACACGTCCGCCTTGACTCCGTTCCAGGGCCCTGCGGCGAGTCCACTTCCGCCGCCAATTCGCCCACTGAAGAAACGCGGGCGTCCGCCTAAGGCCAGGCCTACTGAGGACTCCACTCCGCCCTCTCGCGGACGAGGACGGCCACGGCGACACGCTTCGTCCTGCCCAACATCGTCAGTGCAACATTAATTGTGACTGGCTACTCGTCGGGGCGCCTTCGCATCCAGAGGGGGAGCCTGTAGCACCACCGAACGCACGCCGCGCTCGCGTGCGCACTCACACTGTGTCGGGACGGGACACAGACGCACACTATTTTTTTTTTTTTTTTTGGTATGGCATCTCGCAGTTCAGCCTAGGAGGCCGTGTACTGCTTAACCGGACTTTTCCCTGTGGATGCCTAGAATTTAAGGCCTCCAGCCAGGGGCGTAAAACAACTTATAAACTAGGCGACTGCGCTAAGGGTACCCCCTGTGGGGTCGGACCTCGGCTTAGGGCGTCGCTGGGGAGGCAGCAAAGGGACAGGCTGGATCATATGATCATTATTATTAAATGGGGAATTTAAAGCTACTGGCTCAGCTCGCGGGCTGGCTCGATGAGCAAGGGTCGGGAGGACAGAGAACGGGACGTCGCGGCGGACCTCGGCGGCGAGGTTTGTACGAACGCGGTTTGTGTTTGTGTAGGGTGCTAGTGAGTTTACTACTCTCTTGGAGGACAGTTATCTCATCGTCAGGTTCTAGAAGGGCATGCCTAGGGCGGCGAATCCTACTGATGCGGGAGGGAGTGTAATTACTGGCTGACACGATAAGTGAGTTATCGTGTTTCTCAGCGCGTTCGAAGTACCGTATGGCGGCACGCTTCATATACTGGCGGATGGTGGGGATTTTTAAGTCGAGATGAAGAATCTCATTTCGAACATAATAGGGAGCTCCAGTGATTTTCCGTAAAGCACGGTTTTGAAGGGCCTGCATTCTGTGAAGGCGGCGATGGCTTGCCTGTGCGAACACAGGGCAAGCATACGTCATGACGGGGCGTATGCACGATACGTAGAGGCGTAACTTGCATTTAAGAGATAATTTGCTCTTTGAATTGAGCAAGAAGTGCAATCTGCCGTACACAAAGGCTGCTCTAGAGCGCACCTTACGTATGTGCTCGGCGAATGAGAGGCGCTGGTCTAAGATTACACCTAGATATTTGGCATGCTCCTTCCAAGGAATCGGCCTACCAAACATGGTGACTGACTGGGGCGCGGGAGGAAGCCTACGGCGAGGGCTCGAAAAGAGTATGGCCTGGCTTTTGTCGGGGTGGAGTTCAATTCTCCATAGCCTAGTCCAGACACCTAGGGTGTTGCAATAGGCTTGGAGATGTCTCACTATGGCGGCTGGGCTGCGGCCTGAGCAGTAGATTGCCGTGTCGTCGGCGAATAGGGCTAATTGAACATGCTTGTTCTTAGGAATATCGCTAGTGTATAGCGTGAAGAGGATGGGGGAGAGTACCGAGCCTTGTGGGACGCCAGCTTTTATAGGGTGGGCCGAAGAAAGAGTGCCGTCAATGCGATAGCGAAAGGTGCGATTCGACAAAAAGTCTCGTAAGATGACGACGAGACGGTCTGGGACACCGAGTTGGTAAAGCTTGTAAATCAAGCCTTTGTGCCAGACTTTGTCGAATGCCTTTGCTATATCGAAGAGAATCGTACCGGTGAGTTGGCCACGTTGGAATCCGTGGCTCACACCTTCCACGATGCGGTGGACTTGTTGGACACAAGAGTGATGGGTTCGAAAACCAAACTGTTCTAATGGAATAAGACTCTTTGCTTCGACGTAATCTTTGAGACGCTTATAGATAAGTATCTCGTAGATCTTGCCGAACACATTGAGTAAACTGATAGGGCGATAGCTGGACGGGTCTGATTTTGGTTTACCGGGTTTGGGAATACCGATTACGGTTGCCTCTTTCCATGCCTGTGGGAACAGGTTATGGGTCATGGCGCAATTGAAGATCGCGGTCATGAGCATTACGAGGGAAGCGGGTAGGATTTTGAAAACTTTATTGGTTATTCTATCTGGGCCCGGAGCTTTACGGGGTTTGAGACGTTTGATGATCTCTGCCACTTCGTCTGGAGTGACGGGAGGCAAGGGATCGTCGGGGTCTTCTTGCGGTGGTAGGGAGGATCTGCGCTCGACCTCGGCTTCGACCTTTAGTAGGTGAGCCGGGTCGACCGGTTGGGTACTAGGCGAGCATTGAGCCTCGAGGCTGTCGGCCAGACATTCCGCTTTTTCATCGTCCTCGAAGGCGAGGGAATTGTCGGGGCGTTTGATCGGCGGGGTGGAAGCTACTTCATCGGATTTGAGTTTCCTTTGAAGCTGCCAGAAGGCTTGATGAGTCGGCTCGAGTTCGCTCAGCGTCTTGTCCCAGCGCGTTTGACGCATCTCAGCAAGGCTTTCCTTTACAGCACGCTGTAAGTTACGCATGTGAGACTTGTTAGCGTCGCAGGGAAAAGTACTGTAGGCACGGACAGCCGCGTTCTTCTCGGTCACCAGAGCACGCACGTCATCCGGGAGCTTGAAGCGATGAAAGCTCGTCGCTTCAACTCTACGTGAACACTTGTCCACGGTGGATTGTACGTGCTCGGTGAACGAGCCGATCGCGCCCGTCATGTCAGCGACTGAGTTGATTTCATCGGGAATTGATTCTAACTGGGCGGAGGAGGATTTTAAGCTTTCGCTTAGCATTCTCCAGTCCGTGACAATCTGGGTGGGAGGAGGGCGATCCGGGTCGAGTGGGCCTGAGCGCGAGGCTAGTTCCACAAGAACCGGTCTGTGGTCGGAGGTGAGCTCGTGTAGTACCTCGATCGAATGTAAACGTAAGTTTACGTTCTTGAGGAGCGCTACATCGAGAACGTCGGGAAGGTGGTCGACTATATTAGGAAAGTGAGTGGGATGCATCGGAGCGATGACATCGAAGTTGAGGGATTCACACTGATTGAATAGCAACCTGCCTCTTGGAGAAGTAGTGTTGCTATTCCAGGCGGGATGTTTGGCGTTTAGATCGCCTGCTATTATTACAGAGTCGCTCAGGCCTAGTAAGGCTCTGAGTTCGTTCGTGAAAAGGATCGGGTCGTAGGACTGAAAGGATGAGGACGTGGGAGGGCAGTAGGCCGATACGAGAGTGATCGACTGGTGCTGGGACATGGCTAGTCGACAGATTGAGGCTTCAATGCAGCTTAAGTCGGGGGGAGTGATCTCTACACAATGTAGCGATCTTTTATAATAGATAAGCGTGCCGCCTTTGTGGCGTGTGATCCTGTCATTTCTAATTAACTTATAGTTAGCTATATTAGGGCCGCGTACACGCGGCTTTAGGAAGGTCTCTTGTACGAGAAGAATGTCTATCTTATGGGATTGTAGGAAGGCGGAAATCTCGTCGCGTTGGCCGAGAATACCGTTGGCATTATAATAGCCAAGCCTAAGGGAATGGGGTTTAATTTTGGATGTATTATCCATTTCTATTTCCTAAAGTGAGGCAGGTTTTGAACTGCCTGGGCGACGTCTGAATACTCCTGCATAACGGAGTAGAGTTTGATAAGGTCGCCATTGCTGGCGACTATCTCCCTCGAAAGTTGTTGAGCTCTGTCGCTCGTGAATACACTGAACGTGCTCAGTATAACGTTCATAGAACTGAGCGCTGATACTGGGCTAGAAGAGGGCGCGATCGCTTGCGCTTGCGCGGGCTTGGCGGCTATAGGAGCCGCGGAGGGCGCGGAGGGCGCGGGGGGAAGGACGGGAGGGACGCGAGGTAAGCTCGCGGGCGCCGCGGTGGGATTATTCACCGGGGCGGGAGTTGGCTGGTGCTGAGTTGGCCTCGGGGTTGGAAAGGCTCTCTGATGGTTGAGAGGGTTCCATGGGGAGGGCCCTTGTGGGCTGAGACGCTCGGGAAGTTGAGCGGTAGGTAGCCTCGCTTATGGGCTTTCCCTTAGCTGGCGGGCGTTTGCACGCTTGGCCAGCTTGGGAGACGTTTTTGGGGCCTTTGGGCAGCCGCGGTAGTTGGCGGGATGACCTGAGGCGCCGCAGAGTACACAGCTCGGAGGCTCAGTGCACAGAGTGCGGTCCTTGGGTCGCGGGCAGTCGGAGGTGCCGTGTTGGCCTAGGCATTTCACGCACCTAGGCTGGGCGAAACAGTTGCGCTGTGAGTGACCCCACAGTTGGCAACGGTGGCATTGGGATACAATGCCAGATCTATTTGGCTTCTCGATTGAGATGCCGGTTAAATTACATACCGATTTGATGTTAAAAATCGGGTGGATTTTAGAAGGACACGGCTCGCATACTACGAGCACCATGTCGAAGGCGTGGCCGCTGCGGGCGCGGTGCATCCTATGGACTTGCGTCGCAGGGATGTTTTGTGACTTAAGGTCACTTAAAATGTCATCCGAAGGGATTTCCTTCGGAATACGGGTAATGACGACCCGGAGAGGTTTTTCCTCGGGGAGGGAGTATGTGTGGAACGAAATGTTCCTCGCTCTTAGCGCTTTAGTTATCTCCCTATAGTCGTCTGACGTAGGGAGGACGATTTTTATACCGTTGCCGGTATTGGAGGCCGATCTGTAGTTGATCTTACGATCAACACACAGCTTGGACACTTCGGTCCATTTTGCCTTGTCCTGTAAGTATACAGGCGGCGGAGGTTTGTTTTTTGGTGCGCTTTTGGGCTTAGCGGCACCTTGGGAGGAAGCGACCTGCGAGGTCGAGGGTGACGGGGCGGGGGATGCTGTAGACACAGCGGGCGGGCTAGGGAGAGGAGATGCGACAAGGGCGATGGTCTTGCGCGCCTTGTCGTTGTTTTTGTTCTTTTTCCTCTTACCTCCCTGTACGACGGTGAAGTCGTCGTCGGAGGAAGAGGAGTCAGAGGGCTCGGAGGGTTGAGCATCCTCTAGGACGGGTGAGGCAGAGCGGGAGGACGAGGTGTCCATGCATTCGGCGTCGACGTTTGACGCAGGTGCACTCGCCTGAGTTATTTCCATTGTCTGTGAGACAATGGGATTAGGAACAATGGTCGAGTGCAGCTGGGCATCGACCATTGTATTGGGGATTACCGTTTCCGCTAATGCGGCGGTTTTCCCCGAAGAGACGATTATAGGCTCAACAATGGGGCGCGACACAGCTGCGCCGGCCTCCTTTGTTGAGCCGTTATCGGTGATAATACAATAGCGCGCTAGGCGCGGGTCCTTGATATCAAGGTTGTTGATCATGTCGCCATATTTGGCGACAATGTCTTGGTCCTTGAGGAGGACCTCGAAGAAGAATTTATAGACTTCGGTAGTCATTTTCCCGTGAGGGAAGAGGGCTACCGAGCTAAAAGAGATGGGGGCCTAATTATAAAAACCTAAGACCTATTTCCTATCTCCCCGGGTGGATGGGCCCGGGGATGTGTAACCCTCCCTGCCGGGTATAGGCAGGGAGGTGAGTACCTATTGGTGAGCCCTAAGCTTGTAAACCGTTCGCCAGTCTTATTGTGCGAACGGGCCCTAGCCAGTCTAGTGCGAAGGGTATAGAGATACCCAACCGACACCAGGTGTGTAGCTGTGAAAGCAAACCAGATGCAAGGCACGACTAGGAGATCCCCCAAGGCCGAAATCCGAGCTCCCGTCCAATTGACTGCCTTGCCCTGAAGGGGTTCGGCGGGTGTGATTGGGTCAACACCCTCTCGGCTTCGTTGGCACCGTATGGTTTCAACCGAGAACCACGAAACTGTGGCTTTTACCCAGAAGGGGTCAAGTGAATTTACTTGACACAAACGTTTTAGAAACAGGATAATCGTCCGCCGCTTTGAAAAAAGCAGCTTTAGATTGATATATTTGTAGTCGGCAGAGCGACTACGGTGAGCGTTACGTCGGGCGTAACAAAGACAAAAGTCGTAAACGGGCGAGCGCAGAGCGACACGTCCGTACACGACGAGAGTCAGAAGCGGAGTGTGAGACGCACACTAGCTCGCCGCGCCACCTTTATAAGGAGCCACCGAGCCATCGATCGGCAGTCTCTGCGCTAGCGCGCCGCTGTATCCACGCATTGGAAGAGCCCGCCTAGCCTGAGCCGCCCCTGCCCGCTCGCCCGTGGTGACGTATCCTGCTTGTTTCGTGACGTCACGACACGAACTGGCCGGGACCGTACCGCGCGTCGATCCGTATAGAGTTAGTGTAGTCATACGAGTGTAGAATTAATGTTTACACATTTGTTAGCAACTAAATTGCCTTGAAGTTTCACCCCAAGTTTTATTGAAGACCTTAACAATCTTACAGATGTGACTTAAACATAATTTTACCTATCCATATTTTAGGGTTAACCAAAAAAACTGCTCAAATAATTTTTTTTCCTCGTTCTGCGAATATAAAATTGGCAAAATTATAATTTCAGCTAATTCTCATAATCGCTTATTTCATAAACAATAGCCGTAACCCACTGGGCGTAGTTAATTGCTAATCATGCACTGCGGAATTAATAACTGACTTGTAAACAATCTCCTATCTTGTTAGACTTAAGTAATTAAATAAAAAACATTTTGTAATAGCCGTAGTCTTCATACTAGTTTTTAGAGTTCCTCGGAGGATAAAACGGGACATTATTACTAGGACTTCGCTTCTGTTTATCACTAAGCTTTACCTACCTCAAGAATCGTGATAACTAGATGGTCAAGTTAGAGGATTTATTTGTGTTGCCTTTAATAAATACTGTAAATAAGAATAAGATAAATATTTAAAGGCCTTCCATACAAAAACAAACACGATTTTTTGCTTTTTTTATTATTTAAAACAATACGGAACCCTTCGTGCATGAGTCCGACTCGCACTTGGCCGGTTTTTACGACCGCTGCAAGTGTCAGGAGTCGGAGGTTAAGAGATACCGTTATCACCTTCATTATTACTGTTATTAAGGACTTAATTTGCTCCAATGATAGCAGAATAGGTATTTTTGTCTCTGAAGTAATTTTCTCTCTTAACACTTGAAAATGTTTAACCAGTTAGGTGTGTCTTGCCAAAGTCTTCTAGGACCATGAAAAGACTGACAACCATGATGGGCAGTAAATACCTAAATTGTACTGATACTCAGCTTAATCATATTTATCTGGAAGCCGACCTTAACATATTTGGAAAAGGACTAGTCAGATGAGGATTAACTCATATTATTGCAATGCATTTCTGTCTTTCACAATTTTCTTAATAATTTAGATGAAGCAAATCATAAAACACGATAGGACTTTAAAATTTTTAAGAGAATTCAAAGTCGAATTAATCCACAAAAATGCACTAAAAAAACTAAAAAGTTAAACTACCGATCGAAAATTAGACAATTGAAGTAGTATAGACGGTCAAGTTAGTCAAAGGAGTTATAATACACTTGTTAAGTACGCTAGCTCTTAAGATGAGACCACAGGATTTCAAATAGTGTTGGCCGATCCTTGGCTATATAAATCGTGGTAAAGATGGCTAGATATCGTACGATAAATGATTGAATGTTGTATTTTATGAAAAAGTATTCTTAAACGGCCTCCTGGCCTCCACCACTCGCCAAGCGTTCCAGTCTTCGGCGATTCGTATCGATATCTGCAAAAACAAATACCCGTTAATTAATTAACTATATTAAAAATGTCTGAAAACATGATACAGGAAAAAGTGTAATAAATCATGTTAGGTACATCTCAATAGCAATTATATGCACCACTGCCCACGTTTAGTCACTATCACATATATGATTAGAGTCATCAGTGGAATCCCCCGCAGTTTTCAGAATGAGGAAAAATTAACTCAAGTTCTTGGAATAAAATCGCGTGTTTGAAACCAAATGATACAATTAAACATTACCTACTAACTGTTCAGAAAGTTCCTTGAAACTGTATTGAAGTCAGAATATGAGTATACTGGGTTTCTTAGTGGATGATCTGTTTATAAAAATATCAATATAGCTTTCATTTGCGGTGTCATTTATGATGTCAGGACGGTATTTTGATTTTATAGCAGGAAAAATGGTGGTTTGTTAAGAATTTCTGGAATCGATCCAGTAGTTCCAGAGGTGATACAAAGCATATTACTAACATTACGAATAATTTTTATAGACATAGAAAATTCGCTGACCATAAAGTTTTAAGACAAAAGATTTTAGAAGAAGAACCAAATTTGTTACGATAGACAAATTATTAGGCAGATAGTAACGTCATCGTTAGCATAGATACAGCTGTAGTGACTGAAGTTCCAAAAATAGAAATAACCGACATTGCAAATGAGAAAAAAGTAGCTGATGCATTGAAAATAAATACTATACTTTCGACCACAGAACTATTAGTTCCGCTTGAAACACTAACAACAGTAAAGGTTATAAGTGAAACGTATGATTCAGTAGTACATGAGTCAAAAGGAAATTTTCCTTCTGATGTGGGACAGATAAACGTAAAACGGATTGTTGCGTGCGAGCAAGCGTCAATTGAAGATGAATTGTGGTCGTGGGATGCTGTAGGAGATGACACGGTTCCCGTTTATAAATCTGGTGCAATTCTATCAATATTTTGAGGATTGACTTCATCTTTAGGTACTGTTTGCATATCTTAAACTTCGTCAGTGGTGCGTAGATATTCTCTTGTGGTGTTGTGATCTTCAGTATTTTTAAGTTCGTGAATTTTGCAATCTCAATGCATTTACCTTCTCATTTGTTTTACGTGTTTATTGTGCTTGTTCAAATACTCATCGTACACAAAATACAAGTTACTGTGATGGAAAAACAAGCAATCAGACACAAACATTTCCTTATCTGTACTAATTCAGTAACCCCAAATTTTACGACAGACTTCTGTAAGAGTCCAAACAGTTACTCAAATTACTGCCACAAAACTAATAAAGCCAGGAAGGTTGCGATAACCACCAAGTAACAACCGTTTACGGTCAATAAACCAAAAATAATAATTTAAACATCAAAAGTGCCGCGTTTAGTTAAATTTTTCGTGCGTTTTGCGATTCGTCACGATGTAGAGTTTACATTGCACCGGTTAATTTTGGGTTCCACAAGCTAAGAAATAAAACCTTTTTGGAAGAGACAATTAAAATAAAAATGTAAAGAAAACATTTTATGAAGAGTTCATAATCAATACGACTAATTTTCAAATTACTGTTAATAACGTATACAAACGTGTAAGTAAACGGTACTTTTTTACTGCATATTACGTTCTTTGAAATTTCAGTTAAACCCAAAGCCTGAAGCTTCTTCACAATAGTAATTTATGTTTCGTCATCATTTGCATTTGTTATGTGTTGAATTTGAATGGAAAGCCGTGTTTTCTTACAACTTAGTCTTTATGGGGTAACTTTATGAATAACGGTATTGTACAAGAACTTTGGGATTCAAGTACGAAGTGGGTAGATGGTAATCATTAATTTTATAAAAAAATATTGTGAAAAATATAATTTAATATTTTTAGTCATTTTATCCCAAGTTTTAAGTAATTTTTTAACAAGCTGCCATGATATTTATGTAACAAAACAAGTATCTTGACTAATCATGAACTTAAAATAAATTATACGGAACCGTTAGCAAAGTTATGGAATAAAATATTTGCCATACAAATAACACTGGAAGCACAGAAATACCAGTCAGTCGTAATACTTTTGCTTCCTACAGTCAATTCGATACGTGCCATGACGGCTGGTCACTTCTCACTTCTACACTGTATACTAATGCCAAAATATTTGAATTTTACTTTTTTTTTTAGGGTTCCCAGCTGGCTGTTTAACATCTTTGGTCATTACGAGTTATCAGAAGCTAGAAAGTCTGACAATCAGTCTAGTATCAGGACAGATATGAGACTATGAGACTAGGCAGATGATGATGATGATAAGAGATGAGGTGGGGTGAAATCAGACAAGTTTTTTGAAAGGAGTCGTTTGTTCTAATAAATATTTTTGACAAAGACACAGCATTGGAATGAACCTATATTTTCATAACTAAATGCTCACTGCCTTTTCGTCCACAAAAGCATAAAAAATAAAATAAACTTTAAAGACGTCATTTTCGTGACGTTAAAGTACAGTTAACTCAATCTGTTTTAAGCTACACAATAACTGAAGCCCCGAAATTATTTTTAATTCGTTCGCGACTTCGCAATTTCGTCTCCTCATATAATTTATCTTCCATAAAACCGAATTCGGCACAAAGTGACAATCCTTTGTCGTGTTACGTTTCCGAGAAATCGTTTGATGACTGACAGACAGACACTTATTATGTGTAAGGATTGAGTTTACATGTGTTATTAAATTGTAGTATTTTTGACAGAATATCTCATTTTCTTTGCAGGACTTTTATTTGTTTTATGATGAGTGGCAGTTATGAAAAGAAATGCATCCTGTACAGAATTTCGAGCAGAAATAATTATAAATAGATTTTATTTTTGATTGTTATAAGTTGAAAGCCTTAACGTCACAAGAAAATTACTTAATATTTTCTTTCAACTTAATTAAATGTAAAAAAAATAATAATAATACGGCTGGAAACTTATGTTTATTGCTTATGTATCCTACCTACCAGAAAATTTGCCATGGGAATGCCTTGTAATGTGATTCCCTGTAATAATTACTTTCACACAACAGTAACATAACTCTTATAAGTGACAACTAGCTACAACGCAATAAATAACAAATCTATCTCCATTCAAAACTAAACACAAAAGCAATATGTTTATCCACATAAATACACTTAATTGCATAAAACACGAAACAATACCATCACTTATTGTGCCAATAAAAAAACTTGAGCTTCAGTAAATACCACGTGCGGGGCACGTCGTAAATTCTGTGTTTATTTGTGTCCATCTCAAGCGTGGCATCTGCGATTGTTGAGCGTTTTTGTTGCGTTTATTTTCCGCACGTATAAAAGTTATGCGGCGAAATGTTTGCGAAAACCACTCGATTGTTATTTTATTTATTTTTGTTTATTTTTTTTTTTGTCTTTTTTATGATTTTTTTTTATTGTTTGAACGCGATTCGATGGATGGAGAAATTGTATTTTGGTAATAATATTTGCACAGTTTAAAAGGATAACTTTTGTTTGTTAAACGAATGTTTTTAAATATTGGTTCGTAGTTGATATTTATTTTTGCGATTTTTTATGTGAAATGTTTCAGAAGATAGGCACTTAAGTGGTTTTAATGCAATGCAAGTCTAGTATAGAGAAGTATAAGAGCTGAATAGAAGTGACGTTTATTTTTTTCATTTTTTTTAGATTAATTTTTTAGATTAATTGAGTGCTATAGGGCTTAGATTTTTAATGAAACTTGCTTAAGACTGCTAGCAGCAGAGTATCGCACTATCACAGATCACACCCACACATACACAGCATTACTCCAACAAACACGAACACATACAAACAATTTAAGTGAATACTCATTTAAATCCGCAATAAATAATAGCAAATAGCCAGAACAAACGGCTCGTAACCAGTAACGTAAACACGTGAAACTTAAGCGGATTTGTACGGCCGTCAAACGTAAACGTGAACGCACGAATTGCACTAGCGACTAAGTGGTATGCGTTATATGCTAAGTGACATATCGGATTTGGAAATAATATTTTTTTTCTCACGTTTTTGGGATTCTTTATTTTTTTTACGTCTTAAATAAATTCAAACAACCTACTAATTTGTTTTGCGGTTCTTGACTGCGGTTCACAAATATTTAGCTACCGTGCTAGTTTAAATACTTTTTTGGGGACTTCCCAATTCCATTCTGGGTTAGTATAAAAAAATATTATACCTTTCTCGTTTTTTTTCTGTTTTAATCATTAAATAAATAAAATTTATGAATTTCGGCCAGCGGACCAAAATTTACACAAGCGCTGTTCGAAATCCATAATTTCATCGTATTTCCTCAAAACTGGGTATCAAGACAAATGTTCTCAGTAACAAACAACAGTTTACCACTAACTGCTACAAGCATGAAGCCATTAAACTAACAACTCGACCAATTTATTAGCAGTTCAGCGAACCCCACACCTATTGGTGCGCTTGCGCAGATTAACTCGAATTATCTAATAATGAGTGCAACGAGGGAACGCCCGCGCATTGCACACATGCTAGCGTTGTAAGGGGTAGGCAGAAGAACAAGTATTGAAATGTTTAAAGTTCTGTTCTCTTCGGTACGATTGGTATTAAAGCCTACCAAAAGCACCGGATTCTTGGCAGGCAATTTTTGACATTTCTATGGTTTGGAGGAACTAATGGAGGATTCTTTTAGAGTCCGCACACATATAATAAATTGTTGGCTTATTTGGTCCAAAGAGAGGAAATTCGTTCCACCACTTTTCCCGGCAAAAACACACAGGAAATGTTAGAGGTAGACGTTTTGAATAAAATTGACATTTACTGACAGTAGCTATTGCAAAATTTTTGTAGGATCGGGAATGATTGACACAAGTTCTATCCTATCACTTTATAATTGGACTTAACAGAACCAATTGTTTTACTGCATTACCTGCAATACGCAACCACTGCGCAGAAACCTACATGGGTGACAATACTGCGTAGAGAGCGACTGCCCACTATATCTAGACCCCTCTCTCCAACCATTTACCACGACATTAGAGGTCAACCTAGCAATAGTATAGTGAAGCACCCCCAGTATAAATTGAGCTCCAGGAACGATCACTTTGTTGGGTGGTAAGGGTCAATGATTGCTGGTGTTAAGAGAATTATTGCAATAATGCGGCCTGAACAAGCTTTTGCTTTTGTCTGGTTCGACAATTAATTGGTGTAGGTTTCGCTTCATCGACTCCATGCTTCATTGTTCCGGTCTTAACTACATAAGTACTTAGAGGTTCTAAGATCACCTTACTTCTAGACACTTCCGTAAATTTAAGTCTACATGGAGTGTCTGACCGGTTCTTCCAGTTTCTTGACGGATCTTCTCCATGAAGCCAACTCTTAGAATCGTGCACCTAAAACTTGAAATTCAGAATACTTACCTATATTCGATCCCATTGACTTAATATTTTCAAAAGATTCTAAGTAAGTTTTGACAGTTAAAATAGGCTTAAAGTGAAACCTAAATTGATGGCACGTGGTATCAATACAATTCCTCTTTAGTCATAAAAAAAAACACTAAAGAAAATATAGTTGCAACAATGATACAAAACCGCTCATCCAACGCGCTTAATAGAGCGATAACCAGGAAAATTAATAATGACTTTTTAACAGAGTAATAGCAATTATGTCTATTACAGTAGCTGAAGGGAGAACGCAGTAGAAACATGATATCAGACTAATTTACTATTTCAGTCTAGGATGAATTCAAGGCTAGCTTTTGTTTTGTTTTTATGGATAATTTTTAGACATACCTAGAAAAGGAACAAAGATCAGACCCTGGTACGCATATGGAATAAATAAATGTAAGTGCGTTCCAGGAAATATTAGGAATATTTACTTTTATCATAGAATCAATAATGCAAGTTTTATTTTAAAGAACGTTTAAAAATATATATATATATATATAATAGGACATTGACTTTACATATAGTCGCGAACGATAACAATCTGTGTTAAAATTAGCTCAACTTACATTATCATCATCATAATATTAGCCGTAGGATAAATACGCTGAACATTGCTGAATACAGGTTATCTCCATTGATGGCTATCAAATAAAAAAATTTCAGAGGCCTGCAGAGCCTACTTTCAAACGTAGGTAATGACAGGTAATTATCAAACCTTTTCCATTTTTAGAAGAAAATTATCATTTTAAAGTACCTATAACTAAACTACAAAGACACAGTCTGAACAATGTACAGAAGATAACAGTGTGCTGCGGCGTCGCTTGTCAAATTATCGTTTGACGTCGACTCGGCGAAGCGGACGCCTCACTCGCCACACGTATACACAATATTCTGGATTTTATATGCATGGCTATTCCGAAAATTGTTCTGAAGCGTCTAGATTTTTTGTCATGTCTGAAAGGCTAGTGTTATGATGGTGATTTTGTATGTACGTTATAGATCTTCATCTGTCTAACCTAACTATGTCGGGGTCGGCTTCCAGTCTAAGCACATGTAGCTGGGTACCAGTGCTTTAGAAGTAGCGACTACCCTATCTGACCCCCTCAACCCAGTTACCCGGGCAACCCCTTGGTTAGACTGGTGTCAGACTTACTAGCTTCTGACTACTGGATGCAGCTGAGTATGAGTGTTTTAAATGGAACAACTATATGCCCTCCTCAAACTAGTTACTTGGGCAGTAGTATGTATTCCAACGTGATCGTGAACCAACAGAGATTTCTTACAACGACAAACGACCTCCTAATTACTAGAACACGTAACTTTAGTTATAATTTGCACAAAAACTCAACAAGAACACTTAAAATAACAATATCAATCACACTCTGAGAACTCATTGTGTGCTAACCCACATCTTAACTGCAGCGAACAAAAACAAGAAAAAAAAAGACACAAGAGAGAATTTTTCCACAATTTAACAACGGTCAGATCACAGTGCAACGCTCTTCAAAACAGTAAGTGTGCCATTTTCAATACAGTACCGTAAATTTGTGTATGAATGTGTAATTATTTAGCATCCTGCATTATAGCGGGTAACGGTGGACCATTGTATCTGATGGACAAATGATTGCGATTTTTTTCGTCTCACTCACACTGTTTTTTTTGTCCACATAATGAAAGAGTTGGCGCAATGTGCGTGCGTTAAATGTTTCCGAGTAATGCTACGATGCGCTATGGATTTGTGTTGTTGACCTGTGACCTTAGAGATCTTAAACCTCAAACTTGAGGGACAAAAATCATCTAAAGTATTTTGAATTCTGGGGAGTTTGTTGGGCCCCTTCTCTTCCCAGCAAAAACATATACTGGGGAACTGGTGAATGGTGGGTGTTTTGGGAGCTGTCTTTTGTAAATTTTGACGTTCAAAAAGATTTTTGAGTTTCAGCTTAATCAACTTTTGAAAAAAGAGGCTGTTAAAATTTTCAGTCACGAGAATTTTCAACTCTCATTTCCTTCATTTACAAAGACCTATACTAGAAAATTAAAGCCTTAATTCAAATTTATACGTAAATAACATTTAGTGATGTGAAAGTAGCACACACAATCTTAGGCAGAGTAAATCCGCGACGCCGAACGCCGAAAATTAATTCCCGCTGAGCAAATACCGAACTATGCTGTGCCAATACTATTAGTAATTTAGTCTGTAATTGTCTGTTGTATAACAGGGTAAATAGGAGGGAGGTTCTTGGTAAACATTTGACAGCGCTAGTGTTGTAGTCTGTAGTTCTTTGCCGACAATTTGTGTGAGTATGTGTACTTGATTATGGATGAAGAAACTACTCGTGTTTCAAGGGAAATTGTAAGATGAAGCGCTAAGAAAATGAAGTTGAATTTAATCGTATAGTGACGTCAAGATATTTAGAGAAACAAAACAGTAACTAATGTTATATAATTAAGCTTTAATAAACACACACTTTTCTTCAAATAATTTTAATAGTTTCAATTATACTATAGTAATAACCTTGGCCAAAAATCTGGACTTTCTAATCCTTCAAAAATAACCGTCATATAATCAGAAACAAACAAGACGTGATACAATAGATAACCATTTTTTTTTTGTAGTACTAATTAATCTACATTAATAATATAAAGAGTTTTTGTTTGTAATGGATAGACTCAAAAACTTCTGGACCGATTATAAAAAAAATATTTCACTGTCGGAAATCTTACACTCTTCCTGAGTAACATAGACTATATTATTATTTTATCCCGGTACGGTACAGGTAGTAGTTCCCATGGGATGCGGGCGAAGCCGCGGGAAAACTGGTAGTTAGATATAATATATAATATTTAGTATTTAAACTATTAAATCGTGTGTTGACCTCAGGAGCAGGCTATCGTTGCTATGATTCACGTTACATTGAATTCTGCTTATCATATTGTTTTATTATTTCGCCGAATCGCAAACGAGGTAATGTGATAAGTTTATAGTAAATAATGTTGTGGCTTTTCTGGTTAACTTTGTAAAGACTTTAATTTGTATTTTGTTTCTGTAATAGTGGGATTGATGGCGTGACTGTTTTGTAAACAATTAAGTTAAACAGAACTACTACTTGGGCTTGGTAGGTGTTCCAATTATCCGATTCCTATATTTTCGATGTTTTTTTTTATCCATTCTTTAATTATCATTACTACATAAAATCTACCTATGAGGATAAAAATGGCCAGTGACATAAAGTGCTAATTTTGAGTCTTATTTCGCCAATACAAGATCTGAAACAACTGTTAAATAGTTTTTTACGTAACGATAAAAACCTATGTAGGTAGTTATTGAAGAGTCTCAAATCTGCATCACCACCGTCTACAATTGCTCGCTACCTACACTAAACCAAAAAGCCCAAGGAAAACAAATTAAAATGAAACGTGCGTGCAAAGGCAAACTATTGGACACGCTAGTCTGTCACTGACGATGTGGTACGACCAGGGTCTGTGGCTTACCTTCGTACCTTCCCTCCGTACCTTCCTCGAAGCTCCATGTGGGTACCACCGAAATTGGATGCAAAAGGTAGGACCAATTGTGGTTACGAAAAAAACAGGTCTCATTTCGTGAAAATTAATAGGCGTTTAGATTATTTTGAGGGTTATTTTGTTTTTTGCTAAATACGTGGAAGTTAATTTAATTTATTGTTTTCAAGGAAAATTGAACAGATTATTTATTTTGAGGTAAGTTAATAATACATTATCATAGCTCATTGCAAACTGAAAGCTTTTCAAACCGAAAGTGTTAAATGATAGGTAAACATTTCGCTTACAAGGACTACATAAAAGTTCCAATAAATTCACGACTACTTAAATTCCATAGGGGTTCCCAAAACATCCCTTAATCGAAAGTTCAAAACCCAGTAGCAATTATACAAAATCTTTATTCAAACTCAAAACTACCGCAGCAAGCCAAAATCAGTTCGCATGAGGTATTAATGAAAACAGAACAATTTCAACTATTAGCTGCTAGGTTTGGCAATAACCGGAGTCTAGCGTGAAAATGTGAAAGAGATTAATATGACCCGCGCCGAATAGAAATTCCTTTGCAACGCGCTTTGGGTTGGGAGACCAGTGGGAGATTTGATAGGCTATAATATTTTGTGCAGTGTACGTATGAAGATCGTGGTGGTTCGGTAGAAGCAGTGGCATCTCAAGTATCAGTGTGTCTTTTCTAAGTTATAATAATGTGATTTCTGAGTATATTTACATATTTTAGATACCTATTTATCGAGGTAACCTGGACTTTTTGACATTGTTGTGGTGTTAACACTGGTTGTGTGAATATCACTCATTCCTTCTATATGACAAGAAACTTGTGCCCTGCAGTGGGACACTAAAAAAGCTTGTCAAAATTAACATTTTTGGATAAAGATTTTGAATTTGAATTTGGTTTTCCAAAAATAATTTTTAAATTAGACGTTAAAAAAGGGTTTTATGGCATTTATATCTGTGTGTGGCCAAAACACTCAAAAATAAAAGTGGCTAGGACAACAATTCGGACGCTGTCTTTAACCAAACTACCGACGAGTGAGCCAGATTATAGCTACAAATAATAAATAAAATGTATATGTTTGAACTTCAAAGGCGATCACACCATCAAATATAGCTTTGTTTACATTCAATCTCCCTTTTTGAAGTCGATCGAAAATAAAAACAAATTGTTTACTGGTTTACATTTAAGTGATTTTTGGTTTATTTCTGTAATTTCTGTTTCTATTTTCAGGATCGGTGAGATGAATATCTGATGCAATGTGGGATACCCATTTTCTCTAAAACCAACTGATGGGACATCTATGTATGATATGCATCGCGTCAAAAACCGGTAAGAAAAAAAAATATGTACACATCATTGGTAAGAAAAAAGCTAGAAGCACAAAATCTGGACACAAACAAAAAAAAGATAAGAACAAATTATTACAAAACGTATGTATCTTATACTAATAACGGGACTTAAATGCGATACAATGTATACCTACCTAAAAGTAAAATACCCACCCATGATCACAGCCGGTACAATGGTGTCGTAGTACCTTTACGTGCAAAAATCGCGAATATTTAAAAACCTTTAGGTAATTGAGACATATTTCATAAATACATAAATAAATAAATATCTTAGTATATCCCACATCTATCACTACAGCACAAGTTTCACCACAGTCGGCATGTACGATGCGTGTGACAGTTGAAAGTTTGCCAAAACCGTCGCGCGAACAACTCGACATCGCATTAGCTAGCGCCGGATTCCAAGCCCGGACCCCTCTAGTTTTACAGAGAATTAACTTTGTGCATTTACAATACTGTCTTGGGGTTGACGATTGACCCTTTTTAGGCCCGTCTTGGCTTCAGTTCTTGGAGAATCTTTGGGGTTAGTGGTCAGTTTTGATTTCATGTAGTGCGGAATTTTATGTATGGTTCCTGTTGTTGAAGTATCCTGAATCTGTGTTTTATTTTTGTATCTCATTTTGGAGCAGTAAAGTTTTGGACTCTTGCTGGTTAACTTTAATCCACATTTATCTTTAATTCTTTGGATATTTAGACATACCGATCGCATTTAATTACTTGATCAGCCGTGTTTAAGTTCTATGCTTCAATTTATAGTAGTTGGCCTTCATTTAAAATAATCTAATGACCATAATCTTAATGAGGTGTTTAAGCAGACAGAAGTTCAAAATTATCAACCAAAATTAAAGCTACTTTCCTCTCAAAATTTTGAGGCAAAAAAGCGAAATACTAAGAACCGGTGAAATGTCCAAGTACTTGCATTTTCCCGGTACAGTAAGCAGAAATACTAAATCGACTGTTTCAGAAGTTGGCAGTCACTGTGCTACTGAGTTCATGACCAATGTGTCAGTCACTACCGTCGATCAATGACAGACAAACAATTGACAGAAGGACCACTCTGGGTCCCTTTGGAATTTGTGACAATGAACATACCTTCTGTTCTTTATGTTCTCTTGTTGTGTGTCTGCTCGTGGATAGTGTTTTGTTTTCTTTCATTATTATGCTTGATAATGATGATGATAAGTAATACGAATGAACCTTCTTTGTGTATACTATGCTGTGTTGTATGTGGGTTGTCTTTTTGTGATAATTTATGAAGCCCATTTCTTGTTAGTAGAGTTTTGTGTATATTTTCCTTAAGTTTTTATTAGATATGTCAATTATTGCGCTGAGGTTCAATGTCAAGTGTTCAGGGAATTACATGAATTTTGTCATTGGGAACAGAAACAAAAAGAAAACTAGAAATTTTCAGAAACGTTTTAAACAATTTTCCTCAACAATCTTCCCACAAAATACGCGAACAAAATGCCAAACATTATATTAATCCATCCAACTTATAGCAATTTATCAAACAACAAACTCGGAGCACCCAACACACACACACACACAAACAAACAGACAAGTTGCAAATTGACGGATAGCTCGCACAGGATACACGGCAGACGAAACAAAAAAAACTTCAGCTTATTAACGTTTACAACGTAAATGATCGCAAGTGAAACGACCTCGACAGGATTGTTATTGGATAAGGGTGGGTGACCCCTCAGGGTTGAGAAGTAGGCGCTCTCAATGGATCAAGATCTCATTTCCTAAATATATGTGAAGGTCAGTATTGGGGTCATCATAGTTTCTGCTGCATCTCTTGAAGTACAAGTACACTGCCTCTATGGTCTACTAGTCGCATAGGGCTACTGCTGTGCATGGGGTATCGGGTTCGATTTCTAGATAGGGAACTCTAACTTATTTATGTCATCCGTATTTTCGTAGTGTTTTTGAACATCAGCAGAAAAATTTAAAATTGCAAGAAGATTCTTATGATGAAGTAAATAAGTCCAACATTGTTGCAACAAGAATGAGATTGAACTGTCCACCTTCCGAAAACATACCTTATTCATTGGTAGCATTCCGATTCGAACAATTTATGTGTTGGAAAGTAATTTAGTTAATGGCAGTGTACAGTAATAGCACACACAATTAACTCGTATAAACTGTATGCCTACAACTAAAGTGTATGATAATGTCAATGCTACGATTCAGCAACTTCGCCTACATCTGATGACTATGATATTTTTAAGATTGCAGGTTTCGTCCAACAAAAATTTAGGAGCACTTCCAGGAAGATAGGAAAATTAATACGGTCCAAACTTTTCGCTGGTTGACTATTGAGGAAATTGTGACATATTAGTAGTACTATTATAGTTTCTTTTCCAAGTAGCATGATGAGGCTGTTTTTAATCACGGCAATTTCACTGTCATTACGGAAAATCCCCGAAAGAAGAATGATGATGTGGTTGAAACTTGATAGAACCATTGTCACTGTTGGCTATCTCATCCAGGAACTAGAGACGTATTATCGGGGGCAATATCGAGTATATTTCGAAATGCACCCGAGTGCAGTAAAACGCGTGTAAAGCCACGGACACATATATCCAGTGCTGCATGTCTCACCGAGATCAAAAGGAAGTGAGCACGTTTATTTCTGGATCATAATGTAAACTGCGCTCACTAAGGTTGTGTGCACTCCTCGTTTTTGACGTTTGTCAAATTAGCAATCGTTATTTTGCTGCCGATGCGGTTTGAGATGAATTCGTGTTATTTATATGTGCAGCTGATATTTTCTTTAAAGTGATTGACCGAATGACGAATATTATTACACTGCTCTCTCATGAATACTTTTATAAAGATGTATTTTTGGATGACACGTTCATTTGGAGAAGCCGTTTCCTCTAGTCTTGTACGCTTGTTTGTTTTCAGTGATAGTTTGCGTTTATATCATTTCCGCAACAAATAATAATACTAAAACCAGGAAGGAGGCAAATTGCCAACGTTGAAATCTTACATAGCAGTACTGCTCCTTGCTACATTTCATCACCTCTTTTATTATCTTTTAGCTATTGGTAATACATCGTCTCTCCGAGAAGATTCTATGCCGAATCAAGCATGTCCATATTTTGAGACTTTTCATAATTTTGTGTAAGCAATCTACTAAGCCCGAATAATTTTAGTAACCTTATTCTTAAGTATAGTAGATCATCGTCAACAACATAAGCCATTTTCTACCAATTTAGTGTTTGGGTTATTTTTACCCGCGATGAAGTATGTCATCTTTCTATCTCATCTGCAGCATTTCAATAGGTATTTTGCAATTAAAGCACTACGTGCTATTTGAAAACGATGACTATCGACCATAACAATAAACAACATTTAAATCTTTAAAAACAAATAGAACGCAGCAAACGTCACAAGGATGTAACATAGAAATGCTTTCTGTCATAGTTATGTCGTGATTAACATAAACACACTCCTGCGCATTGAAGCCTGCTCTTCCGGATTTTTTCAACGTTACACCACAAACGGAATTCCAACCCGCATGGCATTGAGCGCTCATTGCCAATGTTTTGCATCTAGTAATAAGTGTATGTATGTCTGTGACTGCTGATAATAACGAAAAGGTTAAAAAAACTCTGGGAATTGGTATAATTCTTACTTAATTTCCAGAAGTTGAAGACGGTAACAAATTGGTTCACTGGCTATAATAATGGATCTAAAGAGACTTTTACCTATAGGTTTTACTGCTATTGGTCTTATGTTTAGTTTTATCAAATGGGGAGATTTTATTATTTCGACCACCATTACAAAAAAAAACTGTGCCTACTATCACTTGATCTACCTTCAGCATCATTTGCGCCACCGATAATTCTTCATCAACAATTAACTTCCACCAAAATTGAACATGTAAATTCAAGGCTCAAAAAACAAACCCAAAAGGATCAACACACTCGAAGTCCTTTCAAATTATCGAGACCCGAGCAAATCCAGGGACCCAACTAGTATGTAAAACAACAAACAATGTGGCTATTTGTCACGCCATGGACTAAGTATGTGCATAATTATGTTGAGGGTACCTACGTACGATTCTGACGACACCTGTCGTGTCAGCCGAGCTGGTGATTAAGGACTAGAAATTGCGATATGTATTGTAAAATTGTGAACATTAACATGGTTTTTTTTTTCTTAGCCCTTATTGTCCCACTGCTGGGCAAAGGCCTCCCCATTTTGTTTCCACACCTCTCGATCCTTAGAGTGCTCCCACCAGTCAGGGTTGTAGGCGTCCAGATCGTCACGCCACCTATTCCGGGGCCTACCACGTCTGCGGTAGCCATCCTGTGGTATCCACTGAGCAACAACATTGGCCCACCTGTCTGGATGCATTCGGCTGACGTGCCCAACCCAGTCCCATTTTAATTTTGCTTTTTTATTGGCCCATATCGAAGATTCCTGTTTTGGAGCGTATGACGGTATTGCGTACTCGGTCCATCCGCTTTATATCTAAAATACTACGCTCCATTGCTCTTTGGCAAACCTTGAGCTTGGACTTCTGACACTCTGTGAGAGTTATCTGGTAAAATGTAAGAATAGGTGACTGTACCTATATGACAGTTAAACTTTCAATAAAGCATCAAAAAACTCAAAAGTATAAATGGAAATTATTATGTGTGCTTCTTAAAACAACAGTCGTGCCTATTGTGTTAATGTTGATAGAAGAATTATTGCTAGGAATAACAAAATTCAGATTCAGATCAAATAAATAAGACTCCTCATTAATATGCCTGCAATAATCCAACACAATTTCCAATAGCAAAATAACTCAATAAAACCATTCAACTCTCAAACATTAAAATCAGGCTTCTTTTTACAATCAGTCCTTAAGAGGCACAATAAGCAAATGCAGTGGTCGACAAATCAACATTAAAAGGGAGGCAAATTAGAATAAAACAGATAATACTATCAATTGCAGCCATAAACTTGCTGACCGATACCACGATAACACCATTTTATTGGGCCATTGTTCTTCAAAAGGATTCGCTGTTTTAGTGCTAAATAAATTATCGCCTGTGCATTGAACCTCTGACCTGAAATCGTTTAAGGAATGACTGTGATATTGTTGCTTTTATTTTGTACTAGCTGTTTCTTTTGGTTTCACTCGCTTTCTGAAGGAACTACTGTCCTTAAGAGGATGAAAAGTCATTTCTCAATTCTCAAATTCTTGAGTAACTGTGTATTCAATTTAAATCGGTTCAGTAGTTTTGGAGTAAAGGACTACAGACAGACGGAGTTACTATCGCATTCTCATGTTAGTAAGGATAGCAGATTTTTTAGGGTTCCGTACCTAAAGAATAAAACGTCGTGGTGGCCTAGTGGGTAAAGGACCAACCTCTCAAGTACGAGGGCGCGGGTTCGATCCCAGGTCAGGCAAGTACCAATGCAACTTTTCTAAGTTTGTATGTACTTTCTAAGTATATCTTAGACACCATTGACTGTGTTTCGGATGGCACGTTAAACTGTAGGTCCCGGCTGTCATTGAACATCCTTGGCAGTCGTTACGGGTAGTCAGAAACCAGTAAGTCTGACACCAGTCTAACCAAGGGGTATCGGGTTGCCCGGGTAACTGGGTTGAGGAGGTCAGATAGGCAGTCGCTTCTTGTAAAGCACTGGTACTCAGCTGAATCCGGTTAGACTGGAAGCCGACCCCAACATGATTGGGAAAAGGTTCGGAGGATGATGACCCAAAGAATAAAACGGGACCCTATTGTTTTCGCTCCTCTGTCCGTCCATCCGACCGTCCGTCTGTTCGTCTGTCACCAGGCTGTATCTCATGAACCGTGATAGTTAGAGAGCTGAAATTTTCAGAGATGATGTATTATTGTTGCCGCTATAACAACAAATACTGAAAACTAGAATTAAATAAGTATTTTGGGGGGCCATACAACAAACGTGATTTTTTTGTCCGTTTCATATACCGGTACTAATATCGGTACGGAACCCTTCGTGCGCGAGTCCGATTCGCAATTGGCCGGTTTTTTTTTGTGCATGGATATAAAATCTTGTAAAAAGGATATAGAAAAAGAAGAGTAGACATTATCCATAACAATAGTGATATTGAAAAAGAAAACACTAAAATACCTCCTAGACATCAAAATACAGGCTCCTTTGAAGCTCTCGAGATAATACCCACCTAAGGAGCAATACTTCATGAAATTATTGATAGCATTCACCTAAAATACTGGTAGCAACATGTTCCAGAAATATGACTTCCCCAGTGTTCAGTAAAACGAACACTGGCAAAGGGCCAACTTCACTAGGATGAAGATATATTACGACATTGTACATTTACGAAGTGGGAAAGGACTAAACGATGAATTCAGAAAATGCGTCACTTCAACTCAAATGTTTAAGCTGAATTCAGACGCTTTGATAAATAAATAACATTTCGAATATATAAGTCCACTGACCAGTGAGGTAAGAACGTTTTCTTGAACATAATGGAAATCATCAATATTGTTGAAATTAGTAAAAATCTTTATATTTTCATCTAATCATAGTTTAATTTCATCAAATGTTAGATCAGGCATTTAAAAACCAATCCAAACCATAGCCAAAATACGCTCACTAAATATCAAAAATTATTTGACACAATAATTACAAGATTATTCTTAATCAAACTGCTGCGTAACACCCATCTGAGTAATTTGATGATTACCCAATATTTTCCCATCGATGTCTTTAAAAGGGCAATTTCTAATAGCTTCTCACTATAATTAATAGGCCCTTGATTCAAGTTTAGGTCAACAATCACATATTTCAAATCTTGATTCTCCACGTGCTACAATAAAATGTATTATTTATCTAATGTATAAAACATAATAATCAATTTAATGGGCCAATCAGTGGCCCGCAATAAATAAGCTCGAAACTGCATTGCCAGCCTTGGAAATTATTTATCATTAATCGCTGCCTTGGTGTGGGCTAAGTGAAAAACTTATCTAGTTACCTAATTTTACATACTTTAAAGAACAATAATGAGGACTTTAACGAATAAATATCGTCTTATTAGCTTCTCGTTTTTCACACGTAGGTATAAAAAACAACTATGATAACCAACATAGTACCTAATATGCGATAATTTCACCGTCTAAACAGTAAAAGGAAACTCCCATTATCCAAATATTACTATACGCTATCATTAAATACAATGTAAGCCTATTGCTTACATTCGCTGGACACACACTCCCCTCCCACCTTCAGTCTATGACTTGGACCACATCCTTAGATCACAATTAAGTTGTTAGGCTCATCAAAAACGCTCGGCTGTAATAAAGACCGCCAGTCGGTACCCATTAAATATTCACTTACTGTCCCCGATATATTTTCAATAGCTGGAAAGAAAGAAATGCGAGGAAAGAGGAAACCATTCTGGAAAGTGAATTAATTCGTAAAATTTTAGGTTGTTTCAATGAGTTCAATCAAACTTCGATTATGGCAAACAATCGGAATTGTTATTGAGTAAAAGCTTTCGTTTGACTTCGATTAAATCAGAAAAGTCTGCTAGTATTTACTTTTTATAGAAATGTGTATGTAATGCTTTTACATAGCTGGTAATAATAGTCTTGGAATATATTGTTTGAGAAATCATTTATCTACAAATAAAAAATACAGAATTTTCGATCTTACATACGACACATGGAATAAGCTACCAAAAATCAAAATGTAAGCCGGCCAATAAAATTAATTACGATGACTACAACAAACGTCAAAATAAATCACAAAATCCAACCATTGAAATTCAAACTCAAAACATCTTTCTCAATCCCTAAATATCAAGCCGTCTAAAAGCCGAACAAAACCAAAATCAAGACATAAATGAAATATGCAAAGACGAAAATCCAGTGCATTACAGGGGACTCCATAAATATATGTCTTGCAAGGGAAAACGCACACTTGATGTGCCTTCGTCGCAATTATCGGCGGAAATAGACGGTTATTAGAGACTAAACGATCACCAAGCCGAATTGAACTTTAAGACTTTGGAATAGAAGTGACGGACAATGGTGGGGAATTTGTGGGGTTGGTAGAAGTCGCTTGCAAATGTTGTAAAGAAGGGGTAAATAAAGCATAGAGCGTGGTTTGGTTGCCATGCGAAATGGTGGTGAATAACTTATGTGACACGATAGATTGAATAACACTATTATTGCGGCGTCGTTAGCGGTTGTGGTAATATCGTGTTTGTGACCGTTGTTTGTTGATTGGGTAGGTATTAAAATTCTAGAGTTTGCTAAGTGATTTATAGAGGGTGCTTTTAGAAATGGAAAGCTTGTTTTGATGTTACGAGAAAATTCCTATGGAAAGATTATATTCAAAATGAAAGTCATTTTTTTATTCCTAATAGGCCCATACCAGCTCTTTTGAAACGTCAAGCTAATTTATTTCGACTACTACGGTCTTAGGGCTGTACGAAAATTTTCAAACTCTAAAAACGCAATATAAAAATACCAATTACCTTTGAAACGTATAAAACACAACTATCAATACAAAGGAACCAGTCAAACCCATTCTCATTTTCCATCCCATTGCGACAATTTCTGAAAGGAGTCGCTCGTGCAGCATTGACCTTAGCGAAAATGTTCAGAATTCACATCACGCGCCCACCACGACCAGTCGCGATATAGTGAGACACTTTAATCTCTTAGGTACAGTCGCTGACACACGCCACTATTCGCATTTTACTTGCATAGTCCAATTGGGCGAAAAAATCGAAAGTCAGCATTAAAAAATGGATCTTTCATAGACAATTTAGGATCTTCTTTTGACAATTTATGGTATACACGATACAGACTTTAATCTGAAGTCTGAGAGAAAATATGATGACAAAATGTTTGTGCTGAACTGATTTTTGCGCAGACAAAATCAAACACTATGACAGTCTGTGTGAAGTTGGTAATGTGTGGACCCTCCACGAGCATCCGAAAGGTCCATTGAAATCAAATAAAATTCTTTATCTTCTTTATTATGAAGTAGGTAATCGTATTGTGTCGAGCATATTAAACTATAAAATGGTGAAGGTTTAAAAGTAGCTCAAGCATTAATCTCCGCGACTGTACACAGATACATACGTTAGTCTACGCTCAAGGTCAGAAATACTAGCGCGGCTGAATTTGTATTCAAAATAAACTTGGCAAATTAGGTGATGGCCTTGCATGAGGACGGAGCGATACCTAGTTAATTTGGTGACGTTCTTGATGGGTTTTTGATGTTAATTAGGTACTGTTGCCGTTGTATTAAAGAAACATTGTATGTAGAAGGTTTAAATGTTATGAACAGTGTTTAATCTTGAATCTTAACACCCTTTTGGAACACCATTTTTCGGTTTTAGTTGTGTAAAAATGTAAGTGCTATGCCAACTAAATTGATTGAAAGAGTTCTATTTAATACTTTCAGTTTTACAATTGATTTCGAAAATGCAAAACTCCATCAAATGATGTACATTATCAATATCAGCCAGCATTTAATTTGTTTCGAGAACTTCCCAGAGGCCAGAGATAAAATGAGATTGGGCGGTCAATGTTCTACAAACAAATATAGGATATTTACCAAAAATAATATATTTACTGTGCGAGAAATGTTTTACGCACTTGGAGTGCCACAGGGAGCCAAATTGGGCCCACTGTGTCAATGTCAATATGAAGTGGGTCAACTCAATTGTTTCAATAGTTCATATACATATTTAGCTCGCGAAAATTCGAAGAAATTCTAATAACAATTTGGAAAGCGAGAAGTTGTAATAAATAATGCTTTAGTTAGGTAAATCATCATATATATAGTTTTTATTTATGAAATATTGTCTCTTCTCTAGTGTTAGTTTCTGATAATTAACTCATTTAGGGAGATATTGCTAACGAATAGTTAAAATCACATAGGTAAAATCTTGATTCAAATTAATGATGAAATAAAAGAAATCCTACTAAAGAATAATAATTTTAGCATTCAACAAGCAAATATATTTTCTTTTGTCGTTGTTTACAGCACTTAATACGTTTATGTAAATCAGGTCAGATTGTGTATCAAACGAAAGAAGCTTTTATTAATTTAAAATGCCTTAATGGCTTTCAGCTTCGGGAAAATAAAAATAGGACACGCTATATTTGTACCGGCTTTCAATCAAAAGTGTTACATTATTCTCGTAATGTACTTTTTAAGCAGCCTTGAAAAATATTCGTTTTGCTTTTTGGTCTTCCATATTCAGAATATCCCATGAAAAGCTAAGTAATTGTAATATAGATGCAGAGCTTAGAGTTGCGAATTTTCCGAGAAATTCTGTAGAAGATTATGGTAACCTCAAACCAGCGAATTAAAGAAAACTTAACAGATTGTTCAAAAAAGAAGACTCACAACCAGACTCTCAGGATTGGATTTAAAAAAACAATAGAAATACAAGTACCTACCCAGCCTTATATCCATTAAGAAAATTTTAATCTCAATTGTGCGTTACAATGACACATTTATAAGGCGGCAGAGCTCTCCAAAAATGCCTTTTTCTCTCATTTGAGTATAGTAATGAAAATTTACGAGGACGCGAAGAAAACTTGGGAATTTTGCCATGTCTGCTAAAAACATACTTATCTGATGAACCCAAAAATTTCGAAGTGACTGACTTTACGTCCACTTGCTTAATTTTTGTTTTTATTGATGCAATTTTGATGCGGTGATGAAAAATTGTTTGACGTTTGAGAAATTAAAGGAACAACATCGTTAGCATGACTTGTTTTTGCAATGTTTACAAATTATGTTTTAATTTTCAGTGCTTTTTATTAGCTTCATATTCCAAATAAGAAAAATTAAGCTTTAAAATCTAGATTGATTCAAATCCGGCGTTTGGCCCATTCAATGTCACAGCAAACTACCCCATATATAGCACGTGATCAGAATAATCGGCGGTATTCACGAGCGGGGCAAAGTACGTGCAAAATCTACTCATTTCATGCCTTTTTACGATCGCAACGTAAAATCTCCGTGCTAGAATATAGCTGTCATAAAAAGACCTAGGCATTGTGAGAATAAATGCTGAAGCTCAGCTTAGGTTTTTGGCAGGAATTTTCCGGGTTTCCTGAGTTTGTTTTATGAAGGCATAAAACGTTTAGCTTTAATAGCAGTTCAGGTATTATTGTGATTGCTTCGTATTAAGGTATGAATTCTTAACAACGAGTTTTCAACTTCGTAGTAACGAATGTTTCAAATGTACGAAGACTAGGGTTTTGTATGTACTCAACCAAGCCAAAGAGGATTTGTGGTGTAATATCTTTCACAGTAAAGCTATCAATACGTTACATGTATAACATAGCATACGAAAATTTAAGAAGTATTTTTAAATTCCTTACTCAGTCATCGATGTAACCTTATCAATAAACAAACGCAAACCCACAATATTACTTAAAACAAATACAATTGATCTCATAACGAGCAAGCAACTTACCTTAACCAAACACGGTTCAGAATCCAACGAGCAGACGTATTGGCGTATCGAAATACATTTGAATTTCAAAGTTCAAAGCAAAGCTTAGTTTTTATGCACCGCTCTAACTGAGCTTACGTTGGTCGGTCGGCAGCCTACGTGATCCGACTTGTTGACAAATTGACAAAGATTATACGAAGCGCAGAAACGATACGCGAGTTTTCGTGCCTACGGAAAATATGTAGGAATTAAAATTACGTGAGGAAAACATACAATATTTAGTAAGTTTTTTTTGTTGTTAAATAATATACCTACAACGTAACACTTGATTGATAAGTCATTATTACGCAGAATGATGCCAATAGGTATAATAAATTACGTAAGAAATAAATTATGTACTTCATGCGTGTACTAACGAAATCCCAATAAATAAATACATGAATAAATCAATCAGTAAAAGATGTATTATTTGAAAAACCGTTCATTCCATTTTAAATAGATACAGGACAATATTATTTATACCCATCATATTTATTAGAAAATTATATTGTGAAAAAGTATGAAGGACATTTAATATTAATCAAAACTGAATGCTGAAATTAAATAGGATTTGAGGTAATCCTTTGACTAACAAATCAAGTTGCTTCAAAAGTCTCATTAAAAATGAATTCTATATAACAAATCGCATCTGCAATATTTATGATGCTTAATCTATGTCCACCGGACCCATATCGACTACAAATTGGGCGAGTCGGTAGCCGTAGCGAAAGAAAATAATATTGTTTCTTAGCAAATATTTACCATTCTCTTATGTGTTGTGTCTTTACAGCATACTACGTACGGTGGCCGAATATTAATCGCTTTGAATTAGTTTCATATACTGCTGTTTAATAGTTGATAATGTATTTCCGTTTATTAAGAGGTGAAACTATTTTTATGGAAAGTTGTAGAAAAGAAGTCAACTAAAATTAGATTTGAAGTGTCGTCAAACTTTTAAAGTAAATAATGGAACTTGAAAAGTTTTATCGTAAAAGAACTGAGGTTTTAAACACAGGAAAAAAAGAAGCCTTTATTCATCAAGATTAAAGTCATATATTTACAAAATATTTGTCATTACTATCACTACTTATAGAAAACAACAGTTTAATCAATGAAAATAGAATATTTAAATCGACCACCAATATCGACATTACGAATACAAAATATCCCATTACAAAGCATATTCTATCACGTTTTGTTAAAGAAAATTGGCGGTGCACTACAAATCGAGCCTTCTTATTCACTTACAATCTTAGAGCGATTAACCAACCAGATAGGGCTTGAGCATAAATCCTTATGCGAAAAAGTCTGTTCATTTACTAAGGGAACGCGAGACAATGCAACAAATAGTGATATGATAGGTCACTCAAATATTTTTGTTTATATCGTTACAGACACAAAATGATCAGACAAAAACAAGCATAAAATTGAAGTATAAATTAGTACACAGCTGTAGGTATAACCAGTGGTCTTGTGTCTTTAATACCAGGTGGTCTCCTACTTTTGGTAGATGGGAAGGTACGGCAATGGCGTATCCACTAGGTTAAATGCTCTAAGCTACCAACAATCTAAGATACGCAACTCTTTCAATATAATACGAGAACAATTTATTTCGTCATTTAACTATCAAAAGTGGTTTCATACAAATTGTATGTAATGTGATTGTCGAATGATGTAAACGAGGAACGAAGACTCTGATGACTATCATTATACCTAATTTATATATTCTGTCAGAGGAACGGACGATTCGTGGGGTATATGGAAACAAAAGTGTTTGAAAAACAAGTAAATAATAAAAGTTATCCTATCATTGAAAACCTTCATCCTCTACTTTTGTGAAGAGTTAAAAACCTATAATTATCATCATCTTTTGTTACTGTACCACTACAAAACACAGACCTATTCTTAATCACGTATACTCAAGGTAGATTTTGGTGGTTTTAGACAAGTTTCACCAATATGTTTTCCTTCACTATTCGTTTGTCTTTGATATCCACCATTCTTTCAGAAATACATGTAGCTTAGTAAAATTACTGATACAATCGATAAAAAAAAAATTGTATGTCATCATTTCATTAAGAGGACCCTAAATGCATTAAGTATATCAAGCCACAAGAACATAGAAATCTGGCATATTTTATAAGATGTAATCGTACCTTCTTTAAAAGCAAGCAATACTAACGCAGCGGGTTAAAAAATGAAACCCCATTTATTAAGATAAAAAGGTACATAAATGTATTTAGTAGGACTTAAACCCGTCCCTAGCTTGCTCGAGATAGACCGACTTTAATTTATTTACTATTTTAAGAGCTTTAATATAACTAAGTGGATTTTTTGCCTGAGCCTCTTGGCAAAAAAGGGCACCCACCCGCTGTTGAAACAGGTCAAGCGCGTCTTTATTTCAAATCTATCCATCTTACCATCTTATTTGCCTGGCAACTCCTGTACCATTCGTATTATATTTATAAATATCGATATGAAAATGTAGTCCTTAGTATACGTTTCCTTTAAGTTACCAAGCTACGAGTTTTTTTAATGGTTTGCATTGCTCAACTGCAGTTTTAATTCGATTTTGAACAAGTTTATGGCTGTTTTTTAATGACAAAAGTAGTTTTTTTACTTAATTTAAAACACGCGTAAAGAATAATAGATAATTTATTTTCGAAAAAGAAAAATAAAAGTTCAAAAAAAACTTCATTTAAAGAAACTAATCTCAAGACTTGTGCCCGCAACAGTACTACCAAGTTGCCTAAGAATAATTTTCACAGTAATTACGATAGGCCTCGCGTGTACTTACTCTCGATATGAATTGACACAAACGAAAGTAATCAGCCCATTAGCCTGATTGAATGATTCTGCTCATTTCATATCATTATGAGGAGTAGGTGGTCGAGGAATGAGCAACTTATATTGTGCAAGTTCTTTGACTGGGTGAAAAGGAATATTGCTGAGCACATCTTGACTTATAGAATTCTTAGAAAGCTTTAAGAAATACTATGACTATAGATCGAGTTGTGGTTCTGTCTTCAGTATCTTATATATTCTGTAAAATCAAAATTTCTTATTTCGTCTAGAGATTTTTGGCAAGAAGTACTGACTACAAATAGCTTAAAATACCAAGACTGTCCTGTGTAATATTTGACGTTCGAAAAGTGCTAAGTTTACCATCCTAATTTTAAAATGCATTATAATTTTGATAACCAGAGCTATTATTTCAAGAAAATAAGACAAATTGGATAAATAGCTAAGCCATTATATACTTTTGTTATACAAAGTATAGGTACAATGTCCGCAAATGATTAAGATCTCAATATATACGATCAGACTAAGGAAGACGTATTCTCCAATAGTAACGGATTGCATACAACAGACGTCTGGTGCCAACAAAATGATGTATATTGTAAACAACTAATGAATTTAAATTCATAACAACAACGCTAACTACAGTTAGTGGGCATTTCTAGTTAACTCACGACCATCGGTAAGTAGGTACCTATTACGACTACTGTTAGGTACCTACGTAAATATTACTACTACAACTATTGGTCTACTAACTTCCGGAGCTTTGGGATTGTTCGAAAGAGTTAAAAAACAAACCTTATTGGAATTTGGAAACTAAACATGCATCGGAATGAAACTCGTAACTATGACTTTTAATAGCGCCAGTAAATAATCTTTAACAGGAAGATTAAATACAATTGCAACAAAGACTAAAATATTCAAACGACAAAAATAGTTTTCAGTAAAATTACCTAATAAAATATGTTATTACCTCCTTACAAAACTGCATGCAAATAAATAATGAAAACAATATTATAATTAGCATGACCGCAGACCATTATTTTTATAGCCAAAACATTTAATAGTAAACTCCTGCGCACTTTTCAGGTTATTGCGTCACGCGTCATAGGTTAATAACCCCGCTAGTCGGTCAAGGTTTGCAGTAGTTCAGAGTGAAATCGGTAGATGGCGTTGTTTTACGTTTTGGGAGATGCCCAGTTTAGAATCCTGAAAATATACCAGAGCCACAATCAATTGAGTATATAAGACTTATTATGGAAAATAGTAAGCAGTTAATTGACAAATCGAAGAAATGTAATAAAACAAGAAAGACTATTTTCTACCACCGCTACCCGGATTCTCTTAAGTGCAAACTGGTGACAATTTTTACTTTGGGAAATACATAGACTCTAAAATAAATTAAAAGAGCCTTCTCTCTCCGGCCAAATGATAGGTAGGCATAGACTTATATAGCTATTCTCAAGCAACATCAATTGACATGTATTTACTAAAAATAAATATTGCTCTAAAAATCCTAGGACCCCATCATAATTTCTCGTCGCGACAGACAGATTAGTCAATACAGAACTCACAAAGGGATACATATAAACTTTATGACGTTCAATTCCGGTGTCCTGTTTCATAATATGATTTATTTTACGACTGAGAAAGTGAGATTTATCAAGCTTGCTCCGAATAGACTGGTAGACATGACATACAGAGGATTAATGTTATAGACTATTGTATTTTTTAAGTGAAACATGGTCAAGGGATTAGGATTTGGAGGTCATAGAAAGATGGCCAGAATTGTAAGTAAGTAACATTTTGAGTGACTTACTTTCTTGAGTTTTTACAGTCATGGTAGTCTAGTTGGTAAGTGAGCTGCAATTTATACATTTATAAAGTGTGTAGTTTCATGACATACACCAATGTGATTTTGTCATGGCGACGCGTGTATCCTGAACCCACAGACTTGCTACCTGAATGTTCGTTACTAGAGGATTAAGAGAGTCAGGAAATCTGAGTAGGTATCCAAAGTTTAAAATCACATGGATTGCTAACCTTGAACAGGTGTGGTGACTTAAAAATAGTACTCATTCTACGGAAAACGTCTTATACTTTCATTACTCTAAATTTTTTCCCAATACATTACATAAGTACCTATTTAAAACATAACTATTCCTCAGGTATTTTCCTCATTTACAATCGGGCAGCCATCCAAGTATCAGCAAGTATTTAGGTATGCAGATGGAATGAATTACAACTGCCTACTGGGTATTAATCATTGACCAATAAAGTAGTTAATATGTTACAGCCGTATAATGAGAAAAAAGTCGTGGTGGCCTAGTGGGCAAAGAACCAACCTCTCGAGTATGAGGGCGCGGGTTCGATTCCAGGTCAGGCAAGTACCAATGCAACTTTTCTAAGTTTGTATGTACTTTCTAAGTATATCTTAGACACCAATGACTGTGTTTCGGATGGCACGTTAAACTGTAGGTCCCGGCTGTCATTGAACATCCTTGGCAGTCGTTACGGGTAGTCAGAAGCCAGTAAGTCTGACACCAGTCTAACCAAGGGGTATCGGGTTGCCCGGGTAACTGGGTTGAGGAGGTCAGATAGGCAGTCGCTTCTTGTAAAGCACTGGTACTCAGCTGAATCCGGTTAGACTGGAAGCCGACCCCAACATAGTTTGGGAAAAGGCTCGGAGGATGATGTATAATGAGGAAGTTAGAGATGTATGTCTGTTTACTGAGCGCACTGTGTTTAATGCTGGCTTATGTGTTGAAAGTTTATTAGTGTGTTTATTTGGAAACTGTTGAAGATTTGAAATATTTGACAAAAGGCCTGGTTGATTGGTGACTTGACTGAGCTGTGTGAGTTGTGCTAGGTCTAGTTACTGACATAAAAAGGCAAACATTCTAGTTAATACAAAAGTTCCACCTGGCACATATATAATTAGTTAAAGCTTCATAATAAGGGTAACTACCAAATCATGACAGTGTCTAATGAGATCAAAAAGGCAGACTTACATACTGATAGAGAAGACTATTATACAAATACACACAAAATAAAGACAACAACACCAATATGAACTAATCCTTACTAATAGGTACCTATAATAAATTCGAAAACCAGATATAAACAGTAGGGTGGAGCGAAAATGTATGGAGCAAAAAAAAAATCGTTTTATCTCAACGGAATAGGGATGAAAAGTTGTCTTATAATATTCAAAACAAGTGTACAAAATTTGACTTACCAGTCGCAATATTTTGAGGTGCCCCAGAGGAGATGAAAATAAAAAATATAAAAAATCCAGTTTTTCTATTTATTGCAAAAATTAAACATTAAAAAAGCAAACTTAAATATCAAACTGTTTTTTCGTATTAAAAGTAGGCATTCGTTTACGAGAAAGCAGTCTCGCTCTAATGAAACCGTCCCTTTTATTATCTCCACAAACTGCATTTGATGCTTCTGTCACCAACTTGATGCAGCGCTCTACTGCTTGAGTGTGACATGGAAAATCAATAATCTGACACATGCTGAGACCGTTCTTGACCACATCTTTCCAGGTTTCAATAATGCCAACATCTTTCAAGACAGAAGAAGCTATAATAGCAGCGGCTCTATACGAAACTCCAGTACGATCGCATGCAAGAGCTAATGAGGTTAAATTCAATCGCTTTTTTTTATTAGGTGGCGAAGCTTTATGTTTTACCTGTTCTGGGTTTTTATACTGATGACTAGTAGATGGCACAAGCAAACTATTGCATGAGCTGCTGCTTTATGTTACCAAATAATCAGTCAATGAACAAGAACAACAGGGTTTATCAAAATAGTTTACCTCTTTACTGGGATATAAAGCTTTTTCTTTTCTTTCTTATTTTTTGCCGTTGTAGCCACATCGACACCGCCTGTCATCATTTTTCTGGTCGTTCTTTGATCCAATAAAAAATCAACTTCCTCCTTGGAAATGCGACATTCTTTAGGACAGTTACAATCCGATATAACTTTGCATTTGCAGCTACAAATATCAAACAAACTATGAGAGTCTGATATGAATTTATTAATTTTTTCTTGGTATTTAATGTTCGTTTGACGGCCTCGATATGGTTTCATTAAGCATCTGTATTTGTCATGATAAACGCGAATCAATTGTAGGATTCTTTTGAAACTCACAGTTGGCAGCGACGATTTTTGCCATATTTCTAAAACTTCTTGAGCCAGCCTTTCAGATATTTCATGAACTGTTGGCTCTTTTGTTGTTATATCAGGCTTCAATTCGTGTTTGATAAATAAATAATATTTCATAATGTCTTTGTAAGTTAGTAACTGAGAAACAGGTAACTTGAAAGAGGTAACTTTTCTGGCAGCTTGACATTTGTCGTGTTTTAACTTGCGACATATTTCTGTAATTAAGACAAAGAATACTTTTAATAGTACTACGGTTATAACCGAAACTGCAAGTTTTGAATGTGAAAAATATTATATACTTACAGTAAATGTATTTGTTCCCAGCCGTCAGATTCGATGTGTCAAGTACCTAAGTGCACGACAAACAAGTGAACTCGTATACGCGCGCGAGTTGACTAATGCCATTTCTTTGATGTGAGGGAGTGAAATAAAAAATACCCCTTCAACGCACCCCGTTACCTACCGATCAGAACAAACACGTTTCAAGTTCAATCTTGTTTAGTTTACACTAATAAAGCATCGCTATGAATATAATTCCGGGTTTATACAACGTTTGCGATTTTATGGAATTTGCGCAAATTTTCAAAACTTTACGATGATGGGGGCACCTCTAAACTTAACGTAAACAAACTGAGCTTTCTCGTATTTAGTAATGACCTAAAATAGCAACTTTATACAGGTATGCCGAATCAAAAATTCAAAAAAAATAAAATCGCTCCACCCTAATAAACAGTCACCTTTAAATCAGACAAAATAACGTCACACGCCAGACGATTTTCCTTAGAAATCTAACTAAAAAACTCAAGTGTAGTTTTTTTTAAGAGTTACGTGGATGGCCGTGATCTTGGCTGCGTACCAGGGCACAGGAATCCGACCGATAATGACGAACTTCCGGACGGTCGGACAGATTTCGGATCGCTGGAAATCATAAATAAATAAATAATAAATAAATAATGTCGGGACACCTTTTCACACACGGTCGGTTAGCCCCACGCTAAGTTATTAATTAACTTGTGTTATGGGTGCTAACACAACTGATAAACTACATATAGCTACATATATACATATTTATAAATACATATTGTAACACCCAGACCACGACCAACAAGCATGCTCATCACACAAATGTCGATCGAACTGGGAATCGAACCCGGGACCTCAGATTCGGCAGTCCGGCTTGGTGACCTTTGCGCCACAGAGGTCGTCTCGGACAGTTTTCATGTTTTTTTGTAGTGTTAATTTACGCGAATCTAGATACGAAGATTACGAGGAAATGGGTGTATCATGTTTTGGGAATCGGTTTTGTTTTTGTTTTGTTGAAAATTGGTTGATTTAGACCCAATTGTTTTTTATGACCGCCTAACAAGCGTGGATTAAGTCAGTCACTACATCATAATTTTAACTGGAACTTGGAACTTTAAATTGGAACTGGCTTATTGCAGATTTTGCCATAATTCTCAAAGATGATAATAGGCTGTTTTTCTTAATCGGATTAAATGTTTACTTGTAGATAAAAAGACCCACTAAGAGTGATGATCAATTTAGGGCTAGCGTTACGAAGCACATATTCTATGGAAAGAAAGTCGGTAGTAAATGCTTTAATTACGATAGTTATATATAACCTTCTAAAATATTACAGAAGCTACCATAGAATCATGGCTACCATCGATCGTGTTTTACCCTCGTGATTCATAGCACGCGCCAAACGAGTGCAGTTGTCACTTCAACACTCACACACGACTCCGATTTAACAAAACACTTCCCAGTACAATCCTCCCTGCATTCCTCAAGTGCCTATAAAAGTATAAATATTCCTTCTTAAATTTTGGGCATATTTCAATAATAACATCTTGTGTGAAACAGAACGGCTTTTGACCCGGACGCCCTTACGTAAACAAGACATTTAAAGCCAAGCGAAAATAACTTTTATAGCGATTTTTGTTGATATGGATCGATTTTTAAGGGTATTTATTTGATTTCAAACCTTTACATAAACCTCGCAAAGTACTAAACTAGCCTATAATTTATGTAAAACCAGTCACTAGTCACGCTTCAAATGCTCTTTTTCTACAAAATATTCTGCATCAGGGTGCATACCCAAACAAAATTCTGAACGGAACATGCTTACATCTCGTTGCATTCAAGGTGATTTTGAAATCACATGCACAGCTAATGTAAACCATTGCTAAATAAAATAAACACACTGTGTTTACGTACATCAGCCAATATAAATTACGCTTGCATGTATTATATGAGACTTGATATAGATGGGTTTCGAAATATCGCGCTGTGCTATAGGGAAATAATTTTCTTATAAAGGAAATTTCCAGAATGAAGAAATCTGTTGCATAGCCACTGAGCTTTTTTATTTTATGAATGTAACTTTTTATTACACCAGCATGTGTACAGAACAAAAATTACTATGGTATACTTTTTCACATCCTGTATTTTATCCAACTCTCAACTATGTAGGTACATAATGGAGATTCAATAATCAAACTATTTAAAAGAAAGAAAGCCACTCAGCCAAGTTAAAAACTATCGATTAAAGAAGCAATAACTTTTAAAAGTCAAATCTTTGCCAGATTTGCTCTCCTCGTAAAGTCAAGAATCGAGACAATATGACATAGTTTTCCATCTTCCGAGCGAAATAATCTTAGACATAAAATGCACATTAGCATACAGATTTTACACACAAACACCGTCTTTTATTACTCACTATAGATAATCTTGAACATTAAACACCCATATATTTATTATAATCATAAATCAGTCTGTGCTCTGAGGTGCATCACTGAACCGCAGGCAAAGTGCACTGCACTTGTATCTCGTGAAAACCACTCAAAAACATACTCTAATCTTATAATACAAAGTCTCAAATTGCAAAATGCTGCTCGCAGCTATAAGCCACTTCGAAATTGCGAACATTTTTACGATGCTACCAATCCAAAATGAACTTTAGGAATCTAAATTTAAAATTCGATTTCATAGATTATATTGCACCCATCTTCAATTTTACGACTGTTGCGCTGGCACTCGAAATTCAACGTAAACATTTGAGAGGAAAGGTTGATTCTGTAGTAAAGCTAGGGTGGTTTTTACGACGTTTTAGTAGCGAGCAGCAGGAAAATTGACCTCAGCTGGGTCGTCCCTGTAAATATTTGTACATCGGACGCGGTTGGTGCGAACTAGTAAGAGATTAGTGAGCAAAACTCCTGAATTTTAAACGCTTGTAATTTGGTAAAGTCCTAAGTTAGGGGAGACTTACCGGCTTGTAATAACTGCGGCTATTTACTAGAACAACCAGAAGCCTGTTAATATAAATAAAGATAAGTATATGCAGATGGCTTCTCTTGTTTCTACTTTGGAGTCAGGAAGCATTTGAATATTATGTAGACACAAGACTTAGGCATTGGGTTTAAGCATAGTAGATACATCAAATAAAATCAATCAAGTTGCAAAAGCTGGACAAAAACTTTCGTGTCGGTCATCATCATCATCATCTTAGCTATAGGACGTCCACTTCTGAACATAGGCCTTCCCCTTTCTTCCTTTCTTACTGTCGGTAATCGATTACAATTTTATTTACACCTGATGAAAAAATAACCATCCGAAAACATATCACCTTCGCAATCAGGAATCAGTATGTTTACCTCACGAATACCTATTCCTTCATTCCCGATTCAGCAAAGAAATATTAGTGACGCGCTATCAAGATTTCACCCCGAAAATATGCGAGCGTTCTTACCTAACTCACGTAAAAAGGCAAATGCGTTCGTCAAACGAATACACATTTTTTTATATAAATATCTTCACATAAAAATCTCAATTTCCCGTTTTTCGTGGGAAATAAATTGCTCGATGTAGTACTGTGGGGTACAAAAATGACGTGTATCGTAGATGTTCATAAACATCACGGATTTAGTGTACCCTGTCATTTTCAGGAGTTTACCATGTTAACCATTGACAGGTTAATTGAGCGATTTTTTTTATGTACACGGAAAAACACATACATTTCTGAGTAAAGGAAAATTGTTGAGTGCTTGTCGTACTGCGGAAGTTGTGAGATGCCACGTCAATACCTTCTGCAACATTTAATTTATCCCATATTTACTTTTGTACTCACATGTACACAAACCAAACATTTCTGGGAACCTAAATGTGTGTTTTCTCGTCAAAATAAAGTAGCTAAGCTGACAGTTGCACGAGATTACCTAAGCGTACATTTTGTTACAATGTTCCTTTCGATTTGCCCTACCAATGTGTTTTTACGAGTCGATAATAGGAAACATCACTCAGGTTTAGTACATATTTGCCAAAGAAAGACTTCATGAATATTAGAATGATGAGTTACAAATATCTTTACTTAAACCTGAATAGATTGATTCTATGATTGTTCGCTTGACCACGTTAACCTTAAGAACAACTTACTGGTCTAGCCCATTTATTTACTTTTATTTTCATAGGATACTTTTTATCCTGGTACGTAAAGTAGTCGCCACACGCCACGGGTATGGGTGAAACCGCTGGCAGAACCTAGTCTTTAAAAGAGATGATATCACAACAGTGTTCTGACTAAACGAACTTCACGTCATACCCTCATTATTAGTAACTGTTCTTAAGGTCAAGTATAAACGGATTATTATTAACAATGCCGAATCTCAGTCAGAAGGTCGCGGGTTCAAATCGCAGTTGAACTTTTGCGAACTCGAACATCAATCTTGTTCAGATGCGCTAATAAAATGTTTGTGATGCATCAAATATTGCAACGGTTATAAAATATGACATACGATTCAATTAGGATTAAGCACTATTTTAAATACCTAAGCAAAAAAAATAATTGGTAAAAGGAGCAATAATGTAATAACATGGAAAATTATTTTCTTGCAAAAACTTTCGTTGTAAATAAATAAATGTTTTTTTTTTTTTGTAAAAAAATCTACCTGTAATCAATTACAGTATCTATAAGGTATAATAGTGAATTGTATTCTAATTTTAATAAGACTAAGCCATGCGCTAACTTCTGTTATAAGGAAAATAAAAACGAAGTTTGATCTCAAATTTCAAACAAAATTCTGCGAAATTGACAAAATAACCGAAACATTACTGATGCACTTTTATATCATAAGTACCTATTCTAAGCCACAAAGTTCACAACAGACGCAAATTTTCAAACAAAAACAAACACACTTATAAAGCAGGAAAAAAATATACAAAAAACTTCTTGAAACTCCTTATTACAGCACAAAATATATTGAAACATTGTCAATCAGCCCACACTCACTAATCCCATTAAGCAAGGTGAGCCGTAGACGTCTGGCCGCAAGTATCATTGGCTCGAGCATCGAACTCTGACCTTCAGCCAACATGAGCCGAGTCAACATTCGGTGCAATGGGGAAAATGTGCAAGAAAATAGACGCTTTGGTTGGTTAACGTTGTGGTTAAAACGAGGGCTTGTTTTACTGCCTACTTATAGGAAGTAGGTCTTTAAAAAAAAAACAACAATAATTAAGTTTTAAGAGATAGTACGGAAATGAAATTAATTAATTATATATTTTTTTTTTATTTCTCGCCCATCAGATTTTGCACAATTTTGTGAAAACTGATAATAAAGGTTTTTTTGTAGAACTTCACTTATCATAGCATCACAATAACCACAAAATATGATGAGATCAAGAAGCTTCTCTAAATCCAATATAAGAATAGTAACCCAATCAGTAAGGTAGTCATTTGTAAAAAAAGGGTATGTTGTCAATGACCACCCTATACCTATCAAGCTAAATAATTCAATCTGAATCATCATCACAAAAAATCAAGAGAAACCCTATTAATAACAACAAAAAACGAATCACAAAAAATGGGTACAGATTTTTATTTGAAAATTCTTGAAATTGAACTGAACCGTGCAAGGAATCAAAATTATATTTCAGTCATGGACCCCTTTTTGCGCACACGGCAAACTGGCCATTATGTTATAATCTTTCGAGCCAGGCCCACAATTAGGCAAAAATAATTGGAACCAATAAAGTCTCAAAAAACGGAACGAATATCCTAACATTTGCTTTGGGCATGACTGATGCTGTAGAGGTTATGATGCCATCAGATTTCATGGCGCAACATATCATGATCAACAAGGAGAATCGAGAAATTTAACTAAACTTGAGATGGTGCAAATAAAATGTAGGAGAAATACTTCCATTTTCTTTATTTTGAGAGTGAATAAAAAAAACCTATTTCTTGAAAACTTTCACCTGAAAAACATATTTAATCCATAAAAAGTAAAGGACTAAATCTTACCACTTGTTTGTTGTTTTTTATGTGAATAATAAAATATATAATTTAACAATAAATTGTAATTTTTGTGTAAGAACTAAAGGTCTAACAATATTCGCGTCTTTTAAGATTGTGACGGATACTTGTCACAATCTGTTACAAAACATACAAACTTGTATACTTCCCTCCTACTTTCGTTTACTATATTTTCTAGTCTAAAAATACAGCTGACTATTCCCAGAGTCGAGTATTTTTAGACTCCACTAGAGTAAGGTCAAGTTGGAAGAATCTTTCTGTACCGAAATAAAACGATATGTAAATCAGAAACAAATCAGAGATCTGTCAAACAAAGGTCAATGGGATCATTGTGAATGTTTTGCTATCAAAGAAAAAAATGAGTACCAATTCAGTGTGATTTGAAATAGGTAAGTATAGGTATTAAAAGATATTCTTGATAATAGCGACGTGGAAGTACGCATGTACGTACATTTTAAATACGTGTGTATAGTCTTTTTTTTCTAGATTCGGGCTGTTACCAGCCTGCAAGTTTAATTTGAGATAGGGTAAAAAATACGGGGAAAAAATATTTTAAATTAAAGAAAAAATATTCGTATCAGATCCTTGAAAGCGGTTCACTCACCTCCGCCGTTGATATCCTAAACAATCCTGCGCATATCAGCCAGCCAATCTTTATTTATTCGCTTTAGATATTCAAACCAGCAGACCGAATAATCATCAGGTAATATATAAAAAAATCTATTAGATGTCTGGACCAGATTTGAGCCCCACATGCTAAAATTTCCCTCATTTCTACCTGATAAACAATGCTACATTACCAACAAAATTATCAGAGAGAATTTCTTCTTTCAAATCGTGGTAAAAATAACGGTAATATTTCTATTATATATCTGTAATTGTAAATGTTTGCAGACAGACATAATTTTACGGCAAATTTGCAGTGGATTACTGAAGGAGATCCTCTCGATATATAACAGTTGTTTTAAATTATTTGCCTGAAAAAAAGATAATAGATTCTGTAGTGTTTACTGGAAATACGGATCTAGAGGGTCATTCGACTTCTTCTCACTTAGAAATGTTTATATATAACGTAAGAATGACGTTGCTAATCTCAGTGCTGCTAAGCAAAACTTACGGACCTTTCAACTTATACCAAGAATAATGACTTAAAATAATCCCAAATACCTCTTGTTACAAACAAAGGCATTTTCTCTACGGTTCATTTGGAAGCTAATGCGATCTACATTACAATGGCTCTCAATCTTTTTTATAATTTCCGTTGAAAAACCACCGGCTCCCAATTCTGACAAACGAAGTCCATCACCTTCAAAAATAAACTAGTTTTTGAATAAACGGCGAAACTAATTCAATCAGTTCCCATTGTTTTAAACTGCGCAATATTTGGCACTTGATTTCTTATAAAAAATACACGCTTTTAGATATTACGTAAACAAGCAATGTTTCAAACTTTTTGTGTGGTTAGAAGACGCAAGAAATTAGGGTTATTTTTTGCTAGTTTTCGTTATGAACACCCAGTATAACGAATTTTAGTAAAACTTAAATTTCTTATAAAATAAAAATTCCAGTACCTATCAAACTTGGTTCTATTAGACAGCAATAAGTCTTAACTTACTAAACTTGCAATCTAAAAATGAAACAATTGTTTGTTTCATGCACACAAAAGAAAATACAAAAAAAAAGTTCAGAAATTAACAAAAAATCTGTTCCACTGTCTGAATCATAAGTGAAACATTTCACAGGTAATCAAGTACAAAAGATTATGATGTGCCTCGATAATTGATTTTTAGAAAAAAAAAACAAACTACATCAAAAGAAAACATCAGAGGGAATTGTTAAAATAATTTGTCAACAACTCGCGGCTTCATGAAAGAAAAAAAGAAACCGTTAATTTCTTCCAAGAACATGACGTATGGAGTCTTTTTAGTAAGCGAAGAGAAATGACAATTATACGTCCTTGGCGGTCAGGGACAGAGAACTTTAATTGTAGAACAAATCTAAACTGTTTTTTGTTATTATTATAGGCATTTGGGACACCTCACTTTGGACACCAAAATAAGATAGAGAAGTTAGACAGTGGGATGATTATGGTCAAGAGTATTTCAAAAGGGCTGCGAGACTATTCGAAAGAGAAAATAAAGAAAATGAGCTTTAGTCAGTAAAAGACTGATAATCCCGTTGTACCCACGGCGGGAGATCTGATGATTTCCCATCACGAAAAAATATTTCACCACTAAGCTCATTTCACAATCAGCCCTTTTAGTGTCCCACTGCAGAATGCATCTTTTCTCATAAAAATTTTGAAATAGAATTATTCCTAAATCACTTGTTCTATTTTGAACAATCAAGCTAAATTCGACAAAATATCAAAAACCTACTAAGCAACCAAAGTACCCAAATAAAACAATTATCCGTAAAAGATCATTGACCCGCCATTCGGAGATTAAAGCGTACTTTAGGCTTATCAGTCAAAGATAGATAGACTGATTGTTTGCATAAATTAACGCTAATTACACTGGAATTTGGAAATAAGGATTCTTAGAAATAAACTCTAGCGTTTGTTATTTCTAAATTAAGCATTTTTTCTTCAATTTCAATTTTGGTACAAAACGATAATTTTTATTCCATACTAAAGCCTACTTGAAGCGATTATTGTGATCTATTACTAGTAATATACCTTATAAGTAATCAAATTTCGATAAAAATAAAATCTAGAATTTTCGTAAACCATCTCCTACAAGAGACTCAAACCATTTTCAAAACGTAATTTGCCTGAAAATCCTTTGTAAAAATTCCGCTCCTACCCATAAACTAGCTCAGAAAACTTCTTTTCCATTTTAACCACAGAACCTAACCCATTAACATGAACTGTAAGTTAAGTTCAGATTAGCATAACTTTAACGACAAGAGCCAAGCCATAGTTAGCTAAAGTTAAATTATCTTAGAAGCTGTAGCTGTAGCTTAGAATCTAAGTATATTTTCAAATGTAGCTTCCTGGCTGGCTTTAGTAGTTGCCAAGTGGCAGTGGCCTTGGGATCGGCGGCCAGGTCAAGGTGAATGGTTTATAGGGACCTGCCAAGGTCATTCAGTGTGCCAACTATTGCCAATCAAGGCACAATGATACGCAGGTTCTGTTGAGGAGTCAATTGTTTGAGATTTTACGGCGACTACGGCTAGTAACAAAATAAAATCTGTTATTATTTAGTGAACATATTTATACTATAATATGGTATACACCATGCTAAATAAATAAGTTTCGTCAATAGTTATAAAGTCTATCTGTATGTATAAATCCTAAAAAATAAACTACTACTACTATACCTAATCACTGGAATGAACCAATAACATAGGACAAGGGATGTTACTAAAATAAGTAAAACTTCAAATACATAACTACCTATTATCTAAATATATATGCAATCCTCATTTTCTTTTTTCACCAATTTGTAGCAAACTATTCTTACCACCCTAATATACTTACCATACATACATATGATGTTAAACTGTTATTTGTATACGATATTGAAAACAAATGTTTGGTCACGTTCGTTTGCGAAACAACACAAACTTGGTTTTGGAAGGACGTGTCAATGTTTAAGACTTGAGACTTCTAAGGCTGGAGGCTACATATTGACTCGGCTAGAGGTCGATCGCTAAGCTAAATGTAGCCTAAACTATTGGAAAATAGAAAATTAGAAAAAAGGATATTTTAACCTTTACTCAGTTTGATTATTACATGACCCAATATGGGCTAAAAAACAGAGTATTAAACAGGAGATTCAATATGTGGACGCATAGCGTGGTAATTCAGTGTTGAGTCACCGGGACAACCATGATATAAAAGTAGGAAGCTTCAGAGGAATGAACAGAAAACACATTGTATGTAACCTATATCAAAATGTTTCTTTACCTGTTTAGCCTACAAACACAAGCCCTTACACCACAAACGACCTTCCTATTTATCAAATACTCATAAAACGAAGGCCGAACACAACCGCAGAACAAAACATAATTCCCGCAGAGACTTAAAAACAGTTGACAGCTCAGTTTTATAGTGAAATACGAATTTCTGGAAATGCTGAAAACATTACAGAACCAAGATGTTGATGATTAATCATTTGTGTGTTCCGGGAACCTTGGGGCCGAGGTGAAGGCCATTGGTGCGTCGCCCGGCCGACGAACCGCGAGTAAATAAGTATGGCGGCTGCAATGGCGGCCGAGCGCTGGAAGCGGCGCGAGCGCAGTGCACTTTATTACTTATTTATGTGTTTTGTTTTTGGTGTTCGTTTGTTTGTTGTTATCATTATTATTTATTTTTTTGTTATAAATGTTACCGTAGAGATCTTTTCTATTTTAAAAGTTAGAATAGAGAGTAAAATTTAGGCAAAATAATTAAGTATCTGTTTTTATATATTTTTTATCCTATAAAAGAAGAGCAAATAATCTACTACAGTTTTGCATACATTTTAAATTCATTCATTTCGTGATGTTAAGGATAATTACGATATCTGGTCAGGCATTAAATAAAATTGTTTACCAAATATTTTATTGAAACTAATTTTGGAATAAAATATGAAAATAAATAATGAGCACAGTAAATTATATTTATCGCCTTGTTATTTTGCAAAATGGATTTTAATACCCAAAAATGGCGGATTAAATAAAAACATTACATAGATATATGCGTAGTAATGTGCTGGATGTGCTCTGAGCGTAGGTGTGTCAATGTTTCTATTTTCTCGAACATGAGAACATTCTAGACATTACAGTCTAATTTTTGCAAAACTTTCATAAATAAATATAGTTCAACTAATTTATATCTTTGTTTATAGGCTTGTTATTTTAAAATGGGTCAACCTAATCTCAATACTTTTGTATAAATAATAAATAAATTTCGTTGAAAGTCGGTCATTTGCAGTTTCTGCGCAGTAGCATTTATTACATTGTTTACTATTTTGTTTTGTTAGCAGATAATAGATTCTTGAATTATGCATAGATATCTTATCACGAGAAATTGATTGTTGAATACTTTTTCCGTTTTTATTTAGGTTAAAAAATCTTGTATTTTTTCCTTAAAACCCTTTTTATTATTTATGGTTTATTTTAATACATTTTTGCTTTTATTCTTTACAAAAATAAATAACTTTTGATTTAAAAAGGTCACGCAATAATAACCCAACGAAACCCTTCATAATAAACTGCAATTTTGTAATAAAATGGACACTAAAATAAAATAGGTTTAAATAAATAATTTGGTACTGAAATGGCTTGCACACTGACATTGTCGCAAAAAGTATTCACCATTTATGTATGTGGTTATATTTTATTACCATGTAATGTGTATTCTGTTTTGTAAATATGTTTTTACTGGATAGTTACAGTAGTAAAAGCTAAGGCACTACAAATAGAGGTATGTTAGTTCCAGTCCAGGCAAGGGACTTTTCAAAATTGTATCAGTTCATAAAATTGACATCAGATCAGGTATAATATGAAAATAACAATGTCTGAAAGAACGCATTAATTAATTTTATTTTCTATTTAAGTAGGATCGAGGTTCGATTCACAATCCTCCTGCAAATGCATTTTTATATTGTTTACAAAATTATAATACTGCACCTCGCAAACCCTTCATTTTACAAAAGATTTTGTTCGAAAAACGTCTAATTACTAGTTACCTTTACAAACCTCAAGGGGCTTAACAATCCAGAAAACTGGCAGAACCAACTGACATCAGATTAAACAATGTAATGAGGCTTATTATGAGATAAACAGCTGATTACATATATAAATACCCCCTTGTTTCATGCGGTTAAGTTCTCACTAATAACATTATCATAATTAAGTGCTTTTAGCTAACTTGTTATGGCTACCACGTGTTGGCGATCGGTGTTAAGTGTTGCGCGTTCATTAAGACATAAGATAGGTACTTAATGCATACAGTTTTATATTCATATGAGTTGTATTAAAATGAGTATTATTATTTTTGTATTGCAGACTGCTAAATGATTGGTTAATTGAAAATTAAAGCGTTATTGAAAAATAAAATAAAAGTAATAAATAGGTAATTATTAATTGGTCACTTCCATAAAATTTCTACATCTACGTAAAACGAAATGGCAACTCCCGCGCATCGCTTATAATCTAATTATGACTATGCATCGCCGACGTTTACATGGAAAACGTTTCAGCAATTGAATATACAATTTTTCGGTTGTCAGACCAAGATTTATGTAGTTACTAGTCTGGTCTGACTTCAGACGGGGTTACGCCCACATAAACGTATGAGGAGTCACAGTGTAATGGATGACTAGATGTTTCTGTTTCCTCATAATTAACTAACAAATCATTCATGGCAAAACAAGTGTAAAATCTGTAATATATTACGAATTTTAATCTTATAATATATGCCATTGAATTTAAAAGGATTGAGATAAAATAGTTTAAAAAGCGACTAATATATGCCACTGAATTTAAAAGGATCGAGATAAAATAGTTTAAAAAGCGACATCTGAAATTACAGAAAACTATTTTGATCATGTATTTTTTGCAAACTGTAGTGCAGAAAGTCCTGCTGCACGGTGAACCAATGATTTGAAGACGGTGGTGGGCAGTGGATGGGTACTGGCTGTCCATGACCGGGATGGTTGTCGTTCTTTGGGGGAGGCCTATGTTCAGCAGTGGATGGCAATTTGAAAGAAAGAAAGAAAAACCCTTTTAATTACTCAAACGACGCAAAAGCAACAAAACAAATAAAACTGACGAACATTTGCTCATATGATGATGTTTTTTTGCTCTCTAATGAGCACAAATAATTCTTATTTTCACAGTGTACTTCAATTATCAACATTTTAACTCAGTGATAAGAGCAAAATTATGCTTGCTTTTCAAAAATAATTATTACGAGATCATCAGCTACTTTCATTCTAAATTCACACAGCATCTAAACGAAACAACAGCACGAAATAGTCGATAAACCCATACTTAAGTAATTAGTTAAACAATCGTATCTGTAGTTCTGTTAAAGCAGTTTATGAGACATGCAGTTAAACTTTAACGTGTGTTCGTAGTTCAGTTTGAACGCTGGTTAATTGCTCTGCTCACGTTTAAATGGAGCAAGACGTAGTTTCCGTGATGTCGAACGGAGAGGGTTACAGAGTAAAGATGCTGCGTCGTAATTGTACGGTTAGCGTTGATATAGTAAACAGGGTTAACTGTTAGTCTGTGAAATGAAGTGGAAAGAGTTTAACTTGGAGTTTCTTGCTTTTGTGCATGACTATGTTTCTTAATGGAAAAGCCTTGAATGCCTGCAGTCTTTGAGTTTTCTTAAATCTGCGTGACAGTTTCTGTATGCGTGAATGCATTTCATGTAACAATGATTGGTAAGAGCCGAAGATCATCAAAAACTAGCTTCTTCCAGCAGTTACACCTACATCCTCAGGGAATTAATTCTCGTATATGGATGGGAGTAAAAAGTTATCCTATGTCCTGTTCCTGGTTCAAAGCTTGGCCCACCAATTTTCAGCCAAATCCGTTACGAACAAGACTTTCGATTACTCATATTATAGATTTAATTTTTACAGCGGCGTTATTCTCACTGATCTACTTAATAAGTACCCACAGATACTTATCGCTTTTTATTTGGCAATAAATCCAACATAAAATGTCCGGCAAATAAACTAGAGAACTTGCAACCACTAATGCAAATCATTAGCCGACAATGCGGAGAGGCGTGTCTCGTCCTAATGGCTGTAGCCTTATTGTCCGCCTCCAAGTCTGCCTACCCTTGACACATAAACGGCTTGACGATATTATTGCTATGTAATTGATGTACGGTAATTGCTGTTTTGTGTGAGTAGTAAACTAATTGGTGTCAATGGTAAGTTATGGGTTAATAATTATTTTAACCTCAGGAAAGCATTTTTAATCCTGTTAACTTTTGTAAAATATTTGCATTTTTGGAGTAGATTTTCTCATCCATTCTCTTTCATGACTCTTTGTAATTCTGAACCTAGGTTTTGACGTATCATGAGAACTCATCATAGATCTATATAAAAAAAAAATGTCAGTCAGATCAAAAGATGCCTTCAAACTTTCACTGCAGCGTAGGTATCATACCATACCTACCAATTTAAGTATACGATACCTTGATTCATTCAGAAAGGACAATGCTATTCTTTGTATGGAAGTTGGGCTCAAGAGTTGCCCACAGTAACTGCATAGTGTATTATGTTCCATAGGCTTATAATAGGTCCCAGACCGAAATATTTCGAAATCTATCCCAGGAGTGCTGAGAAAAACTGGTTTGACTCTTATTCAATACTACGAAAAATATGCTTACGAACTCTTAACTATTCCACTTTTATTACCTTAATTGAAATGCATTATAATATTAATCGACAAATACGAGGTATTGAACGAGATTTTTTTTTACCGACTTCAAAAAATGGAGGAGTTTCTCAGTTCGTTTGTATTCTTTTTACGTAAGTACGTGCATAACTCCGTCGTTTACCAACCGATTTAAACAATCATTTTATTGTTTAAAAGGATTTACTTTCCAAATAGTTCCAGGGTCCAGGGTCTGGTGATAGAAACCTTAAAACATTATGGAACTCTCGGAAATTGCAAGCACATATCGAATAAAAACTTGTCAATCGGGTATATGTCTCCGACACCACAAAACTGTGGAGGTTAAGACCTGACCTGACGATGGAGACGACAGTGAGACGAGGGAACTCCTCAACGGTATCTATTTACTACCTCGTGTTTGAGCTTATTTTATTCGTCTTGATAAGATTTTTCCATTGCCATTAAGGATATTAATTGCATGACGCTACTCGAACTTAGGACTGATTGTGGTAGATAGAGACTGAAAAGCAAGAGAAACAACAATTACCTTTAAACGTCTATTTCTGTTTTTTTTTTTTTTTTTTTATCCTGTTAACAGTGAAACCACTATCTATCTGATATATATATCTCTATCTATCAAAAAAAGAGGTTGTTAGGTTTGTGGCTGCTTAAAATGGCTTGCTAACAATGGCTGGCTAACATTAGAACTGGTTTTTCTCGGGACCTCTGGGACCGATTTCAAAAATATTTGGATTCCGTCTTAAGAGTGAAGTAAAAAACCTATTTTAATCATTCCCACTACTGGGCAAATGGCTTGGGCTTCATAAACTGACTGTTCAAGTTGGACATTAGAACCGGGTTTTCTCGGGACCTCTGGGACCGATTTCAAAAATATTTGGATTCCGTCTTAAGAGTGAAGTAAAGAACCTATTCTAACCATTCCCACTACTGGGCAAATGGCTTGGGCTTTATAAAGTGACTGTTCAAGTTTAACATTTGAACCAGTTTTTCTCGGGACTTCTGGGACCGATTTCCAAAATATTTGGATTTCGTGATAACAGTGAAGTAAAGAACCTATTCTAACCATTCCCACTACTGGGCAAATGGCTTGGGCTTTATAAAGTGACTGTTCAAGTTTAACATTTGAACCGGTTTTTCTCGGGACCTCTGGGACCGATTTCAAAAATATTTGGATTCCGTCTTAAGAGTGAAGTAAAGAACCTATTCTAACCATTCCCACTACTGGGCAAATGGCTTGGACTTTATAAAGTGACTGATCAAGTTTAACATTTGAACCGGTTTTTCTCGGGACCTCTGGGACCGATTTCCAAAATATTTGGATTTCGTGACAACAGTGAAGTAAAGAACCTATTCTGACCATTCCCACTACTGGGCAAATGGCTTGGGCTTTATAAAGTGACTGTTCAAGTTTAACATTTGAACCGGTTTTTCTCGGGACCTCTGGGACCGATTTCCAAAATATTTGGATTTCGTGTTAACAGTGCAGCAAAGAACCTATTTCGACCACTTTCACTACTGGGCAAATGGCTCAGGCTTTGTTAAGTGACTATCTATGGAGAATATTTGAACCGGTTTTTCTCGGGACCTCTGGGACCGACTTCAAAAATATTTGGATTTCGTGTTCAGAGTGCACTATGGAACCTATTTTAACAATTTCCACTACTGGGCAAATGGCTTGGGCTTCATAAACTGACTGTTCAAGTTGGACATTAGAACCGGGTTTTCTCGGGACCTCTGGGACCGATTTCAAAAATATTTGGATTCCGTCTTAAGAGTGAAGTAAAGAACCTATTCTAACCATTCCCACTACTGGGCAAATGGCTTGGGCTTTATAAAGTGACTGTTCAAGTTTAACATTTGAACCGGTTTTTCTCGGGACCTCTGGGACCGATTTCAAAAATATTTGGATTCCGTCTTAAGAGTGAAGTAAAGAACCTATTCTAACCATTCCCACTACTGGGCAAATGGCTTGGACTTTATAAAGTGACTGATCAAGTTTAACATTTGAACCGGTTTTTCTCGGGACCTCTGGGACCGATTTCAAAAATATTTGGATTTCGTGTTAACAGTGCAGTAAAGAACGAATTTCCACCACTTTCACTACTGGGCAAATGGCTCAGGCTTTGTTAAGTGACTATCTATGGAGACCATTTGAACCGGTTTTTCTCGGGACCTCTGGGACCAATTTCAAAAATATTTGGATTTCGTGTTCAGAGTGCACTATGGAACCAGCTGAAACTACTCCCACTGCTGGGCAAACTTTGAGCCCACACCCTGGCATTATCCTTTCCCACAAAAAGAGGAAAATAGGTTCCTACCATATTAACTGTGGTGAAGAACCTTTCTGTAAAACGTGCGCTTTATCACATGTTTCTGAGTAAAGTTATAAAAAATAATGAACACACCGCAAAATGTAAATATTTAAATTCATCATGAGTTCATGTAACTTCTACGAAATTATTTATCTCATTGTTTCCGTTTTTACATATATTATTTCATTTCCATAGAAAAATCTTATCCAAAATAATTTGAATTTACCATTTTATATGTACTTCAAAGGACACCATGTATACCTAGATAATGAAGTTTTTTTTTTTATTCGGCATTTATATAATTTATGCAACACCAATATTTAACACATATTTTTTGTCTTTTAAATATCGCACTTATATAATAGAGGCGATAGTTTGTGAGTGTGAATGTATGTGTAAGTTTGTAAGTTCTTCATGCGCAAACAGCTCAACGGATTTTGATGAAACTTGGCACTAATATCGAGTATCATATAGGCTACTTTTTCTATTATATCTATCTAATTTTTACTATAGAAATAGTTCCCTAAATCTAGTATTTGAAATAAACAATATTACCTATACATATCAATTTCCCTACAGCCATAAACCACTATCGTCCCACATTCCTAGGTTCACTGACTAGGCCGGCCGATCACCTAAGATACCACTAATTTCGATGCTCATCTGATAGTCCAACCAACCCATGTATTGTTGTTATGAGTTATTGTTAGTGCCCCGGCTTTGCTTTCAGAGATAATCTGCATCTTCACGTATTTTGACTTTTTGGGTTAAGCTGTTCTTTGAAGCAGTTAGAGTTGAAAGGTATTTGTTAATCTGTCAATTTAACAATCATTGGTATAAAGCCAAAAATATAGGTTCTCTTCAGATTATGATTTTCATCAAAAGTGAATAGAAATAGATCAAGGTTATCCTTAAAAAAATGATAACTATTAATGTTTTAAAGTTATTAAAAATAGTAAATAAGAGCTTCATTCATCCTTAAAACGATCTTGGCGAAAGGAAAATTTTAACATTTTAGCGCAATTTATTTCAGTTAGGTAAATGTCACCTAGTGAATCATAGTTTATGCATTAGTACAAAATGAATTACTATGTCTAGATAACAAAGAATTTACTGCAACACTAACAAACAGGTGCAAAATATAAATTATATTATATTGAGACACACCTATAGAACAAAATAACTTATATAACCACAAAAGTACAAGATATAAGTCACGTAGGTAAAAAGATTTCGATGACGCATAATTGGTGATTTGACCCTAACCTAACCTAACACTATACTTCCACAGTTTAAATATATTCTCTTGTAATCAGTTGTGAAGCTACGTACTACATGTCACTCACACACGCATGTGCTCGATGCACGACACTCATTACAGACAGCACTGATAAAAGCTGGTCGATGCACATGCGTGTGCGAGTGACATTTTTACGAAACGTTAGTATGTAGTTTCACAACTGTACATCTTTATTCAGAATAAATTATTCTGTGGTACTTATTTCATTGGTGATAGAATCTGTCTGCATCAAATTATTGCGTACTTTGCTGACGTCAAGAATGACGTATATGAAAATATAAAAAAGTATACTCTATACTTTAGATACATCAGTTGATTTAAATATAAATATAGGTTATTTCTACGTGATGATGTGTAATTATCAGTTAGCTTTGCCTCCTCCGTGATTCTGCGTAAGATGATGATGAATTGCATGAATTTCAACTTAGTATTTAGCTATCTGAAATATTTTGGTTTATGATATGTCTCTTATCGTTAACGCGTAATATCGAAGTGTTCCAAGAATATTGATGTAATTACGCGAATTTGTGCGAATATCAAATATCACAATCTAATTCAGGTAATAATCACGTAATTAGATTTTAATTACAAATATGAAAATAGTCTTCAAAATACGAAAGTAACAAGGCAATGATGGTATTCATTCACTTTCCAAAAATTGGTTTTGTCACAATAGGGAATCACTTTTTAGACCACTATAATACCTGTGTACCATTAGAATAAACAAGAATAATACCAAACCCATTATTCGGAAAATGACATCCTGTTATCCCTCATCAAAGACCAAAGACTAATGAGCTTAAGGCTTTTCCACAATACGATCTTGTGCAGTAAGTTCGATACTTCCAACAATCAATTGAGGAAAGCAAAAAAAACCGGCCAAGTGCGAGTCGGAATCGCGCACGAAGGATACCATTGCTTAGAAAATAAGCAAAAAAATCACGTTTGTTGTTAGGGTCCCGTTTTACCGTCTGTGTACGGAACCCTGAAAAAGTAAGTCCTAATAATTAATACGTTTCTTGACACATCGTAATTTCCCCAATAATGTAATGTAAAGTCCCTAATAACGACAAAAAGGTCGAGGGCATCACAAGTTCAAACCACTACCAAGAATCGTTTGATGGAAAAATCGCTCTTACGCAGTTATTACCCGACTGCCAAAGAAGGAGGGTAATGTTTTTCGAGTGTATGTAAGTATGTATGTATGTCTGTTCCTTTGTGACCTCCTGTAGCCTAAACGGCTTGATGGATTTTGATGTATGAGGTATCGTTAGATTTGTCTTGATTACGGGAGTGTCATAGGATACATTTTATCCTAAAAGTCCCACGGGATATTTTTTCTAAATTTCCCTTTAAAAAAATATGTATGCGGTATCATTAGATTCATTTCAATCACGGGAGTAATAATTAATATAGGATACGTTTTTTCTCAAAATTCCCACGGGAACATGTTAATTCTGCGTCAACGCAAAGCAACTCATGCGTTAGCAAGCAAAAAGATAGGGCGTGGCCTGGCATGCGGCGCGCGGCGCGGTGCGGAGGGGGATATGCTCGAGTATACAGCCCGAATGCGGGCACACGCATAAGGGCACACGTCGTTGACGGTCTTCAGCAGTAATGACTCACCTAATTCTTTTTCTTCTTCACTACCAACAGTCCAGATTGGCGGTAAATTTATGTTGCGGAGTAACATCACTCGTAATCTAAAGCCAAATGTCGTCGAAATAATTTAAAATGGTACTTACATATACATAGTCTTCTACATCTACAACATTTTCGTTAAATAAAAACAGCTAAAAAGTTATAAATAAAAGAATTATTATTAAAAAAACAAAATACCCGACTGCACACTAAAAAAAGAGTAAAACAAGCCCCACAATAATATTTAATTTATAAATATTGATGGAAAGCATCGCAGGCGGGGACCACCTTGACCGCCACCAACGAAAATTCTGCTAAATGGTGCACAACCGAAATGACTATAAATAAGCCTCTGTTGGTCCCCGCCTGCGATGCTTTCCATCAACATTTATAAATTAAATATTATTGTGGGGCTTGTTTTACTCTTTTTTTAGTGTGCAGTCGGGTATTTTGTTTTTTTAATAATAATTCTTTTATCACTTAGTGATTAAGGGTCAAATTTCATTAAAATATTCGCAGTATAATAGGTATGAAAACAACTGCAATGCCGACAGCGGCACGTAGGCATTGATTGTTTATCTTCAGTATAAAAACAAATCCAAAGATTATATGTCAGTTTTCCTTCCTAGCTACGATAAAATTATTTAAGCGAAGGACGATTAAAAAGACGAATCGGCATTAAAATTAAAACTATTTTTGAAAATTTATTGATCTGTTTACCAGTTACTTTTCATATGACTTATTACTTGACTTTATTACTATAAATAAATAAAGTCCTGCGAAGATCTGAATCAAGCAAAATAAATGTGTTTAGTAAACAGGATGTTACTCCTACTATAAGTTTTCTTATCTCCAAAGATACACTGATAAAGAATCCTTCAAGTACATAGTTATAACGACATATTGTGAAACACACTTAATTTGATAATATTTCAACAAGATTTGAGTCGATGCATTCATTGACTCATTAGACTGATTCAGAAAGAACTAACACACGTCCAGATTAAATGTCATTTGTCAGATATAAAAATAAGTACCTAGGTCAAAGAATAGATTTTATATGTATTGTAAATATGTTAATATCTATGTAAATAAATAGAAATAAAATTTAGATTCTACATCTTATTTAATTAAGTAGGTCAAAAGATCATAATTTTCCCGTATGAAATACGTAGTTCATAACTATAAATAAAAAATGGACACAAACAAAAAAAAGTCAAAGTTATAACTACAAGTACTTTTAAGCTAAATATCAAAACTATTCAAGAATATGAAAAGTATAGAACTAAAGTATACGACAGAAGAATACGACGCCATAGTAGTAACTAATAATATAACAAATATGCCCCGCAGGGCATCTGAGGCGGATGACGGAGAGTAGCGACCCCGCGGGGCTATATATCCGAGTGCTCCAGGGAGAGTATACTGTCCCCCATCCGGCTTGCCGGAGTGAAGCATGACGGGGGATAGGTCTCCCGCCTCTTGGCTTGCCTTCATCGGCCGGTCAGAGTGGAGTCGCTAGAGCAAGGTTAGGTCCTGCTCGGAGGGTAGGTGCCTCGTGGTAAGTGGCGAGTGGGCCGGTGATGCTGGACCCACAGGGAGCGCGTGATCTGCGTTTAAAGTCCGCCGAGGTATCCTCACCCTTCTCAGCCGCTCATGTCCCTGTTGCCCTCTTGTTGCTTTTCAGTGACTGATTCCCGGGGGCCCAGTAAGTGAGTTGGCGAGTCTCCACCTGCCATTTTAACATGTATTTAATACATTGTCATCGGCAGGTGCCATAGTTCCCGTAGTTTCCCCATTCCTAGTCCATTAGCATCCCATCACAATAGCCTAAGTAGTTTTCATCCATAGTTAGCAATAGTTTAGCACAGAACCGGGGATTGTCCTTGGGTACATTTCTATAGTGTATACAGGGATAATCGTCGGTTTTGTGTTACCATTTCATTAAAGTTGTCTCAAAAGGGCTTCAGCGTGTTGGCTTCGGCCCCACGTTCGCCTTCCAAAAATCCGGGACTCTGTAGTCCCGAGGTCAGAAAGAGACATACAAAAAATAACAAATATAACTACTATAATACTACTTCTAATAGAGTAATCTAACCTAATTATAAAACTAGATAACAACAATCAGGTGACCAATTACACATCACACGATATAATTGTTAGATCAAAAGTTCAACCAAAACATAGGCAACTCCTGTAACATCACGTAGCCTTTTTCTTGCTTATCTAAGTTTAAAGCAATTAAACTAAATGCTGATACTGATGTTTACTTTAAATTTTCTTTGTCTTTGAGGTCAATGATTGTGAAGAATTTTCTTGGAAAATGATAAGCAATAACAGTCGAAAAAGAGGATTTAAATAAACCTTGTAATTTTTTTAATGCATTAGTTGGTAGTTCTTAGATAAATGTTCAGGAACATTTTTATCCTATGCCCTTGTGTGTTGTCCATTTACCCTGTTTAATCATACTATATTACCACAACCTTAAACACAAAAGAAGAAAAAACAAAACCAAACAAGAAACTACAATAAGTACCACTAAGAACAGTACCATTAACGTCCTCAATACAGTACTGTGCCTTAACAAAATAGATTAGACCATCGCCATAATGTCTGCCAATCCTACTTACAATTGCCCCAAGATTAGATAACTCGTATCAAATGACGTTATTCTACTGACTTCTGCATGATCACTAATAGCATCGGCAGTGCTTATCTTATCCAACACATATTCTGTTAATTAGTCAGCCTGTATCGGAATGTCTTTTCGACGATCTATCAAGTTGAAATCGATTGCAAATTTTCGCACCATATTTTATAACATGTGACAATTTCTACAAACTTGTGACGGCCTATCAGCATTCCTTTAGGGCTTAGAAAAATTCAAAATTGTTGACTAGAAGCATGATAGGAAATGCGATATGAGACGTGATATCAAATGTTTTCGAGATTGAAGACTATAAAAATGCGGATACAGATATGATTATCAACATCAAAGTCATAATCACTTATGATAACAAAAATGCATTTCTTATTAACATGCCTGATGATGTTACAACATTCATGACCAACCCAGCAATGCACTAAGAAAGAGCACACAAGAACGTTTTTCAAAATCGTGACCACACCAAAATTGGCTTTGACAAAAAACCTTTTAAAATTAATTTCCTTTACATAAACACGGGTTTTAGGCCCGGCTATCGAACCCGGGACCTTATCAAAATAATTTAAAACCACAGTTACAACTAAAACAAAATCCTAAATTGGCGCGATTTACTCCGATCCCTCGTGAGATGTTAACGGTTCATTTTTGTTGCTCGATTTTGATTCTTGACGTCCTAGTTTTAGGGTTTCATTTGTGTTTTTGGTTACTGTATTATCAGTTCCTACAGATTTAATTAATTCTTAGTCATTGGTAACGGGCATCGGTGAGTCAGACTGACGTGCTAAGGTTTATAGTACTGAGATGAGAGGTCAATTTATTACTACTGTATGTATCATTAGGTGTTATTTCCGCGATGGCAGTTTACGCGATACACCATGTAGGTATAATTTACTTTGACAGTTATAATGAGGTGTTGCCCAGTGATTTACTTGCCTTTTAAATAATAATCTCGAACATCATATCCGTTTGTTTGTTAATTAATAAACTGGTAAAGTTTCCATGATGATGTTGTGGACAGAAAAAAATGTGCTGATCTTATCATCATCATCGCTAAAAATAACAAAATAAGGACCATTTAGACAGTTAGAAACTAAAATAGAATGATAATGCTTGCTAAAAAAACTTAAACTTGGAAAGAAATACGAATTACCATAATAACTGATTGCATCTACTAATTATCTATTACCCACCAATTGTGGACTACAAATTGTTTTAAACGACGCACAACCGTAGATTTCGTGGGCAAATCGCAAATTAATGTTGGAAATAAAATTTGCATAACAATGATTCACACTTAGCGTGTTTTAAAACTAAGTGGACACACCTCTTAGTGGTCTGAGGTCATTGGTTATGCGTGAGTCGGTGCAGCCGAACAAGTCGGGACAGGTCTACGCACTAATGCTGACTATACTATAAAATTATAAATGTGGAACTGTATGTCTGTATGGTACGCTTAAGCGCTACAACGGCGGACGTAATTGAGATGTTTGTCGCAGAGATAGATGGTATTTTGGAGAAAGGGTGCTTTTTTATTTCTTTTTTCTGGGTGATGAGTAATGAGTATTTTATCATCCGTCTTATGAAAGTAATTCTTTCGTCACGATGAAGTCACGGGTGAAATCTAGTTCTTCATAGTTTCGTGTACATTGCGTATTTTTATCAAAAAATCTGAAAAATTGCTAAATACGACAAGCAATGTTGTAAGAGGATTTAAAATTATTAGATATATTATATGTATAGATGATGAAATCCTGATTATTAATTAAATAACAAGGCAGGAGTACGATTTCATCATCAATGTAAAATGTTTTTATGTTTGTTTAAGTCGCAAAAGCTGATAATAATTCCCTGATATGAAATCAAAAGTGTATTTCACAATTTGAAAATCATTATGATAGCCAACATTGCTAAGGACAAAACAAAATACAAACAAACTTACTTGCAGTAGACAAAAAGCTTGCATTTTTTTTGGAAAATCATAATATTAGGTAATTGGGACCATATTAAGTAGGTATGTCGTTATGTACATACATTTTGGATTATCAGAAAGAGCTTTGTATTTTCAAATTGCACAATTATAACAATTATTGCAACAAAAAACAAGGATAACTGTGATTGGGATAATCTTGAAAATACTGTCGTAAATTGTGAAATCGATACGTTTAGGAAAACCGCAATTTTCACAAAGAAATGTGAAAATACCTGAGTAATATAATAAAAGAAAAAAACAAAAAGGCACTAACTGATGCAAGATAGACGATCCAAGTGAATTTGCAAAAAAAGACTTCGGTTTTCAAAACAAACGTATGTATAAAAGAAAATATCGTGAAAATAACACTGATCTTCTACAATCTACCTCGTCGATTAAAGAGATCAACATTTTAATACATTACCAGTCTTTAATCACACATTGTAAAGATTGATTGTCTAAAATTACTTCATTTGAATTCAGCACTAAAATAATTATAAGAAGTAGGAATCTTTATCATTTATCATTAAAAATAAAGATAAAGAAGTCGGAATCCTTTACGACAAGAACCTACTTTACTTTTTATGCATTTTCCATCCACGATTTTTTGACCCTGTACAAAATAACGACTATAAGATAAAAATTATATAGTGAAATTGACATAAATATTAAGTAATTATAATTTCACGGAAAATAACACATAAAGGATTTGTTCCAATCCTGCTAACAGCGAACAATGTGGAAAATCATCTTGAAAGTTATATCACATGGAGCTTTTGACTATCACTAAGTTCAAGAAGTCCAAAACGTGCAAAATGAAAAGCGAATTAAAGGCGTGGAATTTCCAGCTGGTAGTTCAACATGGAATCTTTCAACCTAAAACTAAATAGGTTCAGATCAGACTAGATACTAAGACAGCTTGGATCCTAATGGCAATTTTCAAAAGTAATTTTTTTTTAACTAAGTACAAAACATTAACACAGAAACCATTGAAACAAGACACTCCAATAGCTGATGTACTAGTTACTCTCCAACGAATAGACCACACATTAAACATTAAAAAAGCATTCTTTACGAAACACTCAGTCATAACCATCAATAGGAAATTTTACGACTTGCCATAAAAAATCACACCGTAAAACAACCATAGCCTAGTTAAAAACAGATCGTTCGCTACAAAACCTTGGTTCGCTCAAAAATGAGTCAGCCACCCGAGATTGTACACAAAATTATTAAGATAATAAGCGGATACGTATATTTTGATCACGAACCCATTGACAATGATCGGTACCGTGCGATGTAAGTGATGGGGAATTATCGATAAAAGTCTAAACAGATCGGCACGCTACAGCTTCAAAATATTATTGTTTTGTGCTTTTGTGAAATAGTATTTATTTAAGCAATGTATTATCTGCACTTTTGTAAATGTAAAAAAAAAATTGTTTATTCATGATTGGTTTCAATCATTGATTTGATTGCAAAAAAAAAGTAGTAATAACCGTAATAGCAAAGATTCATGTCATTAGTCGCTGTAATAACAGGATGTACAAATAATTAATATTGTTGTTCTGCAGGCGATTCCAACTTTAGAGTTAATCGCAAAACCATAAGATTACAATCATAACTCAAAAACGTCTTAACTTTAACTATCGAAAACAAAATATCGACGCAAAACTAGCTTCAATACTTGAACAAAATATCCGACATCTCATTACGGCACTAATTGAAAGACTGTCAGTTCGAAGCTGACGCTGGGAAAGTAAATAACTCTATAGACTAGCATATCCTAATCCGCCATTAATTTCATCGACATCGTATCCCACCACTAACCACCGACTAACCTTTACTCGGCTGTATTTTGCTTTTGCAAGTTTAATCATGCTTCTCGGTCGGTTCGTGACGCAACGTTTCGCAACCCAAAACATTATTTTATCTTACAAATTGTATTCGTGTTGCTGTCGGCTGTCGATACGTTGTCCCCGAGCGTGCGGAATATCGATAACGACAATTTATTGGAGTGTGTGTCATCACTAATTCTTGTTATAATTGGCATTGATTTTTTGGACCTCTTTTCTTAAAAAAAAAACTGATTTTAAGTCTTAAAGAATCGAACTGTTTTATAAAATGAAACTCTCTAGATTTTTCCTATACTTTGATTGACAATTAATGGTACCTACATTAGCGGAATAGAATAATAATTATCATTTTATAGCAATCCCAGTAATTGCTTATGTTCTAAAGCTAAAGAGAATGGACATAAAACATTTTTAATATCGGTAGAATACAATCTATGAGCAATCTTTGGTCCTGTACCTAGGTATGGCATCGTAACCGCTAATTGCTTTGATATTTATGAGTGGTTACACACCTAGTCACAATCTATGGGTTGGTCTAGAAGTATGTATGTGAACAATAGAACATCTGTGTTAATTTAAAATGGCTGAGATACTTTTTTTATGTTTTTTTATATACCCACTTGTTAGATGCTGTAAAAGCTGTCAATATCAAAAGTTTTTTAATCAATTTTAGACAGCGTTATCATCCGCATGCCGTGAAAACCACGAAGATGAAAGCTAAAAATCAGATCTGTACCTACCTCCAGAGATTGGCGCATTCAAACAAACAAATTATACAAGCTTTATGAACTTAGTACCTAATTATGAGATTTGTAAATCAACCTTAAAAATCCAGAACAGCATAGGTCTCCAAACGCCAAACGTTTCGCCATGCCTCGTGACGTCACAGAGGTTACTGGCAGACAACCAGGGTCAATGAACTCCAATAAAAACCCTCATAATAACTCTATTGTTTTCTATTTGATTGTAATGTGCGCTTCAATATAACGTAGCTGGTTACGAGTATGTTAATACTTTATTTTATTGTCCACTGCAAACAGATGGTGGAAAAGGAAATTCTTTAAAAGGGTGAATACTCTATATAAGTCTATAGTATAGGCAGTTTCGCACAACTGCGTAAATAATAAAATGATGCTAAATTAATTCATTTCTATTTCTGAAGGTAAATAGAAATAAAATAATGTTTTTTTGTGTGCAATCAGTTATAAACTGGAGTTCGTTTTTTGGGGTTTTTAGCTACGCACCGACATGCTATTGGGCTAAGAACCCGACATAGAAGTTAGTTAGACATAATATTATAAAACAAAAAGCCTAAAATACCATACCATAATCCACCTACATATTTATACAACACATAAAATCTAAAAATAATACACAATTAAACTCAACCAACAGCCAAAAACTTTCCGAACCGAACCCTTTAACAAATTCTCACGTCTCACCCGTAAAACGATACAGACACAAACTCAAAAACAGCTAATCCAATAACGATAAATCATACAAGTTTTCTAATACATTTTTAAATCACCCCGGAGTTGCAACCCCCAGGAATATTGGTCGTATAAATCTCCCGAAGCGAGTTTTTTTTTATTTCGTGTAGGTACCTACTGACATGCGTTTGTCGGCGAACTTTTGATATTTTTGTGCTCGAAATATGGGTAATTTTTGTCGTGAAATAAGGGGTTAAGAAGGGGTAAATATTATTTGGATTCGCTTTTGTTTATATTTTTTCATGAATGCTTTTGAAAAAAACTGTCATAGTTTTTCACAACTGTCAAAGTGGTAAAGAGAAAAAAAAAGTCTTCATAAAATATTAACGTACGTAAGTACTGGTTTATCTGAAACGACTATTTGTAAATTACAATTCTGCGTGATTAAACTATTTCTGTCTATACTCGAATCGATAAAGAGTTAACATTAGCATCACTATGATTCTATACCATTCGAAATCTGTTATTCAAAACAGTCAGTATTTAATTACAAAAACTAAATTACAGATGCTACCATGAATACTAAACAAATCAATAAGCAAGATCATGTTCTAGTTTTAATAGTTCTATTCAAGGATCCGATTAAATTACAGAAGATTGAAACAATAATTATATGCAAAGAATATTGCAGAAATTCACACTCAATCAAGTATAGCAATGATCGTCTAAATAAGGAGGTATAGTGAGGTATAGTGGTGGACCTTTAAGAAATAATTTACATAATGAGAGCGTGGGTTTTGAATAAAAAGGTTGTAAACCACTAGAGGTAATGTGTAAACTTATTACAGTAAAATCAAGTGGAGGGCCTTAATCCAGTACCTATATTTTACCTTGCTGTTTTATGTGTGTTTTTACTTTGTAATGGTTACAAAAGTCATACAATATGATTGACATATATTATATAATAATATTGACAATACAGTTTTAAACCTAACTATTAGGCATTACATAATATTTGCTCTTTTGTTATACACTAGTGAATGACGGGCCTAACTCCCAAGTGAATTCAGTCATCATTAATAAGCTTTAAATCTTAACTAACAAAGCTGAAGATTTTTTTCGCTTGAACGCGCTAATCTCTGAAACCACTACGCCGATTTAAAAAAATCAGTGTTACACTGCCCATTTATTAATTTTATGTAAAGCAGATAAAACCCTGGGGGAGACTATAGCAAAAATAATAGTAACTTAATATCAAACCAAATCTTAGTACAGAAGCTAATCAATCATTCAATCACTGCACCAATAAATAAATCTATCAACACAAAAGTAATTATAATAACAAAAAACACACACTAACATAGTCACAATTATTATTAACACAATACGTAATGAAATCATTGCAGCATACAATGACTTGAATATTTTTTACTGGCGTGAATAATTTAATATATTCGTAATTAAACTATATAGTGTTGTATGAAATCAATCGATGAAATCAACTTCCAGTAATAAATCAAATGATCACAATCCGTACATTGGTATAACTAATTGATTTTATGATGTAAGGCTGGGTACATACTTGTATTTGAACATCTTTAGCAGTCATTACGGGTAGACAGAAACCGGAAAGTCTGATATCCAGTGTTGCCAAGGGGTATCTGGTTGTCAGGGTAACTTGGTTGAGGAGGCCAGATAGGCAGTCGCTCCATGTAAGACAGTTTTACTCAGCTGCATCCAGTTAGACTTGAAGCCGAGCCCAACATACATAGTCGGGAAAAGGCTAGACTGTTGAACTGAAATCGGTCCAACAACTACTTCATAACACTTGGTTGGTCCAGGTACCCTAAATCTCAACCCCCTAAAATAAAGGTGTTTTTATTTATTTTGATAATTAATTTACCAGCATAATATAATATGTCCTTACCTTTACAAGTTAACAAACGTGAACGCGTTAGTCAATACAGGGCGTCTCAATTACATGCAAGTGGCACTAACATAACTTATGACGTCATAAACGTTAGAACAACATCCTGTATACAGGCATATCACTCAATTCCTCTAAACTATAAGGAAGCGTTTAAACTTAATTAAGATTATAAGTGGCGTTTTGCAGTCATTTGCAAATTAGCGGGCTTGTTTTTTATTATAAGGCTACTAGTTTCTAGCCTGTCTATTTCTGAGTTTGAATCTAGGAAGAGCTTTTGAACGGCCTGTTTTTATGGCCGCCAAAAGTGGTGGTTAGACTTATCAGTTAGTTAATTAAAATTGATGCTAGAACTGCGAATAGAAGTTTATTTTTGGGAATCTTTAACAGTAAAGAGCCTGAATCGATGGAGATGTAATTCGATATGAAGACGAGTGGGAACACTAGGAAGAGTTTTATGTATATTTTCGTTTCGGTTTGGGGCTGAAACTGGTAAACATTTATTTTAAGATGCAAGATTTATCTTATTAGGTATGCATAAAATAGGGTTTCTTATGTATAAAGTATGAGTACATAAACCTCTATGCTCAAACCTACGACACTACATTCGAGTTTGACCCGGAGTGTCCCGATGTTACCCGAACTCACCCGAATGCGTTCGGCTGCAGACCCAGACGTGAAACCCAGACACGGCGTGGGCCGCCCGATAGGCGGTGCGACGACCCTAAGCCCGTAAATTTTCAGACCTTATAATATAGGACTAGTATATATGTACCAATAGGTAGATATAGAAAGGGTAAATATTGAATTGAAATCCTTGCTGATATTGTCAGTAAGAAAGTCTGTTTGTGACGCTCAAACGGCTGATCTGCTGGTCTGATCTTTGTCGAATTTGGTTTGGAGTAAGTTTAAAATATGAGAAAGAATATTGAGTAATTTATATCCCTGTGAAGGGCTCACAACGTTGGTGATGTCGAAGGGAAGAGCTAGTATTTATTTAAAGTAAGTATATAATGTACCCCATCATTTTTCTGTTTTATACCTACATAAACTAAAACAAGGTACATAGGCTGAATTTTTGCAAAGAAATTAATTATGCTCTAAGAAAAATTACGAATATAATAACAAGGCTATTAATAACTAAACAATATAATTCAGACTACTCAAATATAAGTCAAAAGCCTGCACCCGTACAACGACACGAATAAAGCCCCAAAGTACACGAATAAAGGACATTGATTTGCGTAAACCTTTAAGAGTCTTTGACCGGAGATCGAGAGGTCAAAATCCTATACTCGGAGAACCACTCGTATTGAACGCTTTACCTTTTTCAAATTAAAACGATTTATTACTTCTTTAGAAAAAAACTTTTTTTTTCTTTATCAAAATAAAAAGAACTTGTGGCTGTCAATTAAAGATTTTTTTTTTCATTTATCATCAAAAACAACTATTTTTAAAATTTCAGTTTTCATCGAAGTCAAGGCCGCTTTAGTACTAACTCGTAAAATAAAACTATAATTTATTGAGTTAAAAAAACTAAGCTAATAAATATACACGCCTAATTAATAGAAACATGATTCATATCACAAAGTTATTTACATAAGTAAGAAAAAAATAGAAACTCATGCCGAAATACTTATAAATAATGATGACATATAATCAAGTATAACACATTCATCATCTTGGAAAAATATACTGAAATCATATTATTATGAAACATGTATTTTAGAAGAATATTAATGAGTAAGATCAGTGAGTTAAGCCTTTTTTCTATTACTACTAGCCAATAAGTTTGCTATGTATTGTGTAATATATTAATACATATATTGGGAACTGAAATTAAGATATTCCAAATGATAGAAATACCTACCTATACGTGATTCGATGCAATCAAACCAAAATTGAAATACCTGATTTTCAGGCTACATTAGCCCGTATCAATCTGAAAATCAAAAAATTAAAAAACCAATACTACAAGAAAAAAAAAGATTTAACGATATTAAAATAAAATTCAATTTCAGTCCTGTAAATAATTCAAGTGGATTTTTCAATGCATCACCATTCTGGGTGCAGTGAACATAATGTTATTCACCGAGCATCGAACCTATGTACGTCCTTGGCCTCAGGTCTTTGCCGCCGAGCCTACGTGGATGATGGCACGCCGAGTCAAATGTGCTAGATGAGCCATCCTTTGTAGATGCGGTACATTGAGAACGAGTGTTTTGTTTTTGAGTGAATAATCTGAGGTAGACAGTTATTTTAGGAAAATGATATAGTTGTTGTTTTGAAAATTATAACGTTTTCAGGGAAGATGAGTTTCGGAATGTGTGTAGGAAATAAATGAAAGGTAAACTAAAAATACGGTATGCAAAACTAAGATTGACGACGTGATTTTTCTGGATCATTGAATTTGTAAAAATAATTTTTACATTTTGTTAGACAAGTAAAAACGAAACATTTTTACTTTATTAAAGAACGGTTAAACACGACAAATAAATAGTTTTGTTTATTGTAGGATAAAAAATTATAAACTCCTGTTTACCAACCCACAATTTTTCAACCACTTTAGAAACTATAAGTTGTCAATAATGAAATTAAATTAAATAGCGTGGTACATCCAGCGTTTATACAAATCACAGAATGGTCCTTACGTCTGTCAGTCAAACGTAATGTTAATTGTGGCGCATCCAGTACTCTTATTGTGCGTTAACTCGTAGGATAGCTAGCTCGGATGCACATTTGCACAATAACACGCCTGTTTTCAATATTTTTTGTGCAAGGATTTTCTATGCTAATGCACTCGATGTTTTTAAGGAAACTGTAATGTTGCGATGTGTTTTTTTCTGTACTAAGTACCTAATATTATAAAGAGGTAAATCTCTTGATTTGGTAAACCGATTTTGAAAATTATTTTGCCAATAGTTAGGTTCGTTATTAGGGATTAACACAGACTACATACAGGAGCCTATTTTTTCGAGATTTTTTTTTAATAATAATAAAAACCGAGGCAATCAGCTAGTGCAAATCAAATATACTTACTTTGAAATGTATCTGTTTTGTTTTTATCTAGGTCTAATTTAATCCAACATAATTTAGGTATTTGCGTATAAAGCTGTAGGCTCATATTAATTGTTATATAATGTGTTTTGTTACATTAATATTAATTTAAGATAAAAACAGTAATGTAATCGGCACGTGTAACATTTACTGAAAACGTAATTAGCAATAAATTATTTAGAAGTGTAGAAAAAAGTATGGAAAAAAATAATATGATTCGTTCATTTCCCGAATTTTCCAACATTCATATTTTATAGTTCAGCCAAGTTTATAGAATATTCGGGCCCAACTAATTAGCAGTATCAACTTTTACAGCAAATTGATGTAATTAGAGAGTACATTAAAATATAAAAAAAATTACCCTTAGGGGTCTCCCAACAATTATCAATGTTCCTTTTCAAAGTTTTATTGTTAATTTTAGCATAATAACTATACAGCTTCGTTCGAAAAATCTGTGAAGTCATAGGTACGACGATTCAATAAAAGTACGTATAAAGCTAAGCGTCCACTTGTCGGTATCGTACGCAACGGACGTATCGCACGCAATGGATCGTAGTATTATTTATATAGAAACTCAAACAAGTGCGTCCACCTGTCCGCATCGTACGCATCTTGTTTGAGTTTCTATATAAATAATACTACGATCCGTTGCGTGCGTTGCGTCCGTTGCGTACGATACCGACAAGTGGACGCTTAGCTTTAATCTAGATTAAGTTTTGACAACAACCGTATTATAAAAGAAGATCATACAAAAATAAAATTAGTATAAGGGCAGGAAGATGACAATATTTTTCTGGATTGGTATAAGTATGGATTGTTTAAAATCACAAAAATCAATTTATTACATCATCAATAATCATTTTATTTACACCATTAGACTATATGAGGAATACCGGAAACTAATAACATGCATGCGCGATGACCAAGAAAGATGCATTTTGTCCATAAACAGACAAAAAACGCATCGCGTGATCAGAAATCAAAACTACGTTCGAGGAAGTTTATAAGGAAAACTTCTATACCTATCCAAATGTTATAATTTTTCCCTGCTTTTAATGATATCGCTATAACTAATAAATCATTAGAGCATGAAAATGGACACAGGTTACTTCCGTTTCTGGTTATATCCGGGTACAAGACACAGGTCCCTCCTGACACGGGTGGGGAACCACGAGGAATAGCTAAGAGGTATTGCCTATATCATTCAAAATAAATATTATTGTCTTCTTAAGTTTTTCCCACAGGTATATAAACTTCCCGACTTTCTAAAATATGTTTATATGTAGTCAAGATAGTAGCTTAACTATTTACCTACTCTAGATAATATATGATCTGAGAGGCTCTATGATTAAGCTCTCATTACAACCACTAGACCACTAGGCAGTTGCCACTCTTTATACAATTCTGGTTTAAGCCTATTATAAAGCCTACAAAGTTAGTTTGTATGTTTGTTATTCCCACAAGAAAATACGACTAAAAGAATTAACATAAATTGACTTATTTAAGTATTACACTGTATTATACCTCTCAGTTCCGATTGATTCATGAGGAGTATCAAGGGCTTCCTATATTTATCCCAGAACCTAATTAGGTTTTTCAGTCCTCACTGATAGAAGACATAAATCTTTGTAAAACACTGGTACTCAGTTGCATCCGGTTAGACAGGAAGCCGACCCCAACATAGTGGGGAAAAGGCTCGTAGGATGATGACTGATAGAAGATATAAGTAGGTACGTACAATAAACACCTACACAAACCCACAAGCAAAAGCTAGCCTCACGACAAACGTACGTTCTCCACAATTCAAGGTTACGGAGATTGGGCGGGACACACAGACAGACAGGCTGGAGCGTGTCCAGAGCAAGTCACGACCTGTTTGAGATGTCTGACTGTTTGTCCGCAAACGTGTTATATTATAATAATAATAAAGTTTTATGTTAATCATATATGAGAGTATTTATAGCTAATTGCGTATGTATCGCCATGTAGGGTAGTTTGAGACGTAGTAGGCTGGTTTCATTTGTTTTTTTTTTATTGATGTTTCATCATTTCTGTGTAGGTGTTCGCAGTTTTAGAGAGGAACAAGGATGTGAAAATTGCTTTAACCACCAGCTCAGTACACGGGTGCAATTTTTTTAGAGTATATTAATAAGTTTTATATCAGATTACTACCACATTTGCCTAATCAGTAAAGCTTTTTCATTGACATAATGCTCAAGTACAAATCTCGCTTCAGTAAAAGACAGAAAAAAAAAACATTGTTATCTAATTAAATTAAACTCGATTACCTGACCTTTCCTCAAATCCAAAAATAACTAACTAAAAGGTAAGCTAAAGTTTTTTTTGTAACCCAAAATCCGGTTGTTGAAATGTATCATCTCATACGAAGGTACGTCGACACCACGGGCGTACTAACAGAGCGTTTAGCAATCTGTGATTACTGAACTGATATTATCTTAGTACGATTAATGGCCAGCCCTTTATCCAATGTCGATAACCGTGGTAAAATGAAACGGTGCAACCCATACTCCAAAACAAGAAAAATCGACTTTAAACTCCACTGTGAAGGTTCACTTTTGTTTGTAAGCCTAAAAGCTTCCGAAAGATTTTTTCACCCATTGCATTTTGAGATGTATTTGTATGTAGAGAAGGTTGTAAATCAATTGTAAGTACATTTCTAAATAATAGCCTATGTGCACGGCCAGTTGTATGTCCTCGGGGTACAATAGGTAGGTCTGCAACAGATATATCTTGAAAACGAGACAATTTAAGGTATAAGTGGAATATTAAACGTGTCAGGAAGAAGTTAGGTCTTTATTGTAAGGTAACGAACTGACAGTTTGTATTGCAAATTGATTTAGAGAGGTACAAGTTGTTTAATGCACTTGATGATTGTAATTCTTCATTGGAACTTATTAATGCGATCTAACTTGTCTTATTTCTTTTGAAAAAGACTTTAAATTATGTTTTGTTAGTTTGAATGCAAAGTGAGATCAAAACACCAAACACTTCGCCAGTCAAAATGGCTCAGCCATTTTGTGGGGGGTACACATTCACATAAAAAAGCCATAAAATTCTATTAGCCACTAAAATCAATGAGTCTGGCACAAGTCTACCTGAATCGATACTAAGCGACTGTTCGCCAACTTTCTGCTAAGCCCTAGAAACTTGGTACTGATGAAACTTTGCAATCAAATTTCAGTATAACCTAATTGAACTTTGGGCTACAAACTTTTGAACTTTAATGCTAGTTAATAATTTTTATAATAGCCTGCGTTTGGCTAGGTGATTTTGGGGCTAATTTAAAGTTTTCATAGTGGTGGCTTGGGGTAAAGTTTTGATGAAAATTCGCCATGTGTTCTGATAATTGGCTATACTTAAGCTCAGCGGGCGATAACTATGTCTGCTGCACTGGTCCCGAGGGGTTTAGACTTTCGAATGGAAAAAATACTTTCATGAAACATTACGTGCATTTATGAATAACATTTTCTAAGTTTTGATACAATTATTTAGCCAGTAGAATACAATAAACTCACGAGCAAAAAAACTATAATATTAAAAAGGTAGATTTTATAATTATAGCTTTGAAGCTATATCTCCTAGTAAAAAGAAAAGCCTCATTGGTTTTCAAGCCCAAACATGAAGTCGTAAAGATATGACAGACCATCAGGTGTTCTGACTTCAGGACTTTAAAGTTTTTCCGCACTAAACCCAGTACTTAGCGCTTTCCTTCACAAAAAAACATCTACAGGCTGATCCTTTTCGCGACGTCCAATAATGCGATTTCAATGTACCTGCTAATTGCGTCCAGCGCTGGTTTGGTGCCCGCTCTAGTAATGTTTGTATACAGGGCGGTTTTTATTTTGAGTTCAGTTTATTTTAAATACTCTTTCACGGTTAGGATGCGCAATATTTTTATTAGAAAACTTAGCACTTGTTGATATTCCTAACAGTTGTTCAAACAGACAACGACATAAGTATTGACAAAAGTTACTTCTGAGGCGTGGTTGTGACTTAAGCACCAGGTGCAACGCTAGTCTAAAACCAAAAAAAAAGAAAAAAAAAACTTAAATAAAAAAAATTGCAAGCCACAAATTGAATATTTTATACAAAAAAATCCTCCGTCGGATACATAGCTCTCAAAAATACTACTTATATGATATTAACCTATTTAATACATATCAATGTTCATTTTTTTCAGAACCAACCTGTAGACTTTGGGTATCACCACCTGCGACAATGGACCGAGGGAAGAAAAACAAACGAAAGTCAGCGAGAGCCACCTTTGTGCACACCCTGTAGATATATAGAGGCTATTTATTCAGCTAAAGATGTTGGTGAAAACTACACTGTTGTTACAGTTAATGACATTTAATTAACGTAGAGAATATTGTTTAATAATGAAGAACGATGAAAAATAATTACATAAATACCTGAAAAATAATTTATTAGCTGAACCCAGAAAATTATCTAAAGAACTAAATATTCGGCATTGGTGCGTTCAATTGCTATAACTAGCTATCCTACATACCTATAAATACTTCACGCTGCCAGTTAAACATGAGTCTATAACCCTCCTTAAATAACAAAATCATATTTGGTTTACAAATTAATAATAAAAAAAAACATTTTCACGACCGGACAAATAAATATTTATAATAATTTATAAAGGACAAATGTCCTTAACCGTCCCTAACAAGATAACATAAATTAAAAACTTAACAATACCAAAAAAGTACTGGCAAAAAAACAAACTTGTTATATTTTTTGGACGATCAAAAATACCAAAGTCTTTGCTAAGCATCTTACGCAACACCACACAAAACTTCTATTCATAGACAAACCAGGAGACATCTTTAATTTCATAAAATAACTGAAACGTAAAACCATAATAGATTTAACAAGAAACCATAATCTTATAATATAATATCATTAAAACATCAGCTGGATTGTAGTACGTATTTCTAAGAAAGAGTTAATTTTTTAAATCAAAACGATCTTAAATCACAGAAATATAAACTGTAGTGGTATATAAATAAAGTTGAAAATTGAGTGCAGCTGTAACGGAAGTAATATGTCGCTATGATTATCCGTTTTCAGTTTTTCCATGAAATGACGATTTGTGTAGATTTGTATATTTATTCGTAGAAAACATTCGAAAACGCTTGTGATGGCTTTTTTATTAATGTTTCAGGTGACAGTTGGCATGTTTTGGTGTTTGTGGTAAACGAATATTCCGTAAAGTTACAGGAAAAATTTCTTTTTTCTTTGCACTTTTTCAGTAGGTACGTAAATATTCAATAGTTATAAAACGTTGGTTAGGTTAGGTAAATGACTACGGTTATAATAAGCTATGGTTTTGTTAACTTATAACAATCCTACTAATATCCTACTAATCGTACTAATATTATAAATGTGAAAGTTTGTGAGATTGTATGGGTGACGTATGTTTGTTATTCTTTCACGCAAAAACGGCTGGACCGATTTGGTCCAACTTTGGTATGTAAATAGGTGATACCCTGGATTAGCACATAGGCTTCTCTTTATCAACACACCAACAAGCCGCTGGCGGAACCTAGTATTTAACAAATACAATTCATTCAAGCCTCAACCATACACCCTATTAACTTTGCTATGATTCACAATATCCATACAGAAAATAACAAAACCATCTAAACAAAGCGATAAAAATATTAATCTCACTAATAACGATAACTAGAAAAATACATAAATATTGACAAACCGATCAAACTTAATCTATAGTAGGTTGCAGAACTTGCAAGTACGACTGAAAGTCAAACTTTTAATCTTGGACACAAACAATAATTACTAACCTGATATACTGAGATAAGATAATTAAGTATTTTTCATTTTGTTTACTAAGTACATAGGTACTTAGTTTGTTTTTTACGCATTTATGCTGAAACTGCTGTATCGATTTTGACGCAATTCAGTATGGCGATAGAACGAATCATGATCTAAGACCTCTGAAATTATTGTTATTTTTAATATACGAGTTATACAATTTAAAACAAAATAATAAGAAACATAAACATAATACAATTACAGTTAAAATTTATTTATTAAAATCTTATCCTTTGATAGGCATAAATATTGAATTCCACCACATCAAAGAAATGTAAGAAAAGCTAAATAAAAAGTTTCTTCATTACAAGTCCTAATTACTCTTTATAAGACACAGAACACAAATAACATAACCATTTCTACATTATTAAACGAGCAATTCACTTTTCGTGCAACAAATAAAAGTTAAATTTTATCACAAGCTTGTAAAACAACGAAAATTATTTCTAAACTGGACATAAATGTCTGAATTACAGCCATAACACTTATTAATGGGATATTAATAATTTTAAGTGACAATAACCCAGTGGTCAAGTCATTGACTGCAAAAGGTCGTGGGTTCAGTTTCAATCGCATTGAACTATCGTGCTATTGGGGTAAACTAAGTCCCTGAACGGCTATATTTAGCTTAGTTTCAGATTTAATATTAGGATTAATAAAGTTTAGTTATACTAGTTTCTGTTTTTGACTTCTTTTGCTTGGACTTTAAATTATTTTCCAAAATTAATAGCTAGTCTTGATTTATTTCTTAATTCAACTCCATTTTCAGCAAAATATGTCAAAAAATACTACCAAAGATTTTACAGTAACACAGCAAACACAGTAAGATTTTACATTTTACTCTATCAATACACTTAATCAACGACTATCTCACAAGACAAAGACAGCAAAGCCATCACCATTAAAAATTAACCATTCAATTATGTAGAAACGTGTCTCAAACAATCGGCGTGCCACTCGACGTACAATTAATAGAAGTTAGTCAATCAGGCATCTTGCAAAGCTCAACAAATGTTCTCCATTATGCTGATAACATCGGTGGCAGGGGTTCTTACAATTACTGTACAATCTACAGACAAATCAACGGGTACCGCACAAATAGATTTTATATCTTCGCGTTTGGTGCAAGTGGTAACTTCAATTTAATGTACAGAAAATATATTTTTTTGTGAATCTATATGGCGTTTTCTAAAAGAAAAGGGAAAACGATAAACAGTGAAAGTCGAGCCTATTATGTACTTCGGGAAGGAAATAAAAATCGGGAGGTATCTATAAATGACATCATTTATTGCAACCATTACAAATCTCAACACACAATCGCCTTAACACGAAAAATATATACATACTCAAACCCAGTTTACATAAAAATCTATTTCAAAATCGCTTCTTTCTCCGCTATCGCTTATAATTTAAAACTTACCGCGTTTAGTGGCAATAAATATTTATCGTTCCCGTCAGACCCTGGGATTAAGATGAAACTACACAAATATTGTGCCGATACACTCGAGCATCGCTTTGTAGTAGATTGTTTTAGGCCAACCATTTACGAGCAACTGGCCCATGTGATCTATACTTGTGCAATGTCTTTAATGACCAATAAAATTCTTTTGAAGAAAAACTAGGATGAAAACTGTTTGTTTTGGTGGTAGATGAGGAAATAAATCGATAAGAGGTTTTAAAAGTCTGATAAACTGTCATATCGAAGCGGTCCTGTAGAACACTGAAAGGCACCCCAGCGGGGCCCAGCAAGGCCAAGCCCTGCCGGGGCTGCGGGATTGTTCGTAAGAGTTACCGCGGCCCTGGTACATAAGAGGCCTACGACGGAACACGACGGTTTCTAGTCAGTAAGAGTCTGACACTCCCACACCGCTGCTAACCCACAGCGGGAGGGGTCAAATGATGATTTTTGACGTAGTTACAAAAAAAAGAAAAAGCCAAAAGACTAGGCCGATGATAATGAATAAGATTTTAAAAGACTAAAGTAAGATCGAAAAAAAATGGCTTCAGTAAACTTTGTTCAGTAAGTAAGCTCTTGGCGTAAAACCCAAAACTTGCCGTATCGGCATAATACTTTATGAAGCTTCAGCAGACTTAACTATCGAATTTCAATAACTAAGAAACTGAGTTACGCTCAAACAAACAAACAATTTTTATAAGTAGCTTTTTGTGTAGTTGATTTTTCAGGTTTTTCAGTCAGAGGCTAGAAAGTTTAACAACCAGTATTACAAAGGGGTTTCGGGTTGTACATGTTTTGAGGAGGTCAGATAGGCAGTCACTCCAAGTGAACACAGGTACATCTGTTTAGATTGTGAGTTAACTTCAAATAGTTGGCCAAAAGCTAGTTAGTTGATAATGAATAAACTACGTGAGATGCGGTAGTATCGTATTTCATCATCAGTACTATAATGTAGATTTTAAAGACTGAAAATTGGTAAAAAAGATTTTCCTCTATAAAATAAAAAATAATGAATCCACGTGCCTACAATTCCTCGACATAGCTGAGCGATTCGTGGGAAGGCTTATTCTAGTTTTAATCTTAATTAAGCTCAAATAACCTAGAGTAAGTTTAATCTAGATGCTATCAAAGACCAATTTCGTTATTCTATTTCCAGTCAAAATGGGTATTTTCCAAATAGAATGGAGTCAATCAGGAGAAAGTAGACTGGAAATTATTTGATAGCTAAGTTACCTAAATATTTCATGTATATTTTTATTGTAAAGACCAAATAATATTATTTATTCTAGACTATTGTAGTTACCCTTTCAAGTAATGGGTACATCTATTTTGATAAAACTCTTGGGCGTCAAAAGTTACTTAAATAAACATCCACCGGCATAAAGTTTATGTGTTCACAGAAAATATCTCCTTAAAACTATTTCACCCATTAAAATCACCTTCGCCTGCCAATCACCACTAATTACCAGTAACCAGTAACAGTATTCAATTTATTTATTGAACCAGGTGTTCCTAGGAATCCATTGTCCAGTAATTGTGGCCCGACCCTTCGGGTTCCAACGTGGTCACTTTGGCAATGAAATGACCCAGATTCCAGTAGCATTGAATTATTTCATTTGTACAGATGAGCCTGTAAATTGGGAAACTGACACGGATATATAGAGTTGAGATAGTTAAGGAATAATTTATTTGGCAGATTCATTTAAGGCAATATTTATAAGTGTAAGTCTCAAGTGTATCATTTTGGCTTCCTAAGAATATTGTATATAGACTACAACTATTATCATGTTCAAATATGCTTATATATTTTATATAGACATAATCATTATTATGTTCAAATATTATTTAGGAATAATATTTTTTTTGTTTTCTGATTCATAATTGTTTGTCTCTAGAACATTATGTATGTTTAAATTGTTCAATGAATTAATGATGATTATCTGTAAAAAAATGTTGAGATGCGTTTTTATAAATCTGATGTTTTTGACGAGATTACTTATGTGACTAAAGTCTGGAAGTTCTAATGTCTGGACGCGGGTGGTACCGCGGGTTACAAACTAACACACATATAAAAACAAAACTAAGATAAAGAGACCATTTAAATCAAACAAGCGATACACAGCCAGCAGTTAACACCTGTACAAATACTAATTAAATATTGTTATTCGCTAACTATTTTTCGCAGTTTATAGCAGTTTAAACCAGTTTTGTAGAACAGTTTGTGCAATTACTATTATACTGATATGTTAATTGTAATCTGATTTAGAAGAAAGAAAAATACTTTTATTATAACAAGTTAAATCTGTAAAAGTTCTGTACTTACTTAAAAAAAAAAAACTAAATTCACGTATATTTTTCATTCAGGAATAGTTAACAATATTTTTAGCCCATAGTCATTTAAATAAAAACAAAGTCAATGGCCTCTCGAGCTGAAAAAAAAGTTTTTTAACGAAAACAAACACTTGAAAAATGAAACTTCAATTAAGTATAACAGAGCTGTGTAACATAGAAAAATACGAAACAAGAATACATTTCAAAAGAATATTATAATATTAAATTCTCTCATCTCAAAGAATCGGCTTAGAGGCAATTATTATCTGACACCAAAAGATCTAGAATAAAATAGAATATTATATAGGCAGGATTATCCTTAGATCGGTTAAAATTCTACGCGAAATTATTCTTACTGAAAAAGAATGAATTATGATTGTAGCAGCGGAGATTGGACTAGAGAGATGGAAATAGATATTTTTGAGATAAAACGTAGGAGAGAAATAACAAAAAAAAACTTGAGAAAAATTATATTTCAAAATAGTGTGAAAAATAAAGATTTTACGGTATCGTTTTCAAACAATTTGAATTATAGTGTTTGTGTACCTTCGACTTAGAGTCAGTTATATTTTTAGTTTTTATGTTTGTTTCTACGATGGCCTGCCGATCTAGACATGGAAGCGAGATGGGAAGGCCTTTGCCCAGCAGTGGGACGTTATAGGCTAAAAAGAAATAAAAATGGTTAATATAAACAGTAGTAAGTAGTAGTACACCCATTTTTGGGGAGATGGAAAATCATCTGTTATCCGCTTTTCCAGTATGGGTGCAGCAAAGGGATGGAGAAAGGATTATCAGACTGTTCTTGCCTTAAACCTCTGTGCTTTTTGGATCCCTTTACACTAGAAGCAAACCTTTTCTCAGCAAATTCAGCTATTACTCAGTCACAAGTGTCTCTTCTTATGTCTAAAATAAACTGGCGTAATTAAACAAGCTATAGTTCGTAGTACATCTAGTATAATTGTGACACGAGGCTTCCCCGTGTCAATGTTTAGTTCCCGAAATAAAAACAGTGTTATCGTCCGTCGTCTGCGAGTCTGGTGGTGCGCACCTTGGCAGCCGATCCAGATAACTCGTATCGCGCGCCTATCTATACGTTTGGCATAAGGTGTAGGAGGAAGCGGGTTTAGTAATTACTATTTATAGGTGATGAGTTCAGTGGTGTTTGAAAAACACAAACTTTATTCGCGGCAAGGGTTGATGATAGAGATGACTAGAAAATCAATGTTAAATCAATGAAATTATGTAACTAATTTAAAAAATTATGTATTCTACAATATAACGAAAATGATTTAGATACATCCTGTTTGAAATTGACCTTAGTAATAACTAGGTGCTCGGTTTATTGTGCGTTCTGTAAATATCTTGTGAAAATATGTGAACTTGAAGAAGTATAGCTAGAATATTTAAAGACTCCTAATACAATTTCTACGTTAGGAAACACGCGGTAAATTAGATTGCGTGTTACATTATCTTTAAAGTCTATATAGTTCAAATTTCCCAGAATGGAGAAAGTAATAGAGGAATCGTTATTAAAACATTATTTTAGTTTAATAAAACAAAATACATTCCCGCTGCATCTTACACCTTAGGCCTCACGGTAGCAACCCAGTATCGTACATTGAACCACTGCGAAGGACAGTGTGAAAGTATGTTTGTACGTACACTATTGTAATCTGTTTACATAGCAAGTTTATTGTGCTGTCATACTGTTTAACATCTTCTCATATTTAAATCTTGCGTCAACGTGACACTCACTTGACACTCACTGGAAAGTCGCAAAGGAAATAATGCAGACTGATATATTATCAGTATGACCTAGTCTGGTATTTTTTGTGTATTTTTAAAGTGTCTGATTGATTGTGGTGAGACAATCCATTTATCTTTGGTATGATAATGAATTGAGTATAGTTAAAAAAAAAAACAAGGAGAATAAAATACTAAACTTCTACTTAAAAGAAATTGAAGACCTTATAAATGAGAATGGTTTGAACTACAAAATATTACAAATCAAATTACCAGTATCAAACTGAAAAAAAAAAACTTTCCAAAACATCAACAAACACACAAACAAACACGAAAAGCAATCAACACTTATCACCGCGTAAAACTAGCAAAATTATTAATCTCACGTAGAATTACGTACTTTACGCCGACTCGAGACTGATTCGCGCAAACGACGCGTAAAATTCGCTACGGGATTACTGCGAATGACATCATAAAGCAAAATTACGCGACGAACGGTCCCCTGAACGATCGCTTGTTTCGTGGCCCGAATATATTTGCAATGCTATTTCTATTTGAGTGTAAGACGACTGTTTGATTGAGAGCCGAAGGTTTGTTCTGCTATGGTTCCTTTTGAGGCTGGATAGGGATAGAGGAAGAAAAATAGGGTACACCTAGTTTTGATGTCTTATAAGTCTATTAGATCTAAGTAAATAAAAAAAAACTACTTTTGACTGTATATTTTCCATTCTGGAAAATTTAGCTGCGGGACAGTTCAAAAGAGCTACCGTGGCCCTGGTACATAAAGGCCTTAAGAAGGAACATGGTGGATTTTAGTCAGTGACAATCTGAAATTCCTTCACGCTGCACCCACAGCGGAGGGGTTTAATTGTTGATTTCCCATAAAAAGGGATCATTGTCATTAGGCAAAAATTTCAAAATTCTAGAAGACCCCTCACTTCTCTATTGGAGACTACACTAAAAATTAACTAAAAGGTTTTCACCGAGCTCCACTTAACATAATAATCAATCAATTATAACAAATAAGACCTTACTCTAAGGTGCAATTTCCATTGCAAATTAGCATCGCCAATCGGTACACTTAATTGTCGACCTTACGTGTACATATAAATCAATATAAATCTGATCGATAAAGCCATAATAGTTTCTGAGAAAGGAAACGAATATGACAACGTTTGACATTATTGACATTATTGTCATAAGAAAATTATCTAAATTGTTAGCGTCAACTTATGGAAAAGGTTTGTTATTTTAGTCATTTTCAATTATGTACTGGAACATTTTTAGAAGTCCGTCCAGAAATATAAATCTTTAATGATTGAAAAATCAGAATACAACTCAAATGAAGCCACATACGTCAGGGACTTAGTGAAACTTGATGAGTGGAAAATAAAGCAAGAAAATTAATTAGTACTGAATCAAATAGTAACCCACACCCCTTTAAAGAGGCACTTTTTTCTATGTGAAAAAATAGTGTCGACTAAAAAGTTTTTTAAAAGTCGACTGAACTGGTGCCAAAATAACGCAGATCAAATAAAAAAGAATAAAATTGCGAGTCATCATGAAGTCATTTGAACAACTTGAATCCTAGGACGAGCATGCTTGTATGCATCGGTGACGTAAATGAACCAACGAATATTGCCAATTTATTTATGACACCGTTTAATGTTCTCACCACTGGGTTTATTTTCTATATTTTTTTTATAATTCCACTGTGTTTAATCCCGAGAATAGTTCATATAATTAGCAACTAGATATCATTGTACAATTAAATCTTGAATCGCGGTATGGTTTCGTTACCAACAGTTCTATAGGTTCTAAGTTATTTACACTGTATATATTATGGATCTATGGACTGTAATAAAAAATATACTGTATTGTTATTAATGATCCCACCCAAAACAAAAATGTGAAAGGCTGCCAAGTTCGTTAATATGGAAATCTTTCGCCTATAAAAGAAGTGAGATCTGAATAAGTACCAAGTTCCATACACATACCTCAGTTCAAAATAGTTACTTTTTAATGATGTTACTTGGCAAGTTTTCACACACCTTCTTATAAACCTACTAAACGCAATGAATCAAGTATTTAATTTTCTATTAAAACTTGCCAAGTAACATTATTAAAAAGTAACTATTTTTAACTGAGGTATGTGTATGGAACTTGGTACTTATTCAGATCTCACTTCTTTTATAGGCGAAAGATTTCCATATTAACGAACTTGGCAGCCTTTCACATTTTTGTTTTGGGTGGGATTTCATTTATTTTTGTAAGGTTGTTTATTTTATTTTTTTCTTATGATTAAGTTAGTTAAGGAAATGTCTCATTTATACTATCTTTCAGATTTTTGAATATGCACTATGCTTCTTACAAAGAAATGAACTAGATTAACTAAATGGACTAGATTTACCAACTGACTGACATGACATGTTATCATATATTATGTTCGTGGATCAAAGTTACACATTCGTTATTTTCGAAAGTGACTCACACTTGGCCGTTTTCAGATTTTTATTTTGACTAAATACAAACCTTTGTAACGTATTTCAGATCGGTACGACCATTCGAAGATATATTATATAAATATAGATAAATTTAGTTCGTTTTAGTTCCTTAGGGGTATAAATTTACACTGGGTATTTTACACCTTCATTATTTTGAAACCGACTCACACTTGGCCATTTTCAGATTTTTCCCTTTACCTTGACATAAAGACCTACCTCCATGCCAAATTTCAAGTCAATACGACCATTGGAAGTGGTCTAGGTTTTTGATGAGTGAGTCAGTGAATCAGTGAGTGAGTCAGTGAGTGTATAGTAAAAATAGCGATTTTCTGACGTCAATATCTCAAGACCTACAATAGGTATATTAATGAAATTTTGTATTTTAGATAAGTGAGGGGGTCTCAACAGATACTAGAAATTTGAAATGTGTAAATAAAATAGATTTTGAGTTATAGGGGGGTCGAATTTGGCCCGAAATGGTTCGTGTAATATAACCCACGCCGGTGTGTCGCTTTTTTTGCTCGAACTTGGCGGACACACTGCCGTGTGTCTAGATCATGGGGTCTCCACATCTCATCATACTAGTCTTCCCTGACTGAAACTACATACCTACCTGTTCAGAAACGTAGAAGGAAACTGCCAATAGCACTTAGAACTTCCATACAATTTCCCAAAAATAAATATACTCAGACTTTAAATCCAACTTAGAAACATTACAATATTACAAAAAAGACTTCAAACGACTTTAAAATTACAAAGGCTAATAATAAGTTTCAGTTAGTTTGAATTTTAATAAAGTCGTTTCAGAGTTTAGGCGGAACTTGTTCCAAGGGTTTAGACTTCAAATATTAAGTTGGCTACTGTTTCGACGGTCTTTTTAGACTGAACTTAGTTCTAATCCTTATGTGATATTATTATAAATACATTAAAATAATGCCTATGTATTGCCTGTTGCGATATCACGCTAAAACTGCAGAAAAAAATAAAAAGTCTCTAGAGCATGAAAAATTGCATAGACTTTTTATCCGGGTGCAGAAATCAGGAATTTGGGCGGAACCGCGTGGAATTATAAAGTAGTTATTATAAATTATATAATTAGTATTCTGTATAATGGCATTTTTTACTTATTTGCTTATACAGCATGTGCTACGTATTTTACAATCCCAAATCAGCCACAGTAGGCCAACAACAATAATCAATTCAATTGTTTTACCACTACACATAAACGAATAAAACACTCCACGTATGGAATTTCCCCAAACAAACCGGCAATGTTCATCCAAATAAGCACGATTGCGTCAAATCCCGGGGTTTATCACCTTCTTTTATAAATTCCATCACTACAGAAACAACAAAAGCCAAAGGATGAAACAAAAAGGTTTAATAACGGCGTACGTCGGGTAATTCTCTCTATTTTTGCCGGTCATAACTTAAGGAGAGAAATAAGGCAGCCTGAGTCGTTGTGCGAAACAATAATAAAAATAATAAATCCCCTTCAAACGTGGCTGACAGACGCGAAACTATTCGCCGGCAATTCTAGGGGGGCCATGATTGTGGAACTTTTTCGGATTGTCTTTCTAAAGGTGATGTGTGACGAGATGGCGTGATGGCAAAACAAAATAATGTTACCCAAAAGAATGTCATAAAGCAGTCAAAAAGCCAACCTATCCCTGCAATTAGCCTAATGTATTAATTAACTCAAGCTATTTCGTTTATTTAAAACAAAACTATAAATGCAGCACTAAAACCACTAACGATTTACTACTGCAATACAGTAAAAATAGAACCCAATTTTCGAGCTATCACCCACGAAATTTATGTCCATCATTTGCCTCCAAAGGCACGAAAAAAACAACGTCTCAGACACGCCATGTTTCTTTTATTCCCAAGGAAATGGGATAACACTTAATTTGAGCAATAAAAACAGAAATCTCGCAAATTCATTAAGCTTTTAACGGAACAACCCATAATTATAGAGTCGTTTCACCATTATTAATAACTCATAAAACAATACGAGAAGAAAATAAATTGTTCAGCCTGCCTAGTGAAAATTCTTGGCTTCGAGCCTAATAGTGGCATTACGAATCAGTTTGTTGTGTTTCTTGTAAAACATTTTAACAATTATGTTGTTCCTCTAATCGGTATGTGCGTAAAAGATGACATAGTTAAACTGTTTTTTTCTTAACTCTGTTTTGTTTATTTGTGATTTAATTGCGAAAAAGTTTTTTATTAGTTTGATTGCTCACGACAAAGGTAAAATTATGCGGTCGTAATTTATCCTAAATTATGTGTTCTGAATTCTTTGAATTCCAATCATAATGTGTCATAATGGAAAGTAGAAAAAAAAACGTGGTTTTTATCTAGGTAGGTATTTAAGATGTTATTAACCTCTGTTTTTTTTTCTTAGGCCTAATTACCTAAGTATTATTTGGTATTCAGCACCTGATGTTTCGAGATATCCTTATCCATGACTTTGATGACAACATGGTCACCCTACCAAAATCCCGTCACCGCCAGCAACTCGGTGCGAACCCAAACGAAAATGCGGGAAATTTTTGTTTTACATGCGAAAATGGAGAAATACGCCTTCAAGAAGCTAACATCGAGAAAAACCGTGGAACAATTGAACCGAAGTGTTTCAGAGCACCGGGAATGACAGCTTTCCAATTCAATAGAATAGGGTTTGATGCTGTTTGTGGCAGCCGTTGTGAGGAATTTATAATTTGGCGCTTTCCTCGATATAGATGTTATGAATTGAAAAATGGCGGCGTGGGCTGAGGAAAATTCAAAAATACAGGGTTTTCTGATGACAATTTGAAAAGATACCTAAAAAAACGACCACTGTGACTAAAATACTGTGTGAGCAATCAATTTAAGATTTCCCATCTAAAAAAGAGGCATTCCCAACTTTTTATGTCAGTACTTACAATTTATTCTCAATGTTTGTCTGTATTTATAGTGTAAATCTAGTTTAATATGTAACACTTCTTGTGAGGTAAAACTTGAGGAAAATGGTGCAAAACGCTCTGCTTGCATAATGCGTTTACAATGGTTAATTCATGGGAATATAGCCATCACCTTATAAATATATACGTAAGTATATAGATACGTAAGATACATGCTTTTAACTTTTAAACGAGCAGCCTCTTAAATGAAGGGTTCTAATACTATAATAATTTACTGTATCGCTAACGATTTCAATCATTTGCACGTATACCTACACGACAAGACATATAGTTCTAAATAAACGGTCGCTCATGCAAAAATATTATCAACCCACAAAAACTGAAAATACATCATACCTACATGATTCAATATATAAGCTCAAAAAAGAGTGTTTTATGAAAAACTTCAACTGGCCCATAATGAATAAGTCGGGAGCTGAATTCGGTCCACTTTGCTTCAAAAGGGCTAATTAGCAAACGTGCCAGTTACTCCATTCGTGATGCGGAGTTTTATAAACTGCTCTCAATTCAATGCGTCGTGTATGAAAACGTTATGAATACGGAGCGCTAACTAGTTTCAATAATTACTGGCTGTGTCCCACGGTTTTGCCCGAAAAATACAAAAAAAAACTACTTATCCTTAACAAAATGTCAAGTTACATTTTAGATTTCAGTAGACCTGTGTATTTAAATCTAAAGAGTTTGTTTATTAGTTCACTATCACAAGAGCTACTAGACTAATTCGAACATCTCTTTCAGTTTTTCTTCTTCTTTATTGTCGATGACATGTCTTATAGTGAGACTACACTTTGTCAGCCCAATATAGCCAGCCGCCATAGCGAGAGCACGGCTCTTTCAGTGTTACATAGTCAATGGGTGCTGATAGGTGATCGAGGAAAGATATTTATCCAGGCACATAAAGTACTTGTAGAAGCTAGTTTTCAAATAAATTCTAAGCACACTTGAAGTGAAAGTAAGCGAAAGAAAACAATGACACTAAAAAAATACTGATAAAAGGATGTTTTGACGTGATAATCTACAATATTATCCTGCCTAGATAAACACTATCATAAGTTATCCAATACAAAATATAGTGCGATATGCTAGTTTTTTCTCTATGACTCAATGTTGCTCAATAATTGGGAAAATTGTGCAATTCAGACTTGCCAGCCAATCTAAATATGTCTGGTTGACACTGGTTATCCCGTTTCTCGTACTAAAACCGATAATTTGTGGGAATCCCGTTAAACTACACTATAGGTACAATATATCTGAATATTTAAACCTAATAAAACTTTACATATCGTTTTTATGTGACTAATCTGGCAATTTGCCAATAGGTATGCCAGCACTAGTGATTGTTTTTTTCAAACAAAAATATAACCTATAAAGTACGATCGTTAAAAAGTCGCAGTGGCCTAGTGGTTAAAACACCTGGCCTCTTAAATACGAGGCACTTTGATTCTATGTCAGGCAAGTAGCTACATAACATATGTAACTATTATAAAGTTATATGTTTTGTCTAAAGATCATCATCATCATCAGCCTATCGCAGTCCACTGCTGGACATAGGCCTCTCCAAGTGCACGCCACTGAGATCGATTTTCGGCTTCTCGCATCCAGCTCGTGCCAGCCGTCTTGCGCAAGTCATCACTCCACCGTGCCTGACGACGTCCTACACTACGTTTGCCGAGGCGTGGTCTCCACTCTAGAACTTGTTTACCCCAACGGTTATCGGTTCTTTGGCTAATATGGCCAGCCCACTGCCACTTCAGCTTGCTGATTCGGTAGGTTATGTCGATGACCTTGGTTCTCTGACGGTCTAAAGATACCCGACACCAATTTAAAATGTAAAACCTATCTAATCTACGAGCTACCCTAGGCTGTTGATGAATAACTTATCATTAATCATTACCTTTATTTTCTTCTACTTCATGTCCTTCACAACTATAATCAAAAACAAAACATTTTTCATACAACTCCTCACCACTCCCCAAAATCAAAATAGAAAAAATTCTCGTAAAAATACCTATCACAATAAAATCTCCAAAAGAAAATCTCCATCCATCTGTTGAACGAAAACACCAAAAAGGCTGGACAGCCACGTTGTAACATGAGATACGATGGATCATAAACACGAAGATATCAGATTTCGATTCCAAATTAGGATTTCTCGTCTCAGCATGGCGCGTATGGCGCAGTGGTCGGTCGTGTTGGCTGAGAAGCTATGTGTTAGGGTTCGATTCCCGGTTCAACCAAAATTGACAGAATTCATGAAAGGTACGAGAGAAAATACAAATGAGGGAAAAGTATTTTTTTATTACTGCAATATATCTTTCGAGTTAATTTACCTCACCTAAGTTTAATGACTGTGCAAAGATTCATATGTGTTCCTTACAGCATCAGGAGTGAATATGGATCCAGCACTTCGTTCTAAGTTTAAAAAAAAACGGGTTTATATGAAGCTTATAAGATATATGCCACACACAAAACAAGGCAACTTAAACGAACGGTTCTAATCTAATCAAAAAAAAAAAAATCTAAAAACATAATATACAAGAAAAAAGTATGAAGAAAATTCGTCTACTAGAGAAGGAAAGGCGAAAATATTTTAGGTAAAAAGGCTAGGTAACCTGTAGGATTGTGAGGTGGCTCGAAGAAATCGGCTCGACTCGACTGCACCACCGCATCGATTTAAACCCGTATCAGCTGAGCGGTGGGAGGGTTAGACTACCCTTATTTTCTACGGTAAATAGCTAGAATTTAGAGATTTTTGGTACTTAAAAAAAATACCAAATGGTAGAGAAAGCCAGGTATGGCTGTGTATACTAATAGGAATGATGAAGAGAAAATATTTTTTGCTTGTTTGTTTATACCCTAATCGCTCCGAAACTACTGAACCAATTTTAAAAATTCTTTCACTGTTAGAAAGCTAGTCTCGTCCCAAGTAACATATGCTATATTTTATCCCTGTACGGGCAGTACTTCCCACAGGACATGGGTGAAACCGCGGGAAAACGGCTAGTCTTCAATAAATTTTAATGAGTTATCAAACATTGCAAAAAAATTTCAAATCGAACAAACTCTTCAGCTTTACATAGTCAGTACAGATTATGATTCGTTGGTCACCATCTTTACTGCTTTGGATAACAATCAAGGCTTACAACTATCCTACTGATGGATGCAACCTCCTAATCCGATACCAGTGGATTCAGCCCCCTCTATTTTATGTGCCCCTAGTACCAATGCCTCGGATTTCAGTTTTACTGCCATCATAAAACGAGATGGATGATTTTTGATTAGATTTAATTTGTTGGATCGTCGACCGGTGGGAAATGGTGTCTGGTTTGATGTATTAAGTTTTTATTAAAGGGCTGAAATACGGTTACAAGATATTTTAGTTCAGTTTTTCATCTGAAATGTGTTACTTTTCTGGTGAATTATATTTTAACATTTTCACGTGCAGAGAACTATGTACGTCCCCCATCCAATTATGAAGGACTAATCACTATAGATGTTACAACATGCGAGCGTCATAATCAAACTCAAAGATCAAGAGTCAAATAAAAATAAATAGCAACTTCAAAGCAAAAAATGCATTTTTAAGAGCACCAAAACACTCGATTCTCCACATATCCAGTAACAGAAACCAGGGGACAAAATAAATAAACAAATAAAAATGTCGTTCACAAAGCCACCACAACGTTACAAGTAAAGACGATACCCTTAGAACGCTGATCTCTAAACCCTATCCGGACATTCTAATATCGGCCACGAGACGTTACATTCGTGCGGATATACCCGGTATATACGGTTAAATACCGTGTAGGGGTGCCCGGATAGCCCGGGGGAGAAAAGGAATTCTATTGTTTCAAGAATTTAAATTTTTGCCTCAAGTTTTGCTCGAAAGGTTCAATAATTTTGTGTGTTCTGACCGGGTTGGGTGACGTCATAATCATGACGTATATGTTGTGAAGTAATAGGTGTCTATGAGTCTTGACTCGATCCACAGCAATTACCAATTTCCAAGAATTTTTCATCTTTGAATGCTACGTCGTCTCTATGTAGGCTAGTAGTTTTTTTTTTTTTTCAGAAATTCCCTAGGGATGCGAGAGATCTGCCTAAGATAGGCTAATAATAGTTAGGTATGCGAGAGAAACCATAGGCTAACTATTTATACGAACCTAGAAGAGACAGCTACTTGCAGTAGGTAAGGATTTTATCCACAATAATCATAGATATACATAGCTCAATGCAAGAAGTGAGTCAAAAATGCTGATTGATAGAACATTTAATTATTATTGAACCATATAATAAAAACATCTGGAACACCGCATGTCCAATAAAGCGCAGTTACGTTATGATATGACGAGGTACTTGTCGATTCCAGAAATTGTATGATAGTGGTATTATTTAGCTTTTCATGAACGACGTGATTCCGTGAATTCGTTGATATGTTACTCGGGCGTATTTTATTTCATTTAATGATGGAGTTCAATGAATTGGTTTTTAGTATATTTTGCTACAGAAAAATGTACCTACGTGTGTATAATATGATTTCATAAGATATTTTTATATGTCGATTTTATTTTTTTAGCTTTAGGAGTCGAAATATTTTTTCTTCTGCTTCACTTTTTGCTGCCAAGAAACATGTGGCGACCATGCACGAAATTCACAACAAAAACTGTAAACCAACTGTCAGAAAATGTGGCCACCTCGACATTTGGAAAGCATTTCCTATTTCCCACCGTATAATTCCGACTATTCAATTCAGCAAACAGATAAATCAAAGAAACAATTCGTTGCATTTCCTCGCATCCCTGAGAAGATACGTCCAAATCTACACTGTAGGAAATTGAACTGTTGTTCTGCAAATGTATTAGTACATTTATTCGCGCTCGATGCATCCCGCCTCGATACCGTACGATAATATTTTAACTTTATCTCGAATACTGTAACGAGAATTCTTTGGGTGGTACAGTCTAAAAATTTTTGGGAGGTACCAGTTGGCCAATAACAAAACCCCATTTTAATGAGATAAAAAGAAATAATTTTGAAAAATTGAAATCACACAGAGTGACATACGACGTGAAAACTAACTAATCAAATATTAAGCTTTTTTTTTTACATAGATACTCGTATAAAATAAGACATTAATCCTTTTTTAGGGCTGTTTCCAAATACTAAATACATCATTTGCATAAAGCACATCATTTCCTTTTTTGAACCTTGAAATACTAATGCTACCAGTCACTTAATCAAACACAACGCCTACTATAGTTCGGCCATTCAGAGAATGCGTTCCTGACACGTCGCGATTGAACTGACGACGTAACTTTGCAATGGCGTTGCAGTTACGATAAAAATATTTTTGCTGGTTGTTTACCGTTTTAACAATTGAGGAGCATTAAAACAACATTATTATATCAATAATCAATGAATGTTATTACGTCGTCAGTTCAATCGCGACGTGTCAGGAACGCATTCTCTGAATGGCCGAACTATAAGCATAATATATTTAAATAAATAATACAAAGTATATTTACAAACTTAAAATTACCTTATTACTAAAAATCTATAAACTAAAATAAAAAGAATAAAACCAACATAAAATACCCAGCTGAGTATTAGACGTCAAAGTACTTCTTATATGCAAAAGAAAAACCATCTTGACCAACTGCAAGTTTCCCACCATTTTTCTAGTCTACGCCATTCACAAAGGACAGGGCAAAAGCGACAAGGCATGTTTATATCCTATGGCTGCGCAAAAAGTGCAGTTCCTGGCTACCTCTTTAACATAATAATAGATTTGGGCTAGCAGCAATTTATTTCTAACCAGCGGGCTGCCGACTCGAGAACCTACGCTCTGTAGTATTATTGATTTTAGGTGTGAACTAACTTTAATGGTTTCATGAGATTTTATTGGCTGTGGTAATGTTGGCAGTTTTGGTCTGTGGATAGCAATTACTTGAAGATTTGTGTTAAAGCGTGCAGACTTAAATCTACAGACGTTATTTGTAAATATGTTATGTTTGGGAATATTTATGTTTGTTGTAAGGCTAATTTTAACAGAAAAGTGTAGAAACGCTCTAATGCAGTTTAAGGCACAGACTTCACCAAAATGGAGCTGTTACAGCCTTTTTTTTATCGTCTCACTGCTGGGCACAGGCCTCCTCCCACACGGCGAAGGATTGAGCATTAATCACCACGCTTGCTCAATGCGGGTTGGTGATTTCGGACTTAATAGTCCAGGTTTCCTCACCTTTTTTATCAGCCATTGGTGTCTAAGATTACTTAAAAAGTACATATAAACTTAGAAAAGTTGCATTGGTACTTGCCTGACCTGGAATCGGACCCACACCCTCATACTCGAGAGGTTGGTTCTTTACCCACTAGGCCACCACGACTGCAATGACTGAAAATGGAGCTAACAGAAGTTTAAAAAACAACACCTAAAACTCTTCGTTCAAATCAGACTAAAAGAATTTTGGTCTAAAGGTAAAGAAAACAGCTCTAGAAAAGGTAAACGTAATTCAAAATATAAATATTGAACTCACCAATTCATAATAATAGTCGTTTTATAACATAGAACTAGCAATAAACACAAAACGGACAATGATATTCCCCATACATTTTGTTCGTTCTGTCATTTTCAAAAGCTATTTACAAAAAAATGTATCAGAATTTTCGTGGCCAGCATTTTTTATTCAAAACTTTTTAGTGACTAGAATAAATAAAAAGAGATCTTAGTCACAAAAGTAAACTGTCATTGTTCTAAGTAGTCTTGTGTCAATTTTCATTGTTAAAATATTTTGTAACTAAGTTTCCTGAAAACTTCTCAAGAATATTCATGAAAAGAATACACCCATGAGATTTCTCAAAATACGTGAAAAGTTTCTCCCAGAACACCGCTACAAATATTATTATTAAACTGAAAACCGAGTTACAAGGAAACCCACTTCAATTCCTTTGAAGACCTCCCAAAACCGTACGAGGTAGTTCCATTACAAGCAGAAATTTCCCTGAGCCTTACCCACCGTGAAATATGTAAAAAGTAATGAGAATATCCTTCGCCATAACGAAATCAACGCACAAAACATTTTATCATTATTTAGACCAAGTATTAAGCTTATTACTTCAAGACTTGGCAATTTTAAAATCATTTTAAAATACACAAAAACCAACCCTATTGCTAAGAGTACAAGAATCAATGCAACAGCAAAATAGTGATGAGCAATCTCTGCTTATGTCTCTGTGTTTCAAGAAAAACTTTGTCAATCCCTATGAAGTGTATAATCCGGCTAATAAAGACGTAAGTAGGTTGCAACTTAATTTGGCAACTCAAACTTTAGGTCTCTGAAATAGGTGTTTGTTTAAAAAACGACGGGAGAAAAATCTTGGTCTTTTGTTTACGGTTCTGCATATAAAGAAATGTGTATGTAAAAGTGGTGTGCACAGATTATAAGCACATAGCACTTTCAGAGTGTGTTTCAGATGCAGATAATTGCCGTGAAACATAGGGTGTAGCTTCCCTGGTCACTATGAAATTATATTTTACCTCTAATGTCTCATCTATTTAACACCTATATTGGTGAAGTCTTGATAATATTAAGTCCAGCAATTAGATATTCTCTAATCTATGATGAAGAGGTACATGTTTGTATGAATCTGACGACTCGCAACGAAGCAGCTAAATGCAAGCTTTCAATGTCAGCACTCAATATATGTCCAAAGGTTCTTTGCTCCCAGGAACCCAACTGTAAAGGAATAGATGGCGAGCTCCAGCAAAACCCCGTTTCTCATTTAAAATCCTCGTAAAACGTCAAGAAAATGTTTTGACACTGTTCCTAATATAAATTTAGGGAGTGTACACACTTGATAAGGTAAGTTCGCTCGTAAAAGCCAGCGAATCAAGGCGTTGCGATAACGCTGCGGGTTTTATCCTCGTCTGAAAGGAACCTTGTTCCTCTTCTGGTTATTTTTTGAAGTCATTACTTCATGGATCCTGTTTTTGAGATTTATTGTTAATTTTGCAATTTTTTGCTTGATGAGTTGGGGTAAGGTGTTGTGGATGTTTTTGTTTTGGTGAATATTTTTTGACTTGAAGACTGTTGATTTTACTTATAAGTTGTTTAAACAGAAGTCGTACACCCAAATAATTGTCTTAATGATTACTGAGTATTGATTGTCTTTTAGTCTGATAAAATATAAGACATTTTTATTTTTTTAGCTAATTGGTAGTAGAGACATTAAACATTATTTATTTTATTATATCTAGGTAATACTTTTATCTTCGTTCCCCCAGTATATCCCACCCCTTATATTCAATGCGTTTGTCATTTCCGTGGAGTTTTTTACGATTCGTCCCGAAACGTCAAGTTAATCAAATAGTACCCTAACATGGCGGGAAATGGTTTTAATTAAACTTCATTGCGTAATTCTTTCTGCTAAGAGTTTTATTAACGTTTTATATACGGTTTATGAGCTGGTCTTGTTATATCTACGTTTATTTTTTCATTTTTAATTCATTAAATGCTTCGCGTGACGGTGTTCTGGTTGTGTGTGTGTGTGAGTGTTGGAAATTAATAACATTTTCTGTAAGATATTTTTGAAAAATTAATTAATGATGGTGTTGTAAAATAACGATACTTCTTACCAAAAATTGACTACGTCTAACATCAAAATTAAGAATACCTATTTGTATCTTTCAAGCGAAATAGTACCTACATCAAAGATCCAATCAGAGTCAAAACCAAAATTGTTTGTGTCATTTCAGCAAATTGTTAGCACATCAAAAATCACAAGAAACTCGTGTCAATCGAAATCAAATTGTCCTAAAGTGCTAGTACAGAATCAGTGAACGTGAGAGCCGAAAAATCTATTTTACAAATGAATAAACAAAATAAGCGGCGCTTCCCTTTCAAGAAAATTACTTAGAAATATGATGGGATACAGGGGGTTTCGTTTTAGGAACACACTATTTTGTTAGATTTTTTTTTGTATGTATCTTTTTTTTTGCTTAGCAATATTATTTATTATGATTTAATAATAAAATCTACATGGTTTTGGCATGTGAAAAGGTAGTGTTTTGGGGGTGCTGTCCTTTTGGTGAAAACATGTGCTAAAAACTAGCTTAGCTACTTTCAATAAAAGTTTTTGACTTTGACTTTATTTTTTTAGGTTTTTGCAGGCTGGGATTGAAGCTATAGTAATATTACTATATTTTAATGTATTTACATATTTAGGTCAATTTATCATAATTTACTCTGCGATATGCTTATTTATCATCATTTATAATGCATGTAATTCTCTGTTCAATATCAACTCTGTTCTGGTTAATACAACGCGAATATTAGCCACGGTCACCGTATCAGGTAACTTCAAATTACAGTTATTAAATGCAAATTTATTTAAACAAATTATGAAGATCTAATAAATCAATTTGCACACCATATTTTATAAAAAATATTGAAATCATAGTAGTAATTATTTATAACTTTAATAAAAAAAAAAACTTAATATTTTTTTAAACATAAATACTATGCAAATGGAGCTATTAATTAACACGTATAGCTTTCTTATAATTATTATTATTTAAAAATATGGTAAACATCTCTTTAAAAAGCTGTACAAAAATGGCAAAAACTTTGTAATAAATATGTAACGTGGAAGTCGTGCAACGTGCGTTGAATTTTATTAGTTTCCTTATTTAACCAAAAGGCGTACTAATAAAAAGCGTGTTCCATTTATCATTAATATATGTAATATATTTTTATTCATAGGTACGATGATGGATGACGACCCGGAGGAAGACCAAAAAAACGATGGAGAGAAGACTTGTATAGCTTCCTCGCGGAATGGCCACAAGCAGCGGTCAATATAGATAGATTTAAGGGTATTGAAAGGCCTTTGCCCAGCAGTGGGACAGTATAGGCTGAATAAAAAAAAATGGTACCTATGTTCGCATTTTTCTGAGTATCTTCACATTTATTCAACATCCGATAAATAACAGCCTGTACACAAAATAAGGCGGGCGTCACACGACGAGGGCGATGCGTAACGCGTCATCGAACATCACAGGGCAGGCATTGTTCTAAACACACCATAGGAAACCAGCCTAAGTGATTGTTGACTTCCATTCTATCAGTAGCATGTGTGTGTGTGAGTAGTGTGTGATCGTTATGATAAAGTATTAAGTTAATTTATGATTTTAAGCGTAATTTTTAGGACTGATATGTAGGTATATGTGTGAGAGAATGTATGTAAAATTCTTTCCTCTAAATATCAAGTGCGACTGTGGTTTGCGTGGTTTTTATCTAATCTAGTCCCATATATTTTAAGTGAAAGTAAAAACATATACTTGCGTAATATATTAATTATTATCCTTTAATATATTTTTTTAACTTTTGACATTAATTTTATATTTTACCATCCTGTTGGGCCATAATTTACCATGCACCTACCTATAACAGTGAGGTCAATATATATAAATAAATATGCATGTGATAAAGTCTACATACTACTACATTCGAATTGACTACTCTTTTTTTGGAAGTTAGTCAAACAATCAATCAGCATTTATCTGTAGTTTTATGGCATCATTATTTAAACTTCACATTGAACATTTAAGGAACACTGTTCCCCAATAATACTACACTAAACACTGCGATTGGTACTGATCAACGTAAGTGATAGTCAATTTTAATTTCGTTTAATGGTATGCGTGCAACCAATCGCTTTATTATCCTGGGCGAAATTGTAAATTAATTTCATAATAACCGGTAAACGGACACGACGGGTATCGGCGACCGATACAAAATTAAATTCACTGTTTTGCCTGGATATAGGGAATGCTTAAAATTATAGATTTCAATGTTTATTAGGGCTTTTTAGCGCTTCAAAAAATGTGTATTATCGTTGAAAAATTAAGTTATTATGTATTTTTAAGTACATTTTACATTACACTTTACATGAATTAGTCAGCTTTTCAAAAATTTGCATATTTTTATATACCTTCCCAGCCTTTTCCCAAAAAGTTGGGTTCGGCTTCCAGTCTAACTGTTAAGAGCTAAATATCAGTGTTTCACATAGAGCGATTGCTTATCTGGACTGTCAAAAACATGCGTGTACAAACTTCTAAATACAAACCAATAAAACCAAATTGGAGGTCAAAACTCGCCATCTTCACACGCGCTCGTGGTCTACACTTCTAGAATTTTATCTTTTCCTTATCAAATGTCGTTGGTGGCACGTGACACGGCCACGACACGTCCACGTTATGGCTGGCCAACACGGAAGGTCCGACTTGATTGACACTACTTATTTATTCATTCTCGTGTCCTTTAGAAGGGTTGGGTCAGTTTTGGCCCCTACTAAGAGTAGTAGGAGTAGTAGGATTTGAGTTTGGAAGGACAGAAGTAAGGTGTGGTTTTGGTAATGGGAAACCTGTACATACTTTGATTGCTTGCACTTTTTTTTATAAATTGACCAATTTTACCCGGCTACGTCAGAAGGACCGTTATATTTTGCAACAGTGTCGCGCATTTTAGATACAAATATGTAAAAGGAGAGTATTTCGCTATTGGTTGAATTTCAGCTAATTACTTAACTAGATAAATGATTGATAAAAAAATCACAGTTTAGGAAACCTATCCTTTTTTACCTATAGAGTTTCTACCGTCGTAAAGATGTTACGGAACTTCGAAACTTTCGACTTCCAAGTGTAGGGCCCATTTTTGTTTGCGGTGCCTCTTGGACCCTTTAAATACAAATAACCTTACCTTCTGGGAACAATGTTTATGAGCTTTTCATTGAACGGAGGTCACTGGGAGGGGGGCGGAGAGGGGAGGATGTTTGACGTAAGTAGTGTAAAGTCTACCTTGGGACGCGTTCCTTATTTGTCAGGTCATTAACTCGTAACATGCTCCAGCGAAGATATTTGTCTTCTCGTGTTTGTCAGTAAATATTGTGAGTGTGTGTGCGTGAGGGTGTGTGCAAGTAATTGGGGATTAAATGGCCGGAATTATGAGATGTTAACTTGTGTTGTGATAATACTGTGGTTTATGGTCCTTTGGAAATATGTATATGTAGTTGTGTGTTGATAGAGTGATCTTTAAGGATGTTAAGTTTAGAGGTTTGTGATTGAAAAGGATGTATCATAATGGGTATATAATGGGCTATGGTGATAATAATATGATGACGATGTCCTTATTAATATGGCAGTAATTGTTATAAGTAGGGGATAGGGATTCCTGCCACTCATTAATGAAGGCATATGTAGGCACTTAAAAACATAAATAAATTAACTTTATAAAACATGTCAAACCGCAAACATTACCTACAATCTATCGAACCCAAAGGTCTAAGCTAAGTCGTTGACCCTGTCAGTCAGACGAACTAAGTTGCCGTCTAAATTCATTTAAATACTGATAATATTGATAACCGCCTAGACGCGGTCAATGACCTCTTTTATCATAACGACCTTCGCCGCCACCAATATTTTCTTTTATTCCGCATTATTCCAATAAATTCTGACGTCAGAATTTTTATGATTGTGTCTGCATAAAAAATTGCTGTGTCATGTTTTTTGCAAAATCATCAATAATTTCACTAACAGTTTTATCACTTTCATCAATAATCTTTTGATAAATTATGATAAAGTTGACATTGTTTTTGTGTCAAACTGCAAATGGTGGCAAGTCATTAGGTAAGTTGGTTTTTAGTGCAGGTCTTTATTTATACGAGACTATAGTTCGGCCATTCAGAGAATGCGTTCCTGACACGTCGCGATTGAACTGACGACGTAACTTTGCAATGGCGTTGCAGTTACGATAAAAATATTTTTGCTGGTTGTTTACCGTTTTAACAATTGAGGAGCATTAAAACAACATTATTATATCAATAATCAATGAATGTTATAATTTTGTGCCAAACTGAGTGTCAAATAACTTGGTAAACAATATTTTTCTAAATCTATACTGCGCTATTACAAGGTTATGTCAGCGGTTTATATTTTGTAGTGCTGTGCTAAAAATAACAGGCAAGTATCGTAATCTGTTCTTATACAGTTATAATATAAAATAATACGTTTTGATTTTCTTTTTAAGAATTGGAAAATAATGGACTATAAGACTTAATTATAACGTTTATGAAATATAAAAATAAAACTATGACCAAACCGCATTTTTATACTTAGATTAAAAATGGTAACCCCAAATGGCGTTATGGGCCGCCATTTTGTGACGCTAAAACAGTCGTCCGTTGTCGTTTCGTGCGCATAGACCACGTTTTTCAAGTGTTTTCGATCTGTTTTTATTTGATTACCCGGCTTTTGTTAGACCGAGATATCAGGATTGATTCTGTTATTGATAATAATATAATTATACATGTAGGCGAAGATGATGATGAAGACACCACCTCCTCAAGCAAATCGGAGTCTGATTAATATTCTGTTCGCACATTCAATTCAATGTACTTGTAACAAAGAATAAATAAAACAATTTTATTATATGAATATTACCTTTTTTTGGTTTCCACTTAAATAACTAAAATATAAAACAAATGATTCCGCCAATTTAAAACGAAAATAATCTTAAAATAATGCGGCGGTTCATTTTGAAGGAACGGTAACGAACTCAGTGTTATGTTGTGCCCATCACTAGTCGTGACTAACTGATAGGTGTCAGGAACGCATTCTCTGAACGGCCGAAGTATAGCATTCCCTCGCGTTCTTTCCTGTCTGTTGATTTGGTTTCATTTGTCTTATGCTTTAAGAAAGTGTCCAAGTTTCATTCTAAACTGTTCAGCACTTGTTTGATTAAAGATTATCTTTATTTTGCTCATACTTAGCCTTTAGGAATAGCAACATTTAGGTTTATAAGGCACAAGTTAACCGACAACATACACATCACTTTTTTAAAAACAATTTTTTACTATGGATTTTTATGTTCAATTTTCCAACTAAACAACTGTTTCAATAGGCGTGTTTCAGTCCTAAGTTAGTTTATTTCACATTAGACATAGGTAGGCCTTATCGCTAAATGTTGTGTTAGGCACGACTCACGCGTCTATCACTAATCCCCCCTTCCTCAATATTCATCATGTAGGCAGTTATTTAAATCAATACCTAAATATGTATTTGTTTTCAATACCGTTCGGGACTTGTTCAAACTTGTCCGGCTTACTCATAGTAGGTATAGTGCAATAATCTTGTTATTTATGAAATAGGTAACGTTATGCCTATTCATTTTATTATTACCTGTATTTCAATAATATACATCATGTGAAAGTATTACAGACAGTTAATATGAAGGGAAAAAACTAACTTTTTCATTCATAAAATGTTAGCAAGGTTGTGCAACACTTTCAAGGTTACATTTAATAGAGAAGAAGAACGAAAGAAGATCCTGATGCTGATGTTACATCTACCAGGAAATTCATAGCAGAAATGAAGCACATATCTGTCATTAGGTTTTCAGGGTGAAATACCCAAAATGTACTATGACTGATTAAATAATGGAAGTCACCGATAGATAATACAATCAATTTGAAAAAAAAAAAAACTTAAAAAAGGTTGCATTTCAGCTATTCCGTCTTTCGTCTATTTCCCTTTCTAGTCTACCTACAAATAATGTTTTAATTCACACATATTTACATACCCAAAACATACCTGTTTTAACAAAATACATACTTACATACATTTGTAAATAAATGCTCTGCCATGTAACGTGAGTGGCATTTACCCACATCACATCTACATGACAGCTATTTACAGTTTTATAACTTTTACCAAAATAAAATGTTACCTTCGCGTCTGTTTGGTGTTTATTTTTTATGTATTTACCTGTCGTTTACATGTTTGTGTGTAAATATAGGTGAAGTATAGTTTGATGTTTTGTGTTTCTATGTGACGTTACGAAAAAACTTTTCAGTGGCTACATTTGTGAGTCTGAAAGTATTTCAAAAAGATACACACGTTCTTTATTAATAGTAGCTTATTAAGGCCGAAGTTTACCGACTAATAATCGTTGTTTTTTTTTTTTAATAGCTGTTTACTATGAATTTGCACGTTCAAGTTTCAAAGTATACAGTTGTTTTCAGAAAAAAACTTGTAGATACGTTTTAGGTGAACTTGAGCCTAATTGATTTAGTACAAATATGTTTTCACTAATATGAACACCGAGAAAATAAAAGATTATTCCAATATTGATAACCTTCAATATTACCTACAAAAAAAATACATTCAAAAAAACACAAATAACACCATTATTATTACCGAATCAAATGTCATCAGCGCAGGCAATTTCGAGCCGACCTACCTATCATATGCTCGTGACGTCACGATCAAAATATTAGATAACGTATACAAGGTGACACGATGATAAAAAATATAAGAGTTCAATGACCGTGTTATCACCACGACCTCAGAATCACCGATAGTGTATCGCGATGGGTTCGCGCTAAACAATGTTTTGGAATACGAATATTATCTACGTTAGTACTTATGTTTTTATGGGATTTAGTTTGGGTTTTTAGTTGTGTGAGCATATTCTGTAGACTGTATTTTTACTAAGAAATGGGCTGTAAAAGTTCAATAAAAATAAAAGTGTATAAGTAATCATTATATTTGTCTGTATTTTATGAGATGAAATGCGTGTATGTATAACCAAATTAATTTTATTGGAGAGTGACTCATAGTACTTATTTGGTCTTAGAAATTGAGCTTAGATTGAATTGTGCCTCTAAATACCTACTCATAGGTACCTAGGCAACTAAAATATTCGTCTCTTCGGTTATAATTTTATAATAACCAAAACAGGCTATCGGAGAAACCTAAACACATGACCACAAACCAAACTAGCTTAAATAATATTATTTTCCTTAATTCAAAATAGGTGAGTATGAGTACATATCTTTTTTGTAAACGCTTCTAACGCGAAATTTAACCACAGCGGTGTTTATTTAATATGACACCAATTTGAATTTTAATAATGATTTTCCGTTTATATTCACGTAGATTTCAATTAATATACCGGATAGAATTAAAAGGTCTTAATATTTTTTTTTGATATCCATGAAGTTTCTTGTCAGTTCTTCTCCATAGGACACACTTTTTCGAACCATGATGACACGTACAACCAGCTATGTGTCTACCTATTTCTAAAAGGGTACATTACCCAGTGACAGCGACGAGAAGCAATTTTTTGATACAATTTATTAGTTTTAATTTGTATATGTAAATATATTTATGTGTTTATTTTATGTGTAAAAATGTATACATTTGTTTAATAATAAAGTTAAATTATATTAAAAAAAACTGTAATATGTTTACATGAAATAAAACCCTTGACTTTGATAAACAATAAATACTCGATTTAAAATCTAATATGGCGGTCGTCCATGAATCATAGTACCAAACAATTAACCCAGATACAGCGATCGAGGCATAAACTCCATGAAATTATAAATTATGTAGGAAGTAACGCTGATGAATCAACTGGTTGCATGCTGCACTCAAATTGTGCACTAACTTTGGAGTTAATACCATTTTATTGTAGTAAAAACTTTAGTATATTATTCAGAATGATTTTATAGCCGTCCTTAGACACTTTAATACTGTACCTGAATACGTATTTTGATGTTTAAAAATTCAATTAATCACCACCAGACTTTGATGCTACCCTAAAAGTTTCCATAGATAGGATACTCTAAAATGTATACATGTAGGTACTTGGTAACACAGACTTCTTTATATTTTAGTAGCCTGGTATATAGCCTGTTTCGTCACCAGTCATTTCATATTAGTTCACGAATATACAGTCAATTTTTTTAAGTTCTGGCTGCCTTGTCAAATCTCACAAATAACCTGTGAAGGCATCCATTTTATGGCCTTGCGCGTGAGCAGTAGTAAGTATTTCTTTCGTACATTAGGAACCAGCACGCATTGAACGCCCAAAAGTTCTTTAACTCCACCTACTTAGATCCATCCTAAAATGTCTTTCCAAAACAGCACATATTTAGATAGATTTCTACCAACTTGCATGTAATCAAATAGGCCATGCCTTTTAATGACGTCATCGGCTGGACCAACCGTGCGTAACACGTTCGTGCGTGGCAATGGAAGAGCGTCCTAATATTTCGGACGTGGCCTAAACACCGGAGCGAAATTATGATCTTCGTTGAAGGTGTTACAAGAATTCTTTGAAATATGTTTCTCGTAAGTAGGTTAATCAAATAAATTAGCTATGCGAAATTAAATTGGTAAATAAGTTTTTTACTATGCTTACACTTCCTATTACTTTTTTCGTCACGAATAAAACTTCCGTATACTGCAAACTTTTAGTCGGCCAATAGATTTGATCAGGCTCTTAAACACATGTGCGCACATGTAAGCAGCGAAAATTTCAACGATGAAGTATCATCCTACTAAATAGTTTGATTAGATATTCGTCTGACAGCGTAGTCTGCAGTCTGTCGCCCTTCAATTAATATAATTTATCACTCATTAGCTTCCTTTAAAAATAAAATTCCTCTGAAACAACTAAATAATGCACCTAACTCCACATATTTAGCATCGGCACCTAACCTTGCAGCTTATCTAAAAGTGAGTCAGTATATCCAGTGCAGTCGTTTCTGGTAACTCGCCCTTCATATATCGTGCGTCTCAAAGTTACTTAAATACTTAATAACTACGCACTAGGTCAATGTTGCATCGCATGATTTTTACTACTAATCTGTATTGGGATAATTGCTTTGGTCTATTAAACTTAGTAAGAAATAAGCATGTCATTATTTGTGCGTTGGTCTGTATTTATTTTAAGTGTGGTGTTTGAAGGCGGTTTTGTTTCATGCTACATTTTAAAATATGACATAATAGCAATTCGTATATTTTAAAACTAAGATAATGGTACACATATGATAAGTATAATATTAAGGCACTTGCTTGAGTCTCATATGATGGGAGATATACATAGATGTAGGTAGTTGGTACCCAATTAAGAATCGGGTACTACTAGAATATTAATCGGTTTAGAAATATAATTTTACATACACTTGCCTATACCAGTAAGTGAGTCTTGAATTAAATAATTTTAATGACAAAACTAAATTAAAATAGCATAGAACGAAAAAAAAATTGTCCTAGGACATTCTAACGACACCACTATGAATCAAAATTGACGTAACCACTTTAAACAAGTTACAACAACTCAATAACCAATATCTAAATTACTATATCCTACTTATAAACTAATCAAGAACTCTCAGACGTAACATCCTTTCAACTGAAAAGTTAAGCACTTTATCAGTGCCTACTGATTACGAAAATGCGTCTAAAACACGCTTTACAAAACAACTTTCTCTGTACCCAGACAGTGATGACGAAATCGGCTGATAACAGGTAATATAAACAGTTTCTTATCACTTATCACCAGCTGACCTTGGTGGTAAAGAACTCCTGGGAACGTGATCTTGGCATGATGCAAGGTAAAATGATGATTGATGAGCTGATTATCAGCTGGCTTATTTGTTGCTCGTTTTTGAGTTTATTGGTGTCGTTTAAGTCGGGTAAATCCCTTGGTTGCTTGTGTTCTTGAATTTTTCCAGTGGTTTCGGGTACAAAAAATGGGAATTATTTCGTACATCTGAAAAAAAGTAGCCTTTTGCCTTCCTCGATAAATGGGATGGGAATGATAAGTAATCATACCCCAAAAGGTTTTATTTTAATGGGACTAGTCAAAATATAATAGCGCGTCCAAACAAACAAACTTTTCAGCTTCGTAATATTACTTTAGATTTTAAAATTAAATGGAAAATTCTTCAGGAAATGGACGATCTGTTTGAAGTCATCCAATAATGAATTCATTGCAAATTACACATTTTATCACTTACTACCGTTTACGTATATAATGTGACTCAAAGTTCCTAGTTGAATCATTTCCTAGTAATGCCGTTTTCATTTCGAGAACTGTCGGGGAATTTTGATATTCGATTGTAGCACTCTTATCTTTTGAAATTGTTAAAAGTAAGTCATTTTCTGATAAAAAATGATTTTTACTGAATGGAATAACTATCCTAGTTTATACAGAATGGAATTAATATAAGCTTATGCTTACTTTACTTGCTTTGCATAGTATTCAGTCAGTATATTATGATAATATATTCAGCTGTTTCAGGAGTCTTAAGGTATCAAGGGGGCTTAATAAAAGTGACAGACTTTCAAATTGTACTAGTAATTCCTGAGATAAACGCGTTCAAGCAAACAAACTCTTTACTTTTATAACATTACATGCTACACAGACCTATAGCCACACGATACGGGTGGTCAACAAAAAACCCTGCACCTAATAAATTAACTTTATTCAGTAATAATTAATTATTATTTATAGGTACGTTATCTGCATATCCCGTGCAGGGTAATAATGATTCATTGGTTCCCGATACCTACGTGACTGTGGACTTGTAGTCATATCTAGTAATACTAGTAGTTACGTGTTTATAATTTGTAGTCTTTATTTCGTCAGCCAGTTTTAATGTGTGTTTATAGACACCTGTGGTTTTTAATTGCGTTTAATTTAAACTAGGACTGATAAGTTTTGTTTTAGCTAAGATTTGAGACTTTGTTACTTAACTATGGCTAAAAGGCAGGCTGATTTATATTTTTTTTCAGATGCAGATGGCTGGTGTGGTCAAGTCTGAAAGAGCCAGTCCGTCATGAGCAGCATGGTGATTATATACATATGTATAACGTTCATACCGTGTTTGCATCAGAAGATCAGCGTTTGGCTATGCCCTGCAGTTACACAATAAAAAGGTTTTAAAGACAAATATTTCCATAGGTGTGAAACAACAGGTAAACACATAACACCAAAAAACAAAATTGTTTTTCCCACAATTTCATAACATTGGTAAATGCGCATCAGACATAATCATCTGATACAGGGATCATCACGGAATTAGTTCACAATCAGTCAAGTCCTGATGCAAGACAATATTGATATCCTCGGGTCACATTGTGTATTGACGTTCCGCGATGACGGTAATGACAATTGACGTATGGCGTGACGTAAAAATGTCAATGGGAGTAAACGTGTTGAAACTAAAGTAAATATTTGGAAAACTAATGAGTGGGACGTGATCTAAGAAAATGCATTAGTTATATTTTTTGTGCTGATTTACTGAACAGATTCTCCTGACATATAATTATGATATCGGTATTCTGATGAAACCTAGGTTTTAATTGGAGGCCATTTAGATAGATAGATAGATAGATAGATAGATTATTCTTTATTGTACACCAAGACACAACACAGGACATCACAACATACAAAAACACAGTACAATCGGCGGTCTTATTGCTAAATAGCAATTTCTTCCAGACAACCTTTGGATGGAGTTTATCTGTAGAACACAGTGAAAAACGAGCAGTTTAGATGGGTTTCCTTTTCTAATAAAATACAGATAGTTTAGAAATACGTCATCATAGCTAGGGGTGTGGCTACCATTTATTGTATATTCAAGTATTTACTTTAACACCAAATACAAACATTAAACTGGCAACACTTTAGCTGTTTATTGCCGTTCTTGCTAAGGTCGCATGATTTTAATCTCTTATATATCTTCTTGATCGTGCAATAAAATTGCAAAATAAATACTAAAATACTTCAACACTGGGAGTGCTAAATTACTGTGTAAATTGATGATATAATTACTGAAACAAGGACATGAATCTTTTGCAGTAAAAAAGTTGTTAATAGTGTGTAGTTTTTTTATTTATTTGAAGGGTAAATATGTCTGTAGGCCACCTGGTAATAAATGATTGTAGCATATTTGGATTTCGAAATTTTTAGGCATAGCAGCAGATGCATTATTTTTTAGGCAGGTATGAAGGTGTATAATGATTTTATAACTAACTCACCCACGTCTCGGTCTATACCCTTCGTCAATAATTGGGCTATTTAACTCATCAAGAGTTATTTACCAGTCTGCAGCAGAATGACGAAGAAGAAACGTAAAACAGGCGCAAATGCGGCGAAAGGATGCTGTTATTAGAATGTAGGGTAAATGACAGTGCGATTCCAAAAAGTGAAAATTGTGACGACCAAGTGAGGGTCATCAGTCCACCCGTGACCTCGGTCAGTGCAATTCGACCGAAATGTCGGAAAAAATAGGTACCATACCTTTACATACAGTATCGTGTTTAAGTCCCGATTATTTATACAAATATGTGTTCACCGACGCTTCAGATTCATAAAAAGCCACTAAACTTAAATAAGCTTCTACTACTTTCTAGAACAAACTTACTCCTTAGACGACTTTAACAAGTCACCACAGGATCACGAAGGGATACTCAATAAATACCTTACTATCCTCAAAAGGTCAGGCGTTATCATCACCCCTTCAAGGAAACATACTCGATGTGCCACTAAAAATAGCAGCGATAAGGCTTATCATAGCGACAGATTGTCTGCAGTTACGATTGGCGAGTGAACCGCGCTTTCAAGCCGATAATGTTGATAGGAATGTTCGTATGTCTGTGGGCTATATATTGGCGTTTATTGTGGCTGTTACAGTTTACTTTCTGTTGCAAGTAAAAAAATATATGAGTTTTTGAATTGAGTACCCCCTTCTTCTTTGGGAGTTGGTTGATGTGTTTCTGGTACCTAGTCCTCTGAAAACTCAAAAGTAGTCAAAATGTATGGCAAACTTTATTGACGGAAACTCTTTTTTTTTAACTAAATTTAATATAAGTCAGTTAGATTCCCAAACATTATAAGCATTTTCTTTCCATGAACATCCTATAGGTTCTCTGAATTCACCCCAAATCTGCGTCCATCCACTAAATATAGGAAATCGAATGTAGAATTTATTTATGTATATTCATGAGAACAAGGACTGAACACCGCCCTCTACAAGAACATACCAAATTAATTTGGATCCACCTACTTAACATTCATTCCGTATAAACCAATCCCCATGTTGCATTAATACGCCTGAATTAATCAACAGTTGTTGTTGATAAAGTCTTTCACTTGATTAAGACTTGACAGAATTTAGTTTTGCCCTACGATTTCTTAGGAGAATTTATTTGTTGTGGGCATAAAATGCTGAAAATATGCGCCAATTCCTTTGATGCAACTATTAGTATGCACTTTATTAGCCTATTTTATAGGAATGTACGATCGTGTCCTGTAAGGCAATCTGTATCGTGTCATTTCGCTGAGATAGGAGATTGAAAAGATTACATGTCTCATAGACCATCGTCGTCTTATCTTGTATCAATTCTTGTCGGTTATTGACCTCTTAACTGTTAAGCACATGTTCATAAATGTTCGGCTCAATATGATAACGATAAACTAGGGATAAGGTATGCTAACTTTCTAATTCACCAAAAAAAGTAATTTATCTAACTTTCAGCACTCGGACCAGTCCATTTAAAAACTCTCAACAAAAATCCAAGGCAGCAAATTATTTAAATTAATTCGTACCTTCCAAGCAAGGCAAGATCAACACCCTACTTTTCTTCCAAGTTTAGAGCCGAAAAGTACATCGTATCGTAAAATGGGAGCTTCATCAATCAACTTAATTAATATGTAGGTAGGAGGAAAATATTTAGCTCTGTAATGTAACAGATAAGAAGCTGATGCTGGGCCCTGAATAACAAACAGTGCTTAGCATTCACGGCAAAACCCTTAGATATTGGACGTGATGAAAAAATACGCTGCGGCCGAAGTTGAGCCCGTTTCAATTTGTATTTACTTGACAATCGGCGTTCTTGTTTTAGTGGCTTTAATGGGAGCACGACTTTTTCTGTTTGCCACTTTTAGGGTAGTCGGAATATGATTTTGGTTTGGGAAAACCTTTGATGTGTCGTGAAGAGGATTTCTAGGCAATGGTTGGTTTGGTTGATTGATTGATTTGTATGTGACGGGGGTTTTTTATCCATTTATTTTTATGTTACGGTTGAAGAATAAATCAATGTTGAAATTCCGTTGCAAGACTTAAAATTCAAATCGATTGCTTAACAATAATATATTTTGTGAAGTAATTTGAAAGAATTAATTATTGTCTGAGACGTAAAGACCAACCCACGTTTTCGACTGCACATTTAATTCCCTCACGTGAAGAGAAATCTCATTGGCGCCAACAGTAATTGTGTTGTCTTCATTCAAATAAATTATTTCTTCCTGAATAAATTGTACCTTCGTAAACATATTAACTTACCGTTTACCTTGTTCAGAAGATAACAATATTCTTTGTATGTGGATAGCAGCTTCCTTGTCAACAATAAATAATGCTTCTCTGTTAGGTCTTCCTGTGTTTAATATTGTATTGAATAAGCTCTTTGCTTTTAGAAATTACTTCATCGTATTGCAAATTATTTATAACATTATTGATTTCATATTGCACAATATGTCAATCATCATTCGTTGTATTACGTTTTTGGAAAATGATGTCAAATAAATAAGTTCCACTTTTCTCTATAATTGTGTTACCGTTGTGATTTCTCTTATAAATCATGGTTATTGCATCCATTATCTTTTCAAGGTCATTCAAAGAAGCCAAAGCGAGGAAAGCCCATGTTTCATTTGTAGTCTAATACGTCGTTTCGGTCCGCTCACCTATTAAATTTACAACTCGCCATCAAACCCACATTCGTTTACCGTCCATCCGTATGTACACATCTCAGGTCATTCCCATACCCATTAAGTGAAGCCATTACGTCAAAATTAAATCCATCTGCGTACATTTCAACATTATAATTTTAAGGGCATTGCAAAATTGCTCCAAATATGATGACGTCATCAAAAATGAGTAATGATCCGTCTAATGCGATGTGGCATACGAAATTAAAGCTATAAATTTGAATAACAGGATAGGACCCTCGGCCGAGGCGTTATTTGTGGAGCCTCTTTAATGAAATTGCATAAAGGAGAATTTAATATGCCTTAGTATCGATAATCTTGTAACATTATCATTTAGCTGAGTGGACCTGAGAGCACTAAGTTAGAAGTGAGGGTCTCCCAGGGGAGTGTGTTGGGCCCTAACGTCTCGAAGTAGATATAAATTGGGATCGGCCTTTTCACCGTTACTCAGCATAAGTTATTGCTTAAGACTTGTTTATTGATGACATTACTAATTTTCTTTCTTCGTTTGGGAATTTAGTTCTATTGCAGAAAGTATTTCAGTTTTATTAACTTTTCTAATGCTACCAATATTTAAGTACCTATGGCCTTTTTTCTTCATTATATATTTAATTTTAGATATATTAAATTAAAATTAAATGTTACAGATTTGGCTGCTTTGTTCAAGGTTTATTTTATCTTAATTTCGTTTTATTATTTATCTTCAGTACTCTCTTTATCTTCCATATACTTATTTGTTGCATATACTTACTTACTGTGTATACTTACTCATATTTCAGGAATATGGGCAGCCACTGCCTTACACCTGCGCTTCAATCGTCAATGGTTTTCAGGTATCAACTCTTTTTAATTCAGAAAGTACTTCAAAGATTTTTTAGGAGTATATAGTTATACCATTGTTGAGGTATGTAGAGATATCTAAAAAAATTGTTTTTCTTGAAGTTACTTTTAAGACTTTTTAAATGCATTGTTAAATGTAATTTAAGCACTTTGTATAAAGTAATTTATCTTTTGTAGGGGTGTGTGAGTTATGTTCTTGGTGTTGCTGTGTATTTTATTTTTTAGGGGTTTCAGGGAAGTTTTCAATAAAAATCGAGTTATTTTTTAAAAACTGGATGTTTTACTTTACGATATATAATAATTATATGTTCATTGAAACAAATTACAAATACAAAATTTACACAGTTTGTCTTATGTATTAATCAATAACTACATTATTATTTAATCGTACCTATCATTTTAAAAGACTACTCATACATTTTATGTATATACCTAAAGATACAGTGACAATAATTTATACAACGGACGAGGGGAAAACGATGTTTAAAATATGTCTTGCATGAAAACTTAAACATAATAGAACTCCTAAATTATTGGACAAAGATGAATAAATGTGCCCGTGGAGGGCGAATTACTTAAAGATAAACCAAACTGATCTAATATGTACAATCTTTAAAACCAATGTTACAGAAAAAAGTTGAAAACAACAGTTTCCAATTTTTGGTAAGCCGAATGTTTTATCGCTACGTAAAAGAGATCCATCGGTAACAGTGTTGAAAGAGCTTCGTATCTTTTTGGTATAAATTGAATAACACAAACTAATAATCAGGTATCAGGGCCGTTAATGATGAAGGTTCGTCTTATCAGACTAGAATGTATCGGATCTAGGATGCAGCTTCCGACGTGGCCAAAAATATTTACAAGTCCAATGGCAAAAGCTGGAAAATGAAACATCAGTCCGATCCTTAGCGATATTTGTTAAAGCCATGCTTTCTAGCATCGTATTAAGTTTGGCATTGTACACCAAAGCACATATTTCGAATGTATACATGCATCTACCTTAATATTATTTGTTAAAATTTAATGGACCATTTTTTTGTTCCTAATTTGTTCAAAGTAATTATATACAGTAAATCAACTTGAAACGTTCAATTCAACAATTAAGGACAGAGTGAATCGCAGGCGCAGCTTCTAGCGATTGTTGGACAGTAATTACACAGAGCAGTGCATCCCCCTGGACACAAGTCGTTAACACAAAGGTCGCATCTTACAGTAACATTTTCTTATTCAATATGCTTTAAAACTATCAACTTTATCTTATGTTAGTTCCTTGATTCATCTTGTGCGAAAATTTTCGTTATTTTTTATTATTATTCTTGTTTAATTATTAATAGTTATTATAGATACCAATAATTATGACACACTCTACTATAACAACGAATATATGCGAGCTACTGTCTGGTGATACATTATCGTTTATATTGAGTTACAGACACCAATTATTTTCTATTTAATATTAATGAAGTGCGTGAGGATACGAGAAGGGAACAGAAGATTCGTTGTGTCTTGAAATATTTCGAAGCAAATAGGTTTAGGGACAAACGGCTCTAGATCGCGACCAGCGTTTGCACTCGCGACCAAACACACAACATGGCTGTGCTCTTGGTCGCTTTCTATAGTTTCAAATGTGGACGCAATATCTTAGAAGATTAACGTCCAGTTCTTGTTATAAAATACGTCTGAATGTACAAGGTTATGCAAAAGCCAGGCCTTTGGTCTAGTGAGAGTCCTAATTTAAAACCTGAAACTTCCCCATTTGTTTCGAAACCGAAAGAGAGGTACTAAGATAGAATATGCTTATAATAAATCAACAATAGCGTAGATACATATGATACAGAGATATAATTACGATCAATTATTTTTTTAAACAACGTAACGAGAATATCAACTTTTCAGTTCTGTGAATGATTTCACTAACATTTTAATCGCATTTAAAGTTATTATAACCAATTCTTATTATACAAGTAAAATACTTCATCGCAATTTGTCGCCACGAAATATACATCTAGTCGGTTCAAGCGAGATTGTAAGCTTTACTTAATGCGATCTCGATAAATTGATACACAACAATACTTCTTACTTATACCACGGTCAAACCACTCGCTTATTTCTCGAAGTAACCGGCCAACACGCGAAATATACTAGTCATTTCTACACAACACCCAATCGGTTCGTAAAATATTATAATTTGACCGTAGTATACGCACGTACGTAATATATAATAAGTATATAATTACATAATTATATAACCTACAACAACTACGTCCTTTATGATATTTTTACTTAAGACGTTTTAATATACCCTCTAATTTTTTGTCACAGTGTCGCTTTATTTTGACTTCATTATTATAAACATTTTTTTTTTTTCAATACTTACTTACATACCTGAGATTAAAATATACTTCCATGGTATTCATTAAAAGAATTTTAAGGCTACGAAGAGAAAGCCTTATGCAACGAATTTCGAAGAACATTGTCCAAGGAAGGCAATGATAATCTTAGGGACATTTATACATCTAAAATACATAAATGAAAACTATTAAACCCTGATAATTCCAATAATTATTGAAGAGAAGCGCTAATTTACAACATTTTAAATTCGATGTTGCTTTATTAAATACTCTTGGGGTTTTGACAGCTCCCCACTAATAAAAATCATATTTACAGGATTTGTACAGCGGCTTTGCAAATTAACATTATTAAAATAACGTTAACATTGTGTTGTCAATCGGTCCGTATCGAATCAAAATTAAATGTTGTTTTATTTGTATTGAACGCAAGCATGAAAGGCGTAAATTAATTTTTATTCGAAGCAGAACGATTTGTATCGGAAACAGTTCAATATTATACTGAATATTACAATTTAACACGGTAGCTGAATGTCTTACACTAGGCCTATTGTTGGATACGACAGAACTTACAATTTTTATTAGTAGAAGAGAATTATTCTAATTTGAGCGTAATGTCACTTACTGTAGACACATATATTGCTTTTAATCGTTGATTTATTGATTATGAACCCCATTATATATGGAAAGTTGCAAAAAAGATGGCAGAAAATATAGCGACTTTGAAACAAACGTTAAAGGAAGGTCCGCAGAAACCCGCAAAGATAAAGCAAAAAAAAGATGACACTTTATTGTCAAAGTTGAAAATACGGAGGGACTGGTATACAGTCAAAACATAACTAATGAAATTCCTCATCCACAGCAATATTTTACTTGTTGAGACTTTTTTGACATCATACCGTTTTAACTAAAGCCAGCGAAATGCCAAAAGCGTTAACTTAAAAAATGACTGAGTAATCTGAGTATATCTACTTTTCTGAATGCATTCTACCAAAATAATTTTACAATACTTAAGAAATGATATTGAAAATGATTTCTATTTCGAAGACCACATTAGAATGATTAAGAAGAAAATAAAAATGACTATAAAAATGCCCCAGAACAAAACCGAATCAAGAAAAAACTCAAATCTTCTGGAAAAGGGAATAATCCAAATTATCAGGAGAATTTACACAAAAAACCGTTTACGGGTAATTGCAGATAAAATAAGGAATTCCATTAGATCACAAACGAACGAAGCAGAATGATAAAACAAAATGCAAACCTGGCATCGAATAATATAATCTTACAATATCTTTTATACAAGTTTTGTCCATTAACAGCGTCTAAACACTACGCGCTTAAAATACTTGTTTGAGCATCACTAAAATAAGTATTACAAGAATTTTCAAGTTTTTTTTTATTAGGCACAAATTTATTTTTTTCGTCCTTTCTTATATTATCGCCCTACGACACACAAGACAGATATAGATAACGCTTTTTATGCATTTTTCCTTATTTATATGGGTTTTCATAGACACTTACTAATTAATACATGAACTTTTTTACATATATAATATATTATATAAAGAATATAATATAGGTAAAGCATTTTCTTTCTTACCTATTAGAGCACAACGGATCCCTTATATTTCTTGGGACACAGAAGTATCTACAAATATTATTACAATTTGAAAACAGGTATATTATGTAGAAGGGTTATCTATCTTAATAATGTATGAGGCAACATTCCTTTAAATATTACCTCTTAACTGACACGATTTTCAATGAATTGACAGATTTTTAGCAAAAATTTTTCTTTTTTTTTTTCTTTAAATACAATTTGTTTAGCTTATGCTCTGCTGTGGAACTCGGAATCAAAAATGGTTTTTAATTTCTTTATCTAAAATTTAATGATTTGATCGTTATTTTTGGCTATCTAATCTGGGAACATTGTTGCTATCTATTTAAAGTATTGATGAATTTGTAAAATGTCCGAAGTCCATATTCCACAGCAACGCAAAATATCAAAAATATGTACGTATTTTTTTCACAATATAAAATGTTATGCCCAGTATTAAAAATTAACAAAAAAAATAAAAGAGTTAGAGAAGCTAGCGCTGCTAAAACTAATCTATGCGATATCAGTCTCCACTAGAACCTTATAATTTAGAAAATCCATAAAGTAAATCACAGAGTTTGAATTAGCAAAACATTTTGTGTTGAAAACTAACAATTTGTTGACCCATCCAATATATTTTTTGTTTATAACCCACCGTCCCGCGGTACAACGCATTCCAATTATTGATATGTATCTTCTATAGACATTACTGAGTTGTCAATGTAGCGAGAAGAGTAACGAAACGAGAATTGAAACTGTCCCTTCACATCGATCCATAGGTGCCATCATGCTTTACAATATAATTTCATACCTTACCATTGAACAAATATTAACCTTACTCTACGAATCTTAACTTACAAGACCGACTCGAAACATTTAATATAAATCAAACAGTGGTCCCCTACCATTTCACCCTGGGAGGGGCGCGGCGGGAGCGAGGGACGCGCAGCGGAAGAGACTTGGTATACATACAGCAGACAGAGTACGAGTACGCGCCGCTCGCTCCGGTGACGAGCCGGTGGTAGGGGCCCACCGCATCCAACCGAGACAAACACGAACTCCCGCACACCGAAATTCTTCCAATGACATACCGATCAGCTTCCAATAGTAAAATAATAATGTTTAACTATCATCTACGTGTGCATCAAAGTATAAAGTGAACTTACGTACAGTATATACGAACGCAAGACAAACGACTATAACTAGTCTTATTTTTCTATTACTCGAAGAATGATACATATATTTCAATCTAAGACGTTTCAAAAATAAAAAGACGACCCTTAAAAGTACAAATGTTAATAAAATAAAAAGAAGGTGTGACGTAGAATGCAAACTCACGATTTTCGAATGCACTAGAAGCCAAGTCGTGTAATGAACACGTACAAAGAATACGGCGCGACAACGCGATGCGAGCGTGGGGCGACCTGACTGGCCCATGGCTAACTAACCAGGCGACGGAGAGCAGACGGATTATTTACTGAGATGCGTCTGAGACGTGTCGTTTGGAAATTACCTCCATTATGTGTCGAAACCATTAATTTAATAACGAAAGCAAAACGACAAAACAAGAACCAACTCACAGCCTACGTTTATAAAACCCGATGCCGCTTCCTAGACGAAGCGTCGCCGTTATCGAAAATGAAACTTTAAAACTAAACGATTTAAAAAGTAACCGTACGAACCGAAGAGGAACGCGACCGTGAGGTCGGTTGTCAAAACAATTTTCACCCTCGATCCTTATTAAATAACTTTGTACATTAAATCCAAATGTCGACACGTCATTTTGGATAGGCACTCTCTAGGCGGAGCGGCGAGCGGTCGCCGCGTCGTCGGCCTCCGTGGGGCGGCCCGTTGGCCGACCGCATGAGATCAGTGGAACCGGCCGGCAGCGGCCGTGGCGACCCGAACACCGCTCTAAGACGACGTCAGATACGACGAGAACGTGTGGTCGACCCAGTCGCCCGCCACGCCGATCTCGCTCAGCATGTCCGACACGTCGGGCGTGCACGAGAACTCGAAGTGCGACCCCGACGATGACGACGCCGTCTCGAACGAGTCTATGTCCGTCGTGAGGGCCTCCAGGTCTACCTCGCAGTCCGCTGGGAGCGGCAGCAGGTCCGTGATGGAGTAGAGATCTGTTAGGTCCGCCGGCTCGCGACGACTATGGTCTTCGTAGAAGCAGGCTGATTCCGGGGAGTCGGGTGAGCCAGCCGGACTCGCCGGTAGTGGCGGAGGTGCGGGAGTCTCCATCGGTACACTTGGCACCGATGGAACTGGTCTCCTTCGCCTGGCGACGCCCCTGTTGTTGTTGGAGTCCGCGCGCTGCTTGCGTTTTGGTTTCGATACGCCTCCGGTCTTTGGGCCAGACCTGTCTGATTTGGCGGTTTTCTTGCGCGGCCTGTACTTGTAGTCAGGGTATTCCCTCATATGTAGCTGCCTTAACCTCTCCGCCTCGTCGATGAAGGGTTGGCGTTCCTCGTCGTTGAGCGTCTTCCACACGCGGCCGAGGTTTTTGGATATTTCCGCATTGTGCATGTCTGGAGTCTGCTCACATATTTTCCTGCGCTCTATCTGCGACCAGACCATGAACGCGTTCATCGGCCTCTTTATGTGGTTTGGGTTGTTCTTCTTTGTCTGTGAACAAGAGAGAAAACACTGTTAGTCGAGATCACGTTTTCAAATTTTACAGGCAATTTGTGCCCAACTATAATGTAAATTCGCGTTCGAGGTGGAAAATCAACGTTATCTGCTTAATTGTGGGAGCACTATTATTATTTCAGGCATGTCCGATTCGCGGAGCCGGGCCACGTCCAATTAGTATGCAAGGTGGTGCAACATTAACTCAGTGTCCTTACTATTAATGGTATTGTTATCATAGGAATTATTATTATTACAAACAAGTCGAAATCTCTAGTAGTGTACACAGTTATTGCGTTGTTATGGCGGTTTGTGTATGTTATGTTCAGGATAGTGGAACATGTTGAGTTTAACCGAGTTTACCGTGATCCAGATAAGTTTGGTAACTTTATATTATTATTGTAAACTAGATTAGCATTCGCACAATTTTGGTATACCTTAGTGTAGTTCTCACGCGACTATACGTCTGTTGATAAGGCACCAAAACCTACACCAAACACGGACAAAATTCAGCGCAATTAGACCAAAAACAGCGCGCGATAACGTCTGCCACTAGTGACCCCATTTGAAATTCTATTTGAAACGATAGCTCCAACTGGAACTATAAAATGTTCAAGTGCAATAAACATTTCCGTAATTTCTTTATACAAAACATTGACTAACGAGGATGTATAAGGACGCAGGAAGTTATTATCAAATCATGTAGGAAGTGATCTGAGGACAGAAGCCGGTAGTCTCTCCTTGGAGATAAGCGCTCGACTTTAGGGAAAGTGTCGCCGTTAACACGGATTAGAATCCGAGGTCGCTTAAGCGAAGGACTGTGTGAAAACTCCATTTATTTTAAAGCGCCCATCCTAAACACAAGTAAGTTAAACTCATACCATAAATGACATATCCAGGAAATGTACCAGTTTCAATTAGAAAAGTAACTACAGTGACTCAAATATTGAGCGAAGGTTGTCTCAAGAAAGCAGCTCATCCAAGGTTAAGCACCAGATATAAACCAATTTACAATGCAAATGAATAGAACTCTTCCTCATAATCTGATCTTCGCTAAATCACGCCAATACACGACCTCGGATCCCTAAACCGAACCACTTTCGTTGAACACGACTTGACAAAAAGTTTTTTTCCAAACTTATTTATATTCAAGACAAAAAAAGGGTTTGTACGATAGCAACTAAATCAAGTTCAGAACACCCACACAGTTTCAAGGTGAACCGAAGAGGCAGTTTTTGCGGTCCGCTATCCAGCTTGAAAACGCAGTTATTATTTAGCTGAGTTTTTTTCTAAAATTTGTTTTAGGCCAGAATTGCAACGGCTGTGACTCGATTAATCACGTGTTTGGTGTTCGTGACCGGCCTGTTGCTAGGCCACTTTTTGTATGTGCCTCGAGTACGTTCCGTGCTATTGTTGGTTTTAGGATTTTCGGTTGTTTAAAATGAAACTTCTTTTAGTATCCCATTTTGGGGATTTGTAAAGTTTTTTAACCGTTTTTTGGTTACGGTTGAGTTAAGTGACTTGGAGTTTGTCCTATTTTTTGCTCGCGTCATTTGTTGTATCAAAATCCTCCGCTGTGCTACGGATGCACGATAGTTCAAGTTCAGAGTTAAATATAGGAGAGCCAATCATTCACTGACATTGATGAATCATGTCTCTGTCTCAGTAACAGACGTAATGACGGTCGTACCCAGTTTTTACTATAGTTTGGTGCATGTTTAATGTGCAATAAATGTCACATGTTTTTGTAGTTGTCGCAAGGCTCGGTTTGTATTGCTCATTAAAATATCAGCTATAATTGTGTCCAATGAAAAAGCTTTCAGTAGAGTGGAATCGTTTTCTAATATTGCCATGGTGGAATTATAAGTAAATACTTCTACAGAAATGGGTTGGAGGTGTTTAAAATTCTAATTAATTTAGTGGTAGCCTCGTCACTTGGCAAGTGTATAATTTCTCAATACTATTATTGTATCAAATATGCAGTAAATAAGACATTTAAAGACTATAGTAACTAAGCAGAGAAATGACAGCTGAACGATTAGAGTATTCTGGAAAACGATGCGATGAACTTCGGTATTACTAGAAAAATTGTATTATGTCTGCATTAGCGCAGGCAATTGTGGAAATTAATAGGCTTTACTCTGCAGCCTGTAATTTATTCTACAATACTGACTTTGTTTGTTTAGAAAAAGAGTTTATATTCTTTGCAAACAATGATTAAAAAATTACCTTTACTTGCTAAGCGGTTTCCTTGACATTATTTATTACTGTCTTTTCTTGAAATGTCTTAAGTATTTTCTTTTAAATACCTAGTCCATTCCTTGTAAGACTGAGTTCTAGATAAAATATGGAAATAAGTATGCAAGAAAATATGTGCACATAAAACATGAGATTGTATCTCGTTATATGTTATTACCTTAAAGACAAATATGAAACTTCCTGAAGTGTAGTTTGTGCGGAAAAGGAGTGCTGGATTGTGTGTCCCTTTTAGTATATTATCAGTGTTTGTACGATCAAAACTTTACACTATGTACTTGTAAGCACGTGGTCGTTGCAAAATTATAGTGTTTTGCTTGTAAGCCTTTTATGGAAACGGTGTTGCTATAGGCAAAGATCTCAGATTTAATACAGAGGTGATTGTTTAAGAAATTCTGGTATATTGTTTTATTGAAATATTGCGATAAGTGAAAAGGGTAAAATGTTTCCGTATTTTGAAAGACTTTTTATATATTTTATAAAAAAAAAAAAAACATTACTACCAAAAACTACCATGGTATAAATAAATGATAACGAAGAAATACGTAGGTATGATGGCTTTTAAAGAAGTGTTTTTTTTTTATTATCGTACATTAAATAATTTCAGCTAAATTAAATTGTAAATAATCCAATTAAACATGAAAAACTGACCGTATAAAATAAATTAACAATACGGAACATCCTGCATTAGCTGGCAACACCGTATGTTTATAACTCGCTTATTATTGTGAGCGCGTAGAGTCGACTCTACAAGGGCAGCCGGTTTGTTTCCTGGAACCATAGAGATTGCTCTATGTATCAATGTCTAACTGAGAGTTTAGCTGACCTTACTAAATCGGTCTGTTTTATTATTTTTAGATGTAGAGTTACTGTTCCCTTTCTCTTGTTTACTTTATACCATTTTAGGTACTCTAGTCGCCTAATAATGTTGGTCGTATTTTGGTTGAAACTTTTTAATAGTGACTTTGCAACTAAAACGGTTTTATTATTGAATAAATTATAATTTAGATTTTTCTTATCAAATGAGCTTATTGCAGCTTAAAATATTAGTTGCATTAATCAAACTTAAAAATACGATGACAGTTAAAAATGTACTACTTTAAAATATCTTTCCGGCAACCATTTACTAGCGATCGGGAAATTAATGTTTATTATTCTATCTACACATTAAAGTCTAATGATTAATTACTTGTTTCTCGTCATGTTAGTCAAGCGTGATCGCCATATACGGCTACTAGGCCCAAACGTATGCCTATCGGCGAAACCAAGGTTAATATCAACTTCCTAGTCACTTTATTATATTCCGGAATTTTCGCAAGCCTTCGAACAGAAGGTCGAATTCGATAAAGTTTTTGAAGAAGATTTATAATGACTTCCTTTGAGGAAACGAATTTATTTAAATGAGACCAGTTTTTTTTCTAACAATTTTTGATAGTGTAACACTGTGTATGCTAAAGAAATTTGAACCTTATCTCTAAGGCGTTAAGGTTGATTTTTTTCATATGGAAATTGGACTAAATATTTTCATCGATGCTTCTTTCGTGTCGATATCGATTAAGTAAACAGTGACCGTATTGTAATTATGTGGTTTATAAATAGCTACTTTTTAAGCAGTTCATATTCTTATTATTGGTTATGAAGTCTCAATCGTCGAATCTCAGTTTATTTTTAAATACATTGACATGTCCATGACATTAAGATGATATATTAAAAATGCTAGTTTTTTCGTAAATCTGCAACTATTAACCAACTTTCTAAAAAAACATAGGCTTACCTTAATCAGATATCCAAATAACCAAAGTCTAAAATTACGTACTTATTGTCATTTCTATTTAGTCCCAAGTACCCTCTTCAGTTTAAAATCCATTAAGCAAAACTACCTCTTTAACTGTCACTAAAAGTACTAAACTACCTTTCTCGATCGTCGGGCTACCATCAGCCTCACGCTTATAAGGAATTAATGGCCAATCAGATAAAAGCAACTTTAGATAACTACATAATGTACTCTAAACTTAACTATAGTTCAAGTAATCGTTTTACCTATTTTGAGAGTATTTTGGTATCTATTTTGAGAGTTAATGCTGTCGTATTGGCATTCTCTCTGGCTTTTGAAATGCCAAAATTAATGGTCGATGCGATTTTAAAAGCTGTTTATGCCATAAATAGTGTGCTCGAATATATGTAATAGTATTAACAGTCGTTGTATTGACCTATCAGTTTTAACGAGCCATTTGTTAATACTTATTTTATACCAAAATAGGACAGGTCAGATTGTAATGAGGTATATAATTTATTATTCCATTTTGTATATTCCAAAAATAACAAGGGAATATGTGAATTTAATGCGTATAAAAGAGATTAGCGCTCTATTAATATTTAATTTGGTTAATTCATTTCATGTTGTGCACGAAATTTTTCGTTAGTTAATTTTAGAATGGTAATTTAACGAAATTAGTTTGTATGGATTAACTCAGTGTCAGTTTGCCTTAATGGAATGTTATGTTATTATGACATACTAGCTGTTTTTCGTAGTTCCACCCGCGTCTTGAGGGAACTAATTCCCGTAGTTTTGATGTTAGCATGAAAGAGCTACACTACAGACTTTCACATTTATACCTAATATTAGGTGAGGGTTTGGTTTCAGATTATTTTTGTACTTTAACATTATTATATATGTATTTTAACATTATTATATATGTATTTTAACATTATTATATACGTATTTTGGTAACATAAATGTAACCAAAACCGAGAAAATTTGCTGTCAATTTAATAGAAAACAGAATCACAGCTAAACAAAAGTGCACTTAACTAAAACAATTAATTAGATGCGCGGGTATCTAATGGTCTCTGCACACAGCGGGCGCGGCGCGGCGGGACGGGACGGCGACGCGACAAAATGTACTAGATCGTCGCGTCCCGTCGCGCCGAGCGGGACGGCTCTGTGTGACGTCGTCCGTAATATCTAGTACATTACAACTGCTCAGCGTCGCGTCGCCGTCCCGTCCCGTCGCGCCCCGCCCGCTGTGTGCAGCGACCATAAGGAGATTACATCGATGTCCGCACACTGGAACAAAGGCCAAAGTCTCCGGAAATATTAATGAAGATGTTCGACACTTTTGGGGCTTTTAACTCAGAACAAAGAACCCTCGATTATGGGACCCCATTGTTGAGGACCCAGATGATGTCTTCTGTTTGTGGATAATAGTCAAAATGAAAGTTCCTTTTTTTATTAAAAATCGGACCGTTATTACTGAAGCAATTTGACTGGTTCAAGGAATAAAGATTGGAATTTGACGCCATGTTGCCAGTTATTAAGTTTGATTTTATTTCGCAAAGGAATTTCTGTTCGTATTAATTCTTGATTTATTTTTTATTTGGTAATTGAAAATGGTTTGAGTGAATTTTCGTGTTTATTGGCCTCTGATTATTTGAATAAAGTTATTTATTTTTATGGAATCTTAACAAGAGTCCTATTAAGTTCTCTTCATCTTAGTTACCAGAAAATATTCTCAACTGCTAGATAAGAAAGATACCTGCACTTGCAACCCAAAACTACCCAAAAATATGTATCATTTTATATAGATTTTAAATTTAAATATCCCCATAGAGTGGCGTTGACTCGATATATGTTAAACAGGCTACAGAGAAAAGGCCGGATTATGCCGGCTCTGGGAAGCGAATATAAATTGCGCTTAAGTGAAGGATTGTCGCCCAACGCAACAGGGATGCACTTTATACCAACACTACTTTATACCACTGGCTTTGGTACCGCATAAAGGATTTTTCGGCTCAAATTTATGTTTTTAGACTTAGCTTTTCATATAAAGTTATCTATACTAATACAATAAAAACATTTATTGTTTGTTTGTGCTATTGGCTCCAAAACTACTGAATCGACTTGAAAAATTATTTCACAATTATAAAGCTACACTCTTCTCGAGTAACACAGGCTATTTTTTATCCCGCTACGGGCACTAGTTTCTACGAAACGCGGGTGAAACCACGGGGAAACTACTAGTACCTAGTAGTAATTCATAAATATTAAGTTACATATTCAGTGAAAATAGAACATTAAAAACTAAAATTAAAGCCGAAATCGTAAAGGGTACTTGAACATTATTATTCAGTGTCTGAAAGCGTGATTATTATGAATAAAATATTTTTGTCTACAACGTAATGCCTTTCGACTCACTGGGGATACACAATTTAAGAATTTCGAGTGCCTATTTTTTACTGGCGACGTGAAACACTATTAAAGTTGTAGAAAGATTTTATCAAACATTCAAAGTTTTTCATTATTTATTCATTTTTATTTCTGTAAAGACTAGCTTCTGCCAATGATTTTAGCTGCATCCCACGAGAACACCTTCGCATACCTCGATAGAAAAATAGTATATAGTATTCCTGGATATAGGTTATCTAACACTGAACTTCTATTTAAATCGGATTAGAATTTTCTGACATTAGCGCTTTCAACAAACAAACTCTTAGCTCTCAGTATAGCTTTGACCTCTTAGTTAGAGCTATGAATTTTATTTATAAAAAATTAATAAAAAAAAATATTATTTCATTTTCATATTTAGTCGTACATAGTCGTTGTTATTCACACAAAAGCTACACTAAAGCTAAACTAAAAACGATGTATGATGACTTAAAATAGATTATCACGAACAAGACGTACAAATAGTTCCGTGTTTAGTACGTTAAATTGATTTGTTGCAGTTGTAACAATTTACTTTGCAATCAGGAAATCGTTGCCTTTAAGAGTGTAATGTATTAAGTTTATTCAATAAAGCTCACTTAAGTATTATGGTTTCTATTACGGTGTTATTGGTTTCAGAATTAACTGCTAGATATAAAATAACTAAAGAAAAGTCTTTAGATAGCTTATAACTACATACTTAATCTATACTTTCTAATTTTTTTCAAATAATATTTCATTTTCACTTGTATATCTTTCTCTTTTTCTATTTTGTTTGTCTTAAAATAAAGTTTCAAAATGTTTTCTCCGTCCGCTCCATAATTTTTATTGACAGTCCTACAAAGTACGACTGGTAGGTCAAAACCTTTTCAAAGATATGTCCAGTCTGACCCACTTTTCACTATAATCGTCTATTCATAAGCGTACATGAGGCGAATTTTAACCAACTTTAACCTATAAAGTGGTAACGTGTTTTAAATGTGATACAAGTACCACTTTAGCATTTGTCAGTGTTTGTCATTATTTTGTTTTGTTATTATTTAAATTTGCATCGATTTCCAAATTTTCTTATTATATTGCAATTTTGTAGGCACTATAGGATTGCAAAATGATAACAAACCAGTTATTTCTCAGCAAAAAAGAACAAATGATATTCAAACGTTCTTCAAATAAATTAGGTCCGGCATTTTTTTATTACCTACAAGTTACCTAACTTAGGCAAAGCAGTGTCGTGTCTGTGACGTACTCTTTGCCCCCAAAGTATACAAACAGTATACAAAATAGGCAGTCCTCCATATATGTGTGTACTAATTTGGTACAGCCAAATACAGGCGATTGTCTTGTATTACAATACTTATAAAATTGATTATTGATCAATACATTATTATTAACTGTTTATTGGGATGGCAGCATTTTGTTTAGACTGGGTAAAAAGTAGTTAGTTTTCTCTAAAAAGTTGAAAACTGTTTTGCCATCGCCATTATTAACTGATACCTAATTCAATAAATTAGTAAGCACCTATAATGCTCTATGGATTTGAAAAATTATAACTTTTTTGTATAGTATTATCTCTATAAATTCTTGATATTATACATTAAGTTGCAGTCCGAATAAATCACCTTTTCAAAGGTATCAAAAGGCAAAAATAATACCCTTCAAATCTTAACTTCCAGTACATTTAACTTGAAAGGGCTCATGTAAGTACATTACGCTGCAAGTACATCAATATTAGATAAAAAAAGTCCTTTGCAAGGGCATACAATTATAAAGGTTTTCATATAATACGTGATTTGTGTGCTTTTCATATCAATAACAATGGCACTTTTTAGAGCACTGCATTTTAATGATATGAGCTGTCAATTGTTACATTAAAATTTGCCCTGTGTTTGTCATTTGTTTTTTGGTTCAATATTAATTCAATACACAGCTTCTCAGTTCATAATGTGATGCATATCAGAACAATATTCATCAGATCAGATTGTTTTTTTACTAAATGTAAAAAAGTCCACATTATTTAATCTTTTTATCCAGATTTATAGCAACTTTTCAATCTATATAATGAGCAAGATACGGAACCCGTATAGTATCACTATCAGGCACTATTTCCATTGTTCTTCATAACCGTATACACTGAAGCAAAACTTGTAGGCCAAGGTTGATCCGAACATCACGTACAGTTTTTTATATATTTTTAACAATAAATTCACGGTTTTTAAAGTGGGGCAACGAAACAAGCGATGCTTCATAAGATCTGTGTGTGTGTGTGTGTGTGTGCGTGAGGCGCGAGCGTGTCTTTCCGGGTGTTGGTTTAACTAGTAATCATTAAGTTTGTAAGTATCAGCTTTAGGAGTAAAATGTATGTTTAATAATACTAATACTAATATTTCATCTGCCTAGCCTTTTTCCAACTATGTTGGGGTCGGCTTCCAGTCTAACTGGATCTGGATGCAGCTGAGTACCAGTGTTTTACAAGGAGCGACTGCTCATCTGACCTCCTCAACCCAGTTATTTGGACAATGCATTTATTAATTCACGAAGTATAATAGTTATCAATGGAAATGTTCTGTTTGTTTGCATCTAGGTACATTATGAAGAAGTGTGCATATGAAAAATCGCCTGTTCTAAGGCTCCACTTTTAGCCACAGTTTAAAATTCTACACCCATTTATATGGTAATGTTATGAGATATTTTTAGACACCTCGTGTAAAACTATCCACTACGTTTGAGTTTTGAATAATAGTTTTATTTAAATGTTAATTTATCTGTGAGCCTATTTTTAGATACCTACGTGAACGATGATTGCATTTCTGTATTTTCATGAAAATAAACTTTGCAGCGCATATTGTTATTGATGATTTATCAGAAGACGTAATACAATAGTTTCGAATAAGTTTTTATTCCACCATTCTCCTTGGTATCGTATTCTTACATTTTAAAATGTCATAAACTGATGGCTTGGCATTTTATACTGTGTATAACCTTTAGCTGACCTTGAGTAAAAGTCAAGCGTTAAAGCGAACAATACAGAACACAGATTGATATAACACAATACTGTAGCATAAATATTTGTTACGAAACTTGATGGATAGGTTGTACGGTAAAATGTTTTTGAGAGCGTATTTCGTATCATTATTCATTGCTACTATTGCGCAAGACAGATTTGATTCGGTCAATTTAGACCTTCAATCTTACCACTTGATTACACTTAAGTACTTTGAGTGTAAAATCACTTGGATATGAGCCTTAAAATATGCGTATAAAAAAATAGTCCGAAGTGACATTTAAGGGTGTAGATATCATAGTGTGACGATAATTTGTAGTTAGACATAAGTAGAGCATTGTTGGCTGTCAAGTTGGCTATCTGACGTCTCACACGGCCACTGCACGATTAGCGGCGACTCGATCGTCATTTCAAGTCCTAACCGATTATTACCCTGTCATTTCCAGCACAGAAACCCGTCCACATCAGCTGACTCACTAACTCAATGCAGCTGTTATTTATCATAATCCCAGATCACCTTGAAACTAGACAATACCTAGTTTTAATAGGCGAACTAAAAATATAGTTTGGAAACGTAAAAAAAGTGTAACAAAAACGTCAATAACGACGGAATGACTTAGTGTCACGTCAAACGGGTCAAAAGAACAAATTGTGGCTGTCATTACAAGAACACGACGCATTTTGTATTTTGTCATGGTTACTTACTAATACATACCTATGTATGGGGGAAATTATAGGAGGTATGGGATTAAAAGAAATAATATACTAATTTGATATTGAAATATTTATTCTATACTTTAAATGGTACTTGGAAGCAATACGTCCGTCTAACAAGATCCCGTGACGCAGTGTGTGTAGAGTTAAATAAACAGTAGATTGTTCAGATAGAACAAAGAACAATGTTATCGAAAGTTAGGGGTATTAGTTTTTGCTTTATATAATCCAACACGCCCCCTCAAAAATTAATCCCTAACTTTTAGTCATTCGTTAGTTTACTATACAGTATCTAGTCTACAATTCAACATTACAAAGTGAATACTAACTTATAAATACGACGTAACATATTATACTTCCAAGTAAGGTCTGGGACAACTGTACAATAATGGTCCAACATTTGCTGCACAGGATCAGGGAAAACCCAGAAAAACCTGATCAGACCATTTCATAATGAAATTGTACTTAAATTAAAACTTATTCTATACCCAATCCTTTTCTCAGTCTTATAAAAGACACGACTGGTAAAGGTTTTGTCAACAAGTCTGCCAACTGGTTACCTGTGGAAATATAATTTAATTTTATTACATTTTTCTCAACTTGTTCTCTAGAGAAATGATATTTTATATCTATGTGTTTGGACCTTTTATGACTTGTTGGATTATTAGCTATGCTAATACATCCGTTATTATCTTCATATAAAATAATGGGCTTATTAATTTTTAAGTTTATGCTTTCTGCCAGAGACTTAAGCCATAATGCTTCTTTAACAGCTTCATATAAAGCCATATATTCGGATTCAGTAGACGAGACCGCTACTGATGTTTGTCTCTTTGTACACCATGTAATTGTATTTTGATCAAATAATTTAAACACATATCCAGTAGTGCTTTTCCTATCATTACAATCGTGGCCACCCCAATCTGAGTCGACATATCCACTTAGGATGTTATTGTAATTATTTCTTGTATATGTTAACTTCAAATCAATTGTGCCTTTGATATATCTTAAAACTCGCTTTAAGCATAACCACAATTCTTTATTGTTCTTATTTGTGTACCGACTTAAAATATTTACGCATGTACTTAAGTCCGGACGCGTACAAAGCATAATGTACATTAAACAACCGATCAGGTGACGGCATGGTGCGTCACACTTCTTATCAGCGTTAAGAGCTTCATAGTTTAATTTAAGCTCCATCGGTGTGTTTATAGGATTGCAATCACTCATATTAAATTTATTCAAAACGGTTTTAATGTAAGCACTTTGGTCTAAAGTAATTTTATCATGGTGTCTCTCTATTTTAATGCCCAAAAATAATTTGATATCGTGTAAGTCGGTCATTTCGAATTTAGTCATTAAATATGCTTTGAAATTATTCATTGTTTGCAAATCTGCACATGCTATAACCAAATCATCGACGTACAAGATTACGTAAATATTTTTAGAAATGTCTCCTTTACCTTTCATATATATACACCTATCTACTGGGGAGTTCTGAAAACCTATTTCTTTGAGACATTGTTCAAATGTTTCGTACCAACATCTAGCTGATTGTTTTAAGCCATAAAGAGCTTTGTTTAATTTGCATACGTAATTATCTTTACATTTTACACCTTCAGGAACTTTCATGTAGATTTCTTCCTTTAGTGTACCATTTAGAAATGCTGTTTTTACATCCATATGATGAATCAGTAAATTATATTGATTTGCGTAGCTAATTAAGAATCTAAAGCTTGCTATTCTAGCAACTGGTGCAAATGTTTCATTATAATCACTAAGATATTCTTGACTGAAACCTCTAGCGACAAGACGTGCCTTATATCTTGAAGGTTGACCTGAAACGTCATTTTTAATAGTGAATATCCATTTACAGTCTACAATATTTTTATTTGATGGTTTTGGTACTAATGTCCATGTATTATTTTTCTTAAGAGAATTGAGTTCTTCTCTGACTGCTTTTTCCCACTGATTCCTATCGTTCAGAGATTTAATTTCATTTAATGATTTTGGTATATTACTTGTGATGGATAACGCACTATAGACATCATAGTCATTTTCATTATATGATTTACGCGAACATGTTTTCAGTCTTTCACTTCTTCGTAAATTTAAAAATTCATCAGGTTTATCCTGATTTTTGTGTTTCAAACTACTCTCAGATTCATTTTCAGGTTCATTCGGTATTTCATGACTACCGATTTTTCGAATTTTACTTGTACTGCATTCATCAGATTGAGAGCTATCTGATTTAGGGCCAGAACTATGAGACTTATAAGACACTGATTTTGTTACGGAGTCATTATCAGTTTCGTCTTGGGAATATGTATTATTACTCCGTTCAGGTCGTAATGAAGGCCTAGATTCGATAAAATTAGTCTCATCAATTACAACGTCCCTTACAGTTTCATATTTTTCGAATTCTGTATTCCAAACTTTATAACCATTGGGTTCATAACCTACCAGTATTCCTTTCCACGACCTATTGTCAAATTTGTTTTTACTGGTTTTATTATGAACATATACAGTTGAACCGAAAACTCTGAGATTTTTAACGCTTGGTTTCCTATCATGCCACATCTCGTATGGTGTCTTTGATTGACTTAAAGCTTTCGTAGGCGTAATATTTATTAAATAAACTGCAGTTAAAACTGCATTTCCCCAAAAACGTTTTGATGCTTTAGTGCCATTTAACATAGCACGAGCTTTTTCTGTTATTGTGCGAACCATACGTTCTGCAACACCATTTAACTGTGGGGTCCTAGGAACTGTTAAATGATAGCTTATGCCTCTTTCTCTACAGTAGTTTTTCATTTCGGTGGATAAGTATTCACCACCGTTATCACTATAAAGATTTACTACTTTGAAATTGAATTTAGCCTCACTTTTAGCGACATAGTCTTTAAAAGCTGTAAACACTTCTGATTTGTAAGTTAACATATACACCACACAATAATGTGTGTATTCATCAACAAATAAAACAAAATAATTTCTGTTATCTATTGTTGGAGGTGTTATAGGACCACAAACATCTGAATGCACAATAAACAGAGGGCGTTTAATGTAACTTTTGTCTTTAACTTTATTAAAAGGCAGGCGAGTCTGCTTCCCATTTATGCATGCTTCACACAACTTATCATTTGGAGTTACGGTATTTATTTCATCTAAGTCATCAATCATATTATGACATTTTAACTGCAGGAATTTAGTTTTACTTATATGTCCTAGGCGTTGATGCCATAATTCATATTTATTTTCATTAACATAACATGCTTGGGAAGCGGATTCCCCTTTTATTACTGGTATTTTAAACTCTAGAACTATAAGATTATTCAATGTCTTACCTTTCATGATGATTTTACCTTCCTTTGTAATTTGTGTGCCTTTGTCATCAAATATTATGGTGAATCCTGCTTGCTGCATCTTTGATACCGATATTAAATTATATGGTACTTCGGCACAGAACAATACATTTGTAAGTATTCCTTGCACTCCTGTTTGACTGATAAGATTTATGTTTCCCCTTTTAGTTGCTGAAATAAATGTATTGTTTTTAGCTACTGAAATTTTTAAAGGAGGATTTAAACATTCAAACGATGTGAAGAGATCATCTCTATTTGTGATGTGATCAGACGCTCCTAAATCTAATAGGAATTTAATTGTCGAGTGGTCTTTTTCATAATGGTATGCGCTTGTCATGAACGCAAATCCTGAAAAAGAAGAATTCGAGGTCGTTCCCTCTTGCAGGGCAATAGTTTGGACTTGTCTTGTCCTTTCTGGGGCATTGTTTTGTATATTTGTCTGTCTTTTGAAATAGAAACAATCCTGTTTCTTGTGTCCTTTGCGTCCACAGTAATGACATTTCACAAATTTTTGTTTGTTTGTTTTCTTGAATGTTGTATTCTTCAAATAGTTTTGTTTTGTGCGATTGTATCTGTTTTTATTATATTTTTCTTCAACATGGAGTATCTTTAAACTGGTATCACGACTCTCGTTTTTTTAATTTTACTTCGTGATCTAATAGTCTAGTTTTTACAAAACCGAGAGTGATATTTTCTTCAGATAGTGTCTCAATTGCAGTGATAACGCCATCATATGTATTCGGGAGAGTAAGTAATAAATGAGCTACTTTGTCCGTTTCCTCTAATTTAGCTCCAGCAGCTGATAATTCTGTCAGCAGATCGTCAAATGTTGAGAAGTGTTTGATCAAGGGTATATCGGCTTTTAATTTTAATCCCAATAATTGTTTTCTCAGCGCTAATTGAGTTGCTACACTTTTCCTTTCATAGATCGCGTCAAAATGTTTAAAAACTGCTTGAGCAGTCCCATTTTCATTAATATAATTAAGATATGAGTCCGCCAAATATTCGACTATAATACTTTTGGCTGCCTTATTATTCTTTTCCCACTCAGCGGATCGCGTTCCAGGAATTTCTTCGTCAATAACACTGAGCAAGTTTAACTCTGAAAGCAGTGTACGAATTCTAAATTTCCATACACTGTACTTTTCTCCATTAAAAGGCTTAATGTTTCTTTTCACTTTTTCCATTGTCACAACTTTATTTTTATTTACAACTATGCACTTTACTGTCACTACGCACTACTGAATGTTCTCACTACTAAATGTCCTTTTTCGCACTGGGCCCATAACCTATAGGAGGTATGGGATTAAAAGAAATAATATACTAATTTGATATTGAAATATTTATTCTATACTTTAAATGGTACTTGGAAGCAATACGTCCGTCTAACAAGATCCCGTGACGCAGTGTGTGTAGAGTTAAATAAACAGTAGATTGTTCAGATAGAACAAAGAACAATGTTATCGAAAGTTAGGGGTATTAGTTTTTGCTTTATATAATCCAACAGAAATGTCAATAATATTGCTTTGTTTTTTCGAGGAAAACATGATACACGATTTGGAAATAAGTACTTTGAAATACATTTTCCTTAAAATGCAGTTTTTTACACGTTAACTATTTTATGGATCATTGCACAATATTTTTCCTTAAGAATCCTATATGTCAATAGATTTCTTAGAAAATCACGTTTTTGAGCACAGTTTTCGTCCTGATAAACGCTGATATTCCGACAGATCCTGTTGCTTCCGATAAGATATACTTAAACTAGTTTCTTTCCTCTCTTAAAAATTCAGTATGTACTTATATAAGATAAGTGTTGTCATCACAAATGCGTCCAGACGTTCTCGTCCACGTTCCTAAGGTTACAGTAAAAACAATTATTTGCTTGTTCTACAAAAACATAATCCGAGTGATTATCTGTGGACGTGATTACACGAGGTACAGTTAGACACACAGGCGGTTTGTGCGACAATATGCCAGTTATACGAAGAATTCATTTAAAGACATCATTTATGCTATGTTTTATATGCCTTGTTATCCTTCTAGATTATAATAGTTTGACATTAAAGACGATTGATTGTTCAATTACTATTATAATTGAATTTTATTTATTTTAATGTCATTTTATTTACTCATATAATATTTTATTTGTTTACTTACATAAAATTACGCGATTTTTTGCTGACGTTACAAAATTTATGTCTACCGTACAAAAGACCGGTTTAAATGATTATAACTATGATAGTTATAAATTTTGTACTATTATTTACGGAACTCGACCTTGTCGGTCTGTATGTAACGATTCAACTACGAAACTCGCCCACAGGCGCAAATGTAATTTATACGTCTTCTACTAGTTTAATAATGGATGTAATTATTTTTGGTGTATATAATAAGCTTCTGTACGCATAAAAAGTGTAGGTATTTAGTTTAATGAGTTTGTATTTTGCATAACTAGCAATTAGTCAGAATATATGGTTATTTACTTATAATACGGAAACCCTATTTCACTTATAACAACAGCAAAGAATTATTAACTTACATCTTACTGAATAAAATAATATTTTGTTGAGAGAAGTAAAAGTATACCCGCTACCGCTCATGCCTTTCACCAAATTCAATACGGAAGGACAGAATAATTTTGTGTTAAATGATTTTTTCGATAGGGCCCTTTAATATCACTGTTTTAATGGCCCGACAGCTTTATTACAGGTAGAAACCGCCTAAGGCTCTCCGTGTAGTCGAAAAATAGTAATATAAGATATAATTAATGTCTTATAAACGCTTGAGGCTAAGTTACATATGTACTGGGATGGTCTCGACTTTGTTTATAGTTTATTTGGATTTTTTAAACATAATAATTTATGTGTGGTAGTAAATTAATGTTAAAAGTATACCTACACTGATTTATTTAGCAGATGTAAGTCAATTTAGTGACTATGTCGACTAAAACATTTTCCGTCTTACCTCAAAAACTTTTAAACGTCAGTTTAAGACTTGTCTAAAAAAATGTCAAATTATGACGTTGACATATGGTTCATTTTGCAGCCACATTTTTTTAGACAAGTGTAAAACAGGTGTTTAAGTTTTTGTGGTAAGGCCATTTATGTTTAGATATAATGATATTTTATGTTAGTGTAATGTACCGATTTATCGTACTAAAGATAGTAAGTTACTAAGTTAAGTTACTACCACTATTTTAAAGATAAATTTAATAACTTCTTGAACATAAACGAAAGCCTAGAACCAGTTCATTTGTGATAAGGTTTCACATCGACTAAGTGGTTAATAATCGATAATTGTCATGTTCGGGTTCGATTCCTGTTTGAGGCACGTTTCTAATTTGACCTAGTATTACTTGCGGTTCTAAGTTTAGATTATTTGTAAGAATATTAAGATAATTTTAAAAGGTGCCTGTTGGTGTTACAAATTATAAACACTGTATTTTGTTTATATTTTTAAGGCAAACTTAAAAACCAAATAGGTACTAAAACAGTACACTATATTATTTATTTAAATACGGACTACACTTTTTGTACGTCCATAATAAAAAAAAATCGTAAAACTAACTCTAAAATACCAACTAGACACAAAACTAACATTGGCCTCGAGTTCCCAGCAGTAAATGCAACAAATATTATTTAAACACCAAAATGGCGGATGCGAAATATCATTACATATAAAATTTATGATTTTGGAAGATAAATTGGATCCTAGTATGGGTCGTGATTTCCTGAGTGTAATGTATTCTGAAGAGCGAACGACTGCTTGTTGGCTTTAAAGGCTGCCACAGACTATCAAGTCTACGTAGACACGACACTTCGATTATACTGCGACGGTATTCTACCTAAGTTTCTGAATAGGTTAAAGATGAGCTCTGATTTCGTATAAGGCTGTCAAACACTATTATGTGTCAGTGTGGTTAAAATCTGATACAAATGACAATCGATATTAGTTTCGGAATACGTTTGTGCATTCAATAGGAATGTTTTACATAATCACGGATTATATGGAGTTATGTTTCGCGTTAACGAGGTACAATTGCAATTGAATAATTATTTTATTGCCATAAAAATTGCTGCATAGTAATAAAATGTTTATTTAATACAATCATTACCACATGATTGTAAATTACAATTTGCATTACAGTAAAATTTTCCTATCACACATATCTGTTATATGTAGGCAAATTTTTCTCCAAAAGAAAATAACGACTACGTATCTGCATGTTCCTCATCGAGCCACGAAAAATACATTTAACGCTGCTCACGTTACTCCCAGAGCTGCACAACACATAGGCATAATACATGCGTAATTACGACCATCTGTATGTCATCTGTATGTCATTAGTGCACGCATCACGTCCTACTCGACAACGTTTGGCGAATGTCAATGAAACGCTTTTTATGCCTCACCACGTAATGTTTATTGAATCTCGCATTGACTTGCGTAGATCAAAACTGTGGCTACGAATGACCTTATGGCCAAATCGGCTAGTTAGGGACACGGAGTCGTTTTCTATGAGTGTTTGTTATTTAAATTATTGTTTTGTTGACATTTGTAACGTGAGTTGCAGGCTTAATGAGTTGTGGTGCATTTTTGGAAGTTGAAGCCTCTCTTACGATGCCAGCTAAAGTGATCTGGGTTAGTCCCTCAAGAAAAGTAATCACAGCATTTTTTTTCTAGAGCTTTGTTACCAAAGAAGGCCAACAATAATTTTATATGTAGTGCAATTTAAATTTACACTAAGGTCATAATATAATTTAAAAACCAAATCACGGCCTACTTACAATTGCAGAACAATGCATATAATAAAATTAATTGGAATCTTCCGTCATACAAATCATTATACAGTTCTGACGAGTTCGACAATCCAAGGTGACATTGGAGTACCGATATGCGGACATGGAATTATTTGAGAACAGATCCTTATTGCCTTCTAGGTATAGTAACCCTATAATTATCTCTCTAGAACTAGAGATTTTTGCCCTCTGAAAAAATCTTCAACAAACAAGATAGTGATACAAAAAAATGTATCATGTTGGTAAAAAATAATATGCATAATACCGCAAATAACTGTTCAAGTTTACAATATCCAAAAACATGAAAAGCTTCCCCACTTCGCGATAAAAACCACAAACGACAGTATAAGTATACGGCAGACTATGTCCTCATTAAAAACGCTCGTAAAAATATAAGACCTCTCATATTCTCTATCAGAGATATAAGCCTCTTCCCTTTCGTAAGTTATCACTTTAATAACCATTTTTGTATGATATAGGTAGGAGTAATATTCACACAAATGTAGGTTAGGACAGTCATTAATACGAGACTATGAGGGTAGTCATATCAGCTGATTTATTTTACAGCTTATACTAAGAGGGGAATCCTGTAAACGTTTATTGATGTTATTTTTGGGCACGATAGGGAGACGAAATTGTTTGGTGATATTAACGCTCTAGCTATATTTAATGCAGAATTATTAGAAGCTTATAACATAGGTCTTATTTCCTCAAAATTAAACGAGAAAAGTCCTAACAATAAGAAAGTACAACAAGAATTTATACAGGTGTCATCCGACCACGAACATTGCCGCAACAAACGAGTCTCGTAGACTTCTCAAGTAAAACTTAAATCATCCGGACTCCGTGAATGAAATGAATGTAAAATAAAACAGTTGTAATGCAATTTGCGTTAGTCTAGACTTTGGAGATGAAAGGAGACTGTATCTCTTGGTTTTCGCCGATAGTCAAAGACAATTGGAGTTTGTTGTAGAAACGATTAGGAAAAATCTGGAAGCTTTACAATTTAACTTATGGATAATGGATTTCAATTATATAATAGCAGTTATTGATCACGTCTACTAAGTTCTATTCTTCGATGATGATTAATGATCATTTCTCAAAATTGAAATCAATATTATTAATGTTTGAAATGATTTTGATCAATACAACACAAATCCTAAACCTAACACTCATCACCAAACAAATACACTAAAGAAAAATAACAGCACAATTATCATACGTACACATATTAAAAAAACAAACACAAGAAAAAGAAACATTTAAACTTGTGTGTCACCTTCTCAGAGAAAATGCGAAGTTATAAAACAACAAGACTTATAAGACGGGAACAGCTGTGAAATTTAAATCTGCTCGTGGTATGAATGCAAAATAAACACTGTTAATGCAATTTGGGATATCATTTACAACTGGATGCGGTTCTCAACTAATGTCGCCTGTTCTGCGTTCAGGAGTTATAATGCTTGGGGTTTGGGCTCCCGGAGTATGATTGGATTTTAAAGGGAAACTCAACAGGGGTTGGGATTTGGACGGATTAAGCTGCTTTATGTTGTTTGGAGGTACATTTTGTTTTTTTTGTTGAGGAAGTGAGAGGTTTCCTTATTTGCCATTTTTTGTCTACAAAAATAATTTACAGCTTACTTCTTAAAGTTGTTTACTGAACGAAATCAGATAGGAAAATATCTCAAAAATCCATAACCAATTTTGAAGTATTTTATAGCAAAATTTTCAAGGAGCTGTGGCCGCTAAAACAACATGAAGTGAAGTGCATATCCGAACTTGGTGTTTGCTTTAACGTATGCGAGCATCTTCTTTGGAATAACACCTCGGCGCTTACCAACTTTCATGCACTTTGGGCTTCAACTTATAGGAAGGGGCGATACTGAAAATGGAGATAGGTTATTGACCTTCCACGATGTGATTTTGGGCCAAAAAATTTAGACTACATATAAGAATCTACAACTTGAAAGAAAATTTGATTGACAGTGATAAAAGTACATAATACAATGTTGGAAATCTTTATGACCCTTTTAAACAAACTACTTTTACAAGATAACGAAAATCATAATTTACCTACTCGTCTTCTACAAAGCCATTAAAGTCTTAATGTCATACAGTAAAACTCGGTCTCATACCTGTGTACAGCACTTTCAGTAACTGCATGCGTAATAAATGCAGTTATTACCATACCAAGTATAGGACAAAGAGTTGAAATTTTCTACCTCATAAAGCTAAGACTTTGTAACGTCTACTTGGTAAATACTTGTTCTTTGACAAAGTTATAAGTATCAAATGACGAGTCTGCGAGTTGCTCATGTTTAATCTTTGGTGATTTTGTGTGAAGGCGAATATTTAACTTGTATTTTTTTCCTTAGTAACTGATTAGGAAAATGACGTGTCATTGTTTTCTAGTTGGTTATAGGATGATAGTATGACCGCAAATATGTTGGAAGTAACAAATATTTAGTCACCAGGTGACTCATTAACCTTTTGGTTATTTTAATTTCTATTAAAGTGGCCTTTGCTATAGCTAACCTGTCTATAACGACTATAAGTAAAGGTGTTAAATCAAAACAAAATTATATCATCCAAAGACTTGTTAAAAAAATAAGATAATTATAAATCTAGAGTAAACATATTACTTGTTTGAATAAAGTTTGTTAATTACAATCAAATGAAAGTTTATTGTGACAACCCTTGCTTAACTTCTGACGCACTGATGTAATTAAAATTTTAAAATGTGTTAACATTTTATGCAATATTAAATTAGTTTTTGTTTAAATTGTAGATGTTGAGACTGAGTTACTTTTTGAATATGTTGAAATTATACGCTTAGATGAAAAAGTTAAGCAGATAATCCTGTAGCAGATGTTCAAAGCCAAGAAAATCATAGAAATATAAACCAAGTTCCACTTGATAATAACGTTGATTCTTAAGGTCCCTACGAAGCCTGACACGGTTTTCACGCACGGCCTAAGGTTACGCACAAACTTCACGCTATTAAAACGTACAGCGATAAGATTACGATAGTCGTGACAAATGATGATGATGTGAAATGTCACGGAGACCATTAAACCACAATGGTCGCCAATAAAATGGGATAAATCTGACCAGAATAAGATTGAATAGCTTCTTCGTGATCTCTTGAAGAATTAAGAGTACTTCGTGAAGATGATGAAGGGCTTGTACATAGAAATGGAGAGAAAGTTAATTTAGATACAGTAATAAAATTGTTACTAGCAAAAGTAACGCGTAATGAGATCGGGCTTCAAAATCTGAACTCGCAAACTAATCCCAACCATCATTAAATATTCTAGGCATTGGGTTTTTACATATCCAAATTGTAAATACTTGAAACATTGCGGAATGATCAAAAATATTTGAGTTAATTGCAGCACATAGCTTAATGCTAGTTGTGTTAGCTACTAATTACACCCAGACTATGTTTAGACTTCAATAAAAAGCGCTGGGCTATTTATATTATTCTCAGTTAGTGACTATAGTAATTGAAACTTCTTCTAGACTATTCACCTTGATTGCAGCTTTTTTATTAGTTACTTAAAATGCTTTACCGTCATCTACTCGAGCACAAGGCTCTCCACCTACCGTCCGTGGTATCTCAAGTTTCTCGAATATTCCATTACCAAAGCCCTCTAACACTGCGCCATAAAAACAAGAAGCAACAAAATATTTACAAGGAATTCCTCAGCTCATCTCGGTTATCGTCGAAAAGCGGGAACTCTCGTAAATCCACCCTGTCAATGTTTCAACTTGGCAATGTAAAAACTTCAAGTTCCAACGAAACCGCTGCACCTCTTAATATGGAACTTTAATAAAGTTACTTGCCAACGAATTGCATAGTTTATGATCGGGGATTAAAGTTCAAGCGAATACTTTGACTTTCAATTGATGTTTTAATTGAGTTTGTTGCTGTAGTTATTTTTTGTGCAACGTGAACTATGAATGTTTCGCATTTTTAAGCAGAAGGCTGTAAAATTTTAATAAAATTCGTCGCAGCTCCATCAACTAAAATCTAGAGTAAAATAAAGTAAAAAAGATTTGTGAATATTATAGAGGTAGCTAGGGGCGTGTATACGGCCGATAGCCGTTGGCATTTCTGAGTGTGATCGAAAAACAGTTCAGAACACAGGTACCTATTATTTTTTATCATCCGATACCCAGGAGGTGCATTACAACTTTAATATTCTCATACACATAAATACAGACTCCAAAATACACGGTAAGCAAAACGAAATTACATTTGCGAACCGACAAATACTAAATAGAACATACGGAGTGCGACCAGTTCTATTCAAAAACGCTAGCTCCGCAAATATGCTAGACTCCGAATGTCTGCAATTCGGTCTGCCATCTGAATAAACAGGTAACAGTCTTAATCAGGTAAGATGTGTGTTGCAACGACTACATTCAGATTTTGTTAATTAAAATCAGATTCAAATTTCAGATATGCAGCCTGCAATTTCCAGGCCGAATTCAGTTTATATTTACATTGCAGTGGATAACAATACCTCAAATTAATTAAATGACATGGCTGGAGTTACTCAATTTAGAAGATTCCTATCTCGATATGCTGACTTAATTTTCACGCAGCTCCAAAGATGCGCAGGTCAAGAACCTCAAGCTAAATTAAACAAGAATGTATATCAAAAAGAATTTGATGAAATAAAACATCAGAAAATGTTTGCAGCGCACAAAATAAATGTTAATACTAAAACTGCATTCGAAATTCACTGCGTTAATTACTGCGTCAAGGTAACGTATAAATGAGGTGAACTAAAAAAATGCTTCATGTGCACGCTACGAGATTCAATCTCCTAATAATGGGCGAGTAATGTTGCCAAGAAAAAATAACACCACAGCATGATATGATCGCGAACATGCGAAAGAATATATTAGCCAGTAAACAGTTTTAATTATGCAAAACATTTTTAATTGTACCTTGAACTTATTCAGACATGTTGCACGCATTGAGGGCATGAAAATATTTGATTAATTGATAATTGCAACTGCAGATAACGTCTTCGAGATTAAATTATGAGTATCGTTCGTAATGAACAACTTATTTTATATTACAACTGCATATTTATTGATAACGATCGACTTTGTGAATGCTTGTGGATTATGAAATATGGTATTTTCTGCTCATAAAAGACCATTGAGATGAAGTCTCGAAATGAAACTGGAGCAAACATTTTAAATTTGACTTCCCATAACCTCAACATGTACGAAAAGGATTGGGAGTTTCATTAAAACATTCAAAATTAAGCGGGACTTTTGATACATTTAAAGATATAGTCAAAGAGAACTCACAACATCTTAAGAAGTTATAATCATACTTAAGTCAAGACTAATTGAACTCTTAATTAAGTTAAGTGTAACTCAGTGAAATGTCCCAATTTCAACGGCTGACGCAAAAGTTATCAGGGGTTTCAATGAAAATTTATTAGTTCAACTATTTGTCAAAATTGTCCCGAAGGGTTGGGGTCCGATGGAATTCTGGCAAATACCAAGTTGAACAGCCAATTTGTTTGGACGACATGACGACTATGTTCCATTCAAATATGTGAGGATTTTAGATTAGTAGTATAACTTTTGAATTGTAATACGTTTTCAAGGAGTATTGGAAACCTTCGCATTCTGTCGGAAGTTATTTAAATGTAATGATAACTTATTTACTTTATCTGTATATTTTGCTGTGATGAATTTAAATTGCAGCTTTAATTTGGAGAGGTCAACAGTTGTATCGAGAGGAGTGTGGCAGATAATACGTTTATAACATCCTGACACGTGTAAGACTTAACTTAAAATTCTCAAACGTTATCCAGCATATAATATCGTACGTAATTTACAAAAGATGTAAGTAGTACTTAAAATGATTTCAGAAAAACATTTTTTTGGAACAAAACAAAAGGTCTTTACCCTCCAAAAATCAAAGAGTCAAGATAAAACATGTGAAGTACACAAAGTTATCCATGTTAAAACAACGGGCGTCGCTTGGATATTGTGAAATATGAACGTGGATCACCGTGTCATTCCCTCGCCTGCTCAACGAATTTATCACGTTTCTGTCCGTCCGTACGTATGCTGCTCCAGATATTGAACGTTTCACGAAACGAATTGGATGATCCTAAAATATTTGTTATGTTTTCTGACGCCACTCCCGGTTTTTGGTGGAGAAATTATTGCACCGCTTGAGGTCCGCTTTATCGAATATGATTGAGCGTTCGTTTCAATTCCATCCAATATTTGTGACTGTTTGTTCCCGTATTATTTATTCTATTTGAATTTATAAATCGTTTGAATCTAAAAACGGATAAATAAATTCAGAACCGGTATCGCGTTAGTGTAGAAATCGCATTTAATCCAACTGTCATGCGTTTAAACGTAAACGAAGCTTATGTTTTTTGTACAATATCACATGAAGTATGAATAAAAAACAATGCCGGTGAGTCCTTACTTTTAATTTATTCTCTTTCCGTTCGTTCACTGGACATCATTTCATTTTGCGTAAAGCAACAAACACGCTTATGCTTTTATTTCCCCGTTGGAGTGCTCCAGCGTTAAACCATTTATTCACCGTTCTCTCGGAAGACGTTAATTTGTTTGGCTTTCTTTAACAGATACTTGTTAGGCTAAACTTGCGAAGTTTCGGATCTCCGAGATAAAACACTAGACTACGGGAATATCTCGTTAGCACCATATTTAAGTGAATCTGGACTAGTGAAGATTGTATCTCGCCCGGGGTGAAATATATCGTTTTAATACACCGTCACTTTTAATTAAGGCGGAGAGTTCAAAACTTTGATATTTAATACGAAACTGTGGCGAAGCTATAAACCGTATCTGTTGTTTATGTGAGCCATCAAAGCAAGATAACAGCCGTCTTTACATCCAGAGTTTAAGTTAGTGTCATTGTTTCGTAACTTACAAATATAAACGATGTTTGGGAACAACGCGACGCTTTAGCATTCATGAATAACATTAAGCCCCCTCGTCCTGTTTTGAATATCGCGAATCTCTTTTCAAACCAACTTTTCAGAGTTGTGTTTATGCTTATTGCCTTTTAGGGAGGCTATTTTTCGTGTGACTTTACGAGCATTACAATATTCACAAGTAAACAATGGACAGCAGGATCCCCGCGGGCCGCACGTTAAAAGAGCAATCCGACGTTCGGAGGCAATACGCCTCTATTTGAAAATGTCCCAAAAGGTTTGCTCTTAAAACACGGTCCGTCTACGATGGTAACCGACATGCAAAGCGTCGCATTTAAAAGAGGAAAGAATAAAATACGTACGGTTGAAAGCAAACAGGAAAGTTAGCCGGGAGCGGTACCCCCGCAACTTGTACGAAACAAGTTTTCTATGGGCATTATTTAAGTTTTGCCTGCAGTAGACACTATATTAAACGTATCAGAGTTGAGTTTTAAAAGTCCTGCCGATACGGTTGAGTTGGCGGGCCGCGAAACAGCCACAACTTGAACACTTGGCAAGGAGCGCCTATAGGAAAAATAAAAGGCAGGCAACAGTTTGCTGTCAACTTGTACTTGCTTGTACAACTGCAAAGAATTATTGTATTTGAAAAAGTGCCGCTTTTAAATGTTGGTTTTCTTGCCTTTTTTGTATGGGTGATGTGATTTTTTGCAATGGTGTCTGCAGTTCATTGTTGGCAAAAGCATTCGTAATAATTTCAAACATTGGAGTGAACAATTGAGTAAATTTAGATAATATAATAGGCAGAACAGGAAGCATCTCAACTTAAAAGTGCAGACGACATGTCAAATCAATACTTCAAACTACTAACAACAAGCCATTATCTTAATGGCAAAAAGGTCTGGAAGATGGCAATATTAAATGCCATAAATACAATATTATAAGCATGCCAGACATGCTTTATTCTGAAGTTGCAGTCTATATGTCCCTGCCATTAAAGCAGCCGAGAGCAAACAGAATTTTATAACAGGAATTAAAAATGTAGTGTACAAAGTAGTAGACTTTTCTCTTTTGTTTCACTTGGAAAGCTTATTAGCAGCTAGATTTTCTAGGAATGGCTTTGATAATCTCTTTTTACAGGTATAATTGTATAACAGGTGTGTTGAATAACAAGCTACGCTTTATAAAGGCTTAGAGAGATTCATGTTATGAGCTTTGCGAATTAAAGGATAATAAATAATTCTCTGAATTTAAAGCTTTGTGTTGAATATTTAGTGAAAGGATAAAACTTCAAGTTGGGAAAATGGATATTAGTCAAGTTTTGGTATAACAAGATAATGTTCTGAGAATTATGAAAGATGATCGTCGTGATACTGTGAATGATTTTAATACTAATCTTCTCAAGTACAAGCACAAAAACCTTGACAGTATCATCAGTTAATTCCGAAACTAATACAGCCACAATGATAACTTTAGCTAACAAAAAACCGCTCCCAAACCCACAGCAGCATAAACACATTCATCTGAATTAAGAGCACAGTCCACAAACAACGAATGGAAACAATTTTCTATTTCGAAATGTCTTACTTGGCCCACTATAATTTAATATTACACGAACAGCCAGCTTTGGGCGGAGACTGCTGGCTTTAGTAGGATTGCGAGAGTGAATAATTTGACTATGGAGGGCTCGGTACCGCGGACGCCTCGCTTGCAATTTATTTGCAACTAACGAATTGGGGCGAATGATGTATGGCTGGAATTTAATTCTGGAGTTTACTGTTCTTAGCTTCTGTGTGACGAAAGTAGTTTTATTGATTTCTCTAGTATATTCTTTCAAGTACATTCCAACATGTAAGTTGTTAAGGCCTTTGCAGGATTATCAAATTCTAAAGACAAAAATCCTATTCCAACAGTTGAAACTATTCTGAACTAATCTTATCTTAAACAAATCCTACAAATGTTTTACTCAAGGTATCTGGTACAGGAACGAGATCTCTAATAGGCTGTTACTATTAGATATCGAGACGGTAACACGAGCCTATTATTCTTGCGGTATCTCAAAGATTGAATGCTATCCTTCAGCCAATTACCCGCCGGTGTTTCGTTACCAGCGCTGTTTTGACGTAATATGCGTAACTCAATTGTCTTGCGGTTAGCTTGCTATCTCTGGTAAAACGTAATGGATTTTTTTGAGATGATCGTCTGAAATGGCACTTACGTTATTGAAGATTATTGTCGGAATGAGGTCTCTATTTATTCGATTGCTCTCTTACTAACTCAGAATGTTTTCAAACCACTTTCTGAGATACGCAAGTCAAATGATGTTGAAAAAGCTAGACAAGAATTGGCTTTCGTTGGTAGCACGATGGGTGATTTAGATGAAAAACCACAACGTTTTAGGTGGAATGGTGAGCAATCAATTTTAATTAAAGGAAATGGCAGTCATTAGGGTAAGTCAGAAGACGTTAAAACCCACTGACTCGGAGGTGAAAGGTGGCGTGATTAGATAACCAGTTATCGTGACCGATAGCCAACCTTAGGAAAACACGCGAAAGAAAATACTTCTAAATATTTTACAACTCCCAATATTGGAATAATTTCTTTCAACTACAAAGTAAGTATCGTAAACATTATTTACGATTTCTTTAACTTTCAGGTGATAAAGGTTTGTATCAGTGCGAGCATTCATTGCTGTTTTATCAATAGCTTGTACGAGTGTGTTTACTAGCTCATTACCAATATGTCAATGTGAGTTGTCTGTACATTATTGCAGGTGTGTGCGTGCGTGTCATCAGTCATATATCGCAGTTCGTTCAACCAACCTTGCGATATCACTTGAACGTTAATCGTAAAAATTTTACGACACTTTATTTTTAGTATATATTGATGAAAAAAATAAACAAACAGTAAAGTTTGCTGTGTCAATGGTCGATCCGTGAATGACGGTCGAACTGAGTTTCGAAGTTATAATTGGATTTATTGGTGTTCGTCACGATTCCCTCTTGATAAATATAAAATGCAATAACGTAGATGTGGCTCGTTTTCCGAACAAGAGAAATATGGCTATGGATATGAAATTTACTGAAAAATCTAAGCCTAAAAATATAAAGTTATAATTCTCTTCCTTTACTGCATAAAGGTGCTGACATTTCTTTACACAATAATTTCAACCGTTAGCCATCTTAATTCAGCTCAAAAGCTTATTTTCTTGCGCAAAACTTTAATCTCCAACTCGAAACTAAAAGGGGCTATTCTCAAACGTTTCGCGAACTAATCTATTCATAGTTAGTTAGCATTAATCATAACAAGTTAACTATAAAGTAACGAAGTTCAACCCTCTTGAAACTTGAGGACGCCAGTCAGAAAAACAATCTCCCCAGAATTTAATAAAGCGCAGTGCACTGAGTGTCTGCGACTGCCTGGCTCCAATATTGGCCCAAAAATATTTGAACCATATTTGTAACTAGGTTTATTACTGTCACTTAAAAAAGAGCTCGAGCCAAAGTACCTAATTTAAGCAAGTACTTTTTATATCGCAAAATAAATCTCGTTTCATTTTCTTGGAATTTCAATTAACTTGACGTTCAAGGACTGCTAAATTAACTTAGTAGGTACAGACGTTATTGAGAGTAGGTAAATAATGTAAACGTCTTTTTTTACGGATAAAAATTGCTATAATTATTAATATTAGACATGGAAACCGTTGACAAAAAAGTATCAATTTTTATTTAATATCAAAAAAGCTTCTTGTAGTTTACAACATAAAATGACAGCGTTGCCATCACGAACCTTGGGCCCAACATTCCCCCAACCTTACGCCCAAAACTTGGCTCAACGTCTAGTCTAGTCCCCAGAATATTACGGAATACGACAGCTGTCTAGCCGCCCTTTCAAAGTTACTTTGTAAAATGAAATCGGCCTAAAGGCGACGTCGAAAAGGCTATGTGTGGTTTAACAATGCTTTTGTATTGCCCCTTTGATAGATAGCGTAGTGATATTACTGAAGGGCTATCGGAGTAATTGTGACGTGACTTTCAGAGGTACTTTGTGTATTGGGAGGCATAACTAATCACTTTGGTAGTAGCACTTTGACACTAGAGCTTTAGTAAGACAAAGGGTGGGAAAACTTTAGGTCAGTTTAGAAAATTATATTAAACTGTAAGGTTTAAAGGATATTTTGATCTCCACTAACAACTTCCAAAAACCTTATAGCTATTTTAACAGCCCTACAAAAACAAATTAGTTGTACCACAACAAAATAAACCACGAAATCAATTTACTTTATTTTCTCAAAAGCAAAGTTCAGAAATTGAAAGCATCGGCAACAAAATTTTAATTCCCTGCCGCGTGTAAACATGTAAAACGTTCGGGTAGTCGGCTCAGATTGCAGAAATAACAGCCTAATAAAAAACCTACCTCGGCCAGATGTGCAGCATTCGATTCCACAAATAATATAAACTCACTTTGCGGTTCCGTAGCTTTTCTACCATTCTTATTTTACTTTGCAACACTTTGAAAAAGCAAGCTTGATCGAAACATTGCCTTTTTATTCGCGGAAACGTTTGCGAAGAAAATAGGTATGGTAATACCAGTTTGTATTTATAGAGAATCGATACTAAAAGTGGCGTTTTTATAAACTTGTAATTAGTAGGCACGAGTTATAATGATTTCAAGTAATCACAAACAAGCCTTGTGACTCCGTGTGGGCGAGACAGTAGTTTAAATAATAATTAGCCTCATAATTAATGCTTTGAACCTATTTATAATTCGATATGATTTTAAAATGGTAATTAACATGTATCGCTTATAAATTTCTTAAAAATTATGTCGTCAAACAATTTGTAAGAATAAGAATGAAGTTATTTAATATGTGCTTTAGATGTTTTTAAAGTTTTGAGTGAAGTGAACATCAACTAACATCGATAAAATGAATACTACGTTTTTGTTTGCCTTTAGTGTATTACCTCGAATTTGTAGGAAGAGAAGCACAATGCTGAATAGTGAAAAGAAAAACACGTATAGCAAAGATAGCAAATCCCATCTACGTTTATGAGGCAAACAGTAAGCAAAAACGAAAATGCCCTTGTCCAATTTCGTAAGGAACCCCGAAACTTTCCTCTGTTACCTGCGAACGTAAATACGGGTTTCGGAGATCGGGATATGCACTACGATATATTCCGTGCCAATTTTTGCTACCATTTCGATATATCGGAGCAAAATGTTTTCAACCCCACTTCGGAGCGAGCTGCAATTTCTCGTGGATTTCTTTCCGTATGATAAACTAGGTATGATAGTGTACACTATTGCTGTTTTAAAGTTATGCTTCTAGCTTTTATTGGTCTTATCTCTTTGGAATTTGTAGAGGGTTTTATTGGACTTTCTATTGTTGATAAAAATATTATGCTTTATTATAAATAACTTATATGTCAACCTATTAGTAAACATGTTGTGTTCGAATTGATAACTACAATCAAAACCTTGACAATAAATTGCAAAATAAGCTTAAACACAACAATAATTGCAATAATATTGTGTCCCGATATAGTAACATCGATAAATAATATGTCACAAATTATCGACAGTTGCCAACCCTACGCCGCCGTGTTTACTAAAAATCTCTTCTATGCTCGACACTTAATTTTAGTCTAGACATCTAAAACTAAAATTATATACGTCTGGCAATACTTCAAGACGACACTTAAAATTATTGACAGAGAAAATGAAAAACAGATTCAAGAACGACATTATAATACATTTTCGTATAAGTATTTTGAGTTATATGAAAGTTTATAAGTGAAATTTGATGGGTTCGTTAATGGGATCTTGTTTTATGGTAAAAGGGTGATTTTATGGGGTGGGCAGAAGTCCAAGAGGCATTAAAGATCGATATTATATACCAGAAGCTTCTTCATTTTAGTGAAGGCGTGGTTGTTATCGATAGTAATTTCATATTATATGTAGCATGCCATAGATACACAAACTAACTAGAATAGTTACAACATTTTGTTTTTCCAAAACATTCAGTTTGTTTACTTCAATCTATTGGGTGTTACTTCAGTCATTAGTAATAAATTTTTTAAAGCCAATCCTTACAAATGGTTTGTCCGTGTTAGGACAATTTAGTCAGGCGTTTAGCGTAAGATTAATCGTTGTTACGATTGTTTTTAATGAATATTGTAAAGTATTCAAGTATCGGGCTTCAACTTGATGACAACCGATAAATATTTTCATAGCTTTTTTTACTTCAACAGTTTTTTGATTGACTTTAAAAGGAGGGTGACATTGTTGACTTTGCCAGCGAAGTCTTTGTAAAAAAACGATTTTCATATGTTTGATAGTCAGTTTTGATTAAATTAAATTCTGCTACGCACATATTTAACCCATCATCAATTTTTTAAGTAAGCAATTCTGCGCCTATTTTTTTGTGATAACCCTATAAAACTCGAGCTACTTTTCAACCGTTAATGACATAAAACGCAATTGGACAGTGGGCACACTTCTCGTTCTGTCAAAATAAATTCTGGCTTCGTGATCACCAGTCACGATCTTAGGCGACAATATCAGAAGCCATAAGCCAAGTATCAATATTTAAGAGCTTTTAAAAATATGCTTTTATTCCTTATCTCTTTAGACGTTTTAAAGGAGATAAAGTCGTGTAAAGATAACGATTAATGTTTATTTTATGATCAATTAGCCCACGATTATGTTTTATGAGTGATTTTTAATTATTTTTAGATTCCTCTTACTTTTCTTCGAATGATTTCATCTCCAAAGTTGGTGATGTTGTAACTAAGTGAAGTTGAAGAATGTTATCAATGTAACATATCTGCCCTTTACACCTAATAATTAAACTTAATGATACACTTTCCATCAAGATCCGATAGCAAGCTCTCAAAGAAAATACTCTAGAACAATAGATATTTATCAGGAAAGAGGATCTACCCGTCAATCTAATGCGTCCCCAATACTGGAATACCATCTTCTATATGCAGTTCAAATCTGGAGAAACAAACTCTATTGTTTAGGTAATAAAGGTGATGTGGGTGCTTCTTTATCTTGGCAGGAGACATTATCGAACAGCGAGTGTGTGTAATGATAACATGGGATTAAGCTATTTGTGTTATCAACAAAATTTAGGGTCAGCTGTATTAATAGTTTGGGTTAGTAGGTATCAGTGTTGTGGTGTTCTGTTTTGGTGTTTTCATGGTGAAGTTTGATTGGAGTTTGAGTTAGGATTATGAGGTTAATTAACTATTATATTTATTATGAAACATAATCAGCACCTCCTTGATCCTATTTTAACTTTGAAGATCATCTTTCGAAAATAACTGAAGCCCGGTGTCAAGTATTAGTAGAGTATATCGGAAAAAAAATCCTAATAACCACACCTTTGAACATCCCGATGAACAAAGAAAAAAAACCAACAAATCACATCCATGTAGGTACCTACCTACCTAATAACAAATATTAACCACCGAGAACCTCTTCAGCCTATCATCTCCTTCTCCAGTACATTTACTATACATTACACCCCACGTGCTCAGTTAGAAAGATAAATAATATATACACACGTATACAAGGAAAACCATCGGTGTTTCAGATTCAACCCCCCCTTGTAACGACGGTCATTAACCTTTACAACACCGTAGATTACAGTGCCCTGTTAACTGTGATGGGTTAACCTTTTTTGTTGGTAAACAGTGCAGTTAGTTGAAAAAAGGTTAAATTAGATTCGGGGAATAAAATTTTGACAAAGTTTGTGGGGGACAAATTGATGGTGCAGTGAAGGGTTGAAGAAATTTGCGAAAAAAAATATGTTTTATGTGTCATTTTTTTTAACTTTAATTGCAGCATTTTACAATAAAGAAAGGTCTCAATAATTTTGATTTATTTATAATCCAGATTATTCTGTTTTGTAACCTACAAAAAATGCCCTCTGTAACCCCTACGATCCCATATAAAAATTCAAGACATTAAGCAAAGAAGAACAGTTGTAAAATTCACAACTTTCCGCCGACTCTGTCCAAGTCTAAACAGTATTTGGAATAACACTCGTGAATCTATAGGCGAACAGTTTACACAATGTGCGCTTATTTTACTTTTGCAAACTGTCAAGTTAGTTTTCTTTTGGCACCTACCATATTTTTGTAGATATACATTGGCTAGGTAAAAATGGCTATACAAAACACGAACAATAGTTACAACTCAGCAACAGACCAGCCGACCGCCAAACATTTCACCACTATTCCCAAAAAGGCACAAAAGGCATAAATTCACAAGTTATTAAAACAATATAACGGCCAGGACGGACGGATTAACCAGTCGATCGGTATTGACTGTGCCCGCCTGCCCGTCGCCGATAAACGTAGATTAAACCTGGGTGTACATCACCCTTAATCCGGCAAAGTCCAGCCATGTTTTTAATATGGCATTCTGATTTTGAATATTTTCCCGCCGATTTTGTGCCGCTGACATTTTTTTACCTTTGGCACAAAAACGCGCTTTTGAAGGGTTAACTTTTTTTTTAAATAATGCGCCGCGAGAGGGTTGGGTAAAATCAGGTGTTTTTCTGAAAGGTTATAAATGAAAAAGCTATTTCGTAAAATTGGTAAAGCTACGGGCAATATCGCGAATTATATTTGGGGGTACATTCAAATCATACTCAATACTCAATACTCAATTCTTTATTGCATTCCACAATGTAGGTTTAGGTGGTAGACATTTATTTGGTAGGTAACAATTATGGACCCTGTCGGGCACAGCAAATGATTCATCAGCAATGATCATGGTTTGGCAATTTAATAAAAATTTCGAGCGAAATATATTGGAGAATTTTCATCTCCTACAAGCTCATTAGAAGATTTAAATTTCAGGGAAACTTCAAACAGGTATTTAAAAAGTAAAAAAAAATATCTTTAAAGGAAAAGATAACAACAGACATTGGAAACAGCAAACTTAAGAAAGTGATGGACATGTCGCATCAAGATAAAGCCTGGGACCATGTTAGGTTATCTACAAACGCACCTAAGTGGGTCACTTCGAAATAAACTATAAATAGCCGACTGTCGGCTCGCTTTTGGCTTAGCAACGAAAAATTAGGATTCTGTTACGTTATTAAAAATATTGTGTCTGAATATAAAAGTAAATTGAGAATAAATTAGCATACATACGTTTGCCTATTTATATACTATCTTAGCTGTAAATCCCCTTATCTAAGCTACAAATACCTATCAATCTATTATAGATATTCAATTATAAAATCTAGGGAGAATTATCAAGACTAGTTCATCAAAATAATCTCCATTTTAAGACTACAAAGTATCAAGTTGATACATTAGTTACATCTGAACTCACTTGCATTGCACATAAAAACTGCAACAACTTTTTATACGCACTTAAAAATATTAACCCCGAGATAAGAAACACATTTGCAACGACTTGCAAACATCTCGTTTTATTAAAGTACATAAATAAACAATATGGCACATAAAAAGGAATATCATTTTTAATATAAACTTTTCCATAACAGGAGTTTCAAACAGTCTTGACGCGGAATAATAATGTAAGTGAAATAAATAAAAAAACTCATACATAAAATATGGGTAGTTAATCCCCAACAAATGAGGTCTAGACCTCAGAAATACGAGCTGCAATAAATCCATAAAAGATACGTCAAAAAAATCAGGAGAGATCGTTAATAGCCCGTAATTACGAAACGACAACTCGCAAACGAGTTGAACTATTCCATTTTGTGAGTTAATAGGTTTTAAGTGGTTTAACTATTAAATAATAAATAAATAGATCTTCTAATGGAAATCGTAAATTTGTTTTCTTTTAGTGTTATTTTGTTTGGCTTTTATATTTATTGGTTTTATTTTTATTCTTATCGTGAAATGGACCACCCAGCTGACATGTCGTTTAGCGTAATTGGTCAATTAAAATAGCTAAACAGATCGTATGTAATGATTTATTTATTTACAAAGATTTAATTATGCTTTGACTATGAATTGTTAATGTAACTGGTTTTATAGCAAAAGTTTTCCTACGCTTTTAGTCAGACAGTAGATACCTTTTTACACACAGTACATAGTAATATTTATTTATATAGTTTATCGAAACACCTAAAATTTCATCACAATATACAAAATAAACTCGTTAATATATTTCGAAGCTTAATATTTATAATTGACAAATAAATAACGATAATAATGACAGATATCCAATTTGGCATGGTTTTCGTCCACGCGCCGTGGACACGTGGCGCCATCTAGATTGCTATAAACAAATCGTACTCACGCAGAACATTGTAACGTCTTCGAATCATCGCGTAAACTGTGCCAAGTGATTTAAAACAACATTATTCGAAAATGTAAACAAGATTAATTGAACTATTAGTACAGATTCTAAATTTCTTTCACTATTTTTCGATCTTGGTGAAAACTAGAGCTCGTACATACAGACATATCTAAGTATATATATTATAAATGTGATTAAGCGACAGAAATAGCAAATCTAGACGTTGGATAAGATTATCGTTTCTCCATTACTAGATTATTGACATGACATAATTGATAACAATGTTCTAATTTAATTAAATACGTTTGTAATTAGACTGTGTTAAATGGAGATTAATGCTGTCGATGTAGACTGTTGACGACAATTGACGATTGCATGCGTCTTAGGTATAAATAATCAAGACTGATCACGTTGTCATCATACACTCATGAGTCATTCAAGCAATTTTTAAGCTGTAAGCTTTCGTCAATTTGACGATTGCATGCGTCCGACACGTATCCTGAACTTAGTCATCATTATAACGATAGTTTAAATACTAAAAACTGAATTCAAAAACCTGTATTTTTTATATAAAAATCTGTTGTAAGTTCGATGACAATGCTAGCAGCTGCAAACTGGACGGTGATACATTAGCGCAGATAATGAGGTCATTGAACTCAATTCTAGTGTTTACTCGTACACCTCATTCTGAACTAGTAAATTAAATACGATTTTGATTTTATTTCATTTGGTTTTATGTACGTTACATTCAGTATTTTTTTGAGTTTTGAACGTTTTTTTTTTGCGTCAATATTAATGTCAAAAGAAGATTTGTTGATACTGAAATATGCATATTGAAATTATTTCATCTTACTGTGCAAAATACTAACTTGTGGTATAAAATCTAAAATAAATAATATTTTTTTCGGGCAAACGATACAGTCGTTATCTTAATTGCTTATGTAGGCATATATTATTTGCACAGATTGTGGTGGTGACTGAACTCTGATTAGATAACTGATATACAATAATTAAACAAACAACATACTCATGGTAAAATACCTTGGGATAGGACTGAAATTATTTAATACAATAAAGCTAACTGACAACTTCAAGTGTTCAAATTACGTCATCATATTAAAAAGATGGTCGTAATTAATTTAACTGTCATAAGAATCGAACCAGTGACCCTTAGCTCAAATGCTCTCTTAATCAAACCAGTTGACCTATTGACACTAAGATATCAAATCTTCATAAACCAGTCAAAACCTGTCCAGATGACACACATAAAAAAAAAAAACTTTTTTTACTAAGACTAAAATGTGTAGTTAAAATCTTAAACTTGAGTAAAAATTAGTTAAAAATAATGATGATTAACTGGTGGTTTTAAGACTGAAATTTTGAGCCGTAAATAAAAACTAAAGGCATTGAACCGACCAGGTTGTTCGCCTTTGACCTCGCATTGACAACGACTTAGCCGCTTAATCATTCACTATACTGAAAAATTTTACAACGATTTTGACAGTAATTTTGTAATTATTTTGAGAGTTATGGTATTTTTATAAAGTTCGATAATTTATTTTTGAATTTAAATATTGAGATATATGGTAGTTAGCTTAGGCCTGTTTTAGTGTTAAGGTATAATATATTTTTGGTTATTTACCCAGAAGCGTAAATCCCAACACAAAAACAAAACAAATGCAAAGTACAGAATATTAATTTTGAAAAGGGTCGCGTTAAAAATAACTTTTGCAAAGCCACACGATGAATTCAAATGTTATATTTATATTCGTTTATATTCAACACGCGGCTTCTTTTAGGTTGATAAACTTTGAATTTCTAAACCGATCGGGTAATAGAAAATGTATTACATTGCCCCTACATATTGCCCAGCTATTTTACTTCCATTGCTCCTTTAGTAAGGACTCACTCGGTAAAGTTTGCTACAAAACCCGCAATGGATATAAGTCACATGATTATTATTCTTCGCGAGTGACTATAGTCAATAACCAACGGGCTGTTGTCATCCATACAAGTCGGTACTTGCTTTTATATTATGATTTTAGAACTGTCATTAATATTGCAACTACATTTAAGCAGCTATTTCTTGAAAATGTAGAAAAAAATCAAAAATAATATAAGCGACATATAAAATCACTTGAATCTTTTTACGCTATTTTCGCAATAATATTTGTACGAGTTGAATAACTGCTAATGATTATACCAATGTTTCTGTAATGAGAGTGACGATGACGCAACGGTGACGACAGTCATCGGCGGAATCGCGAAATTCGTCCCATATATTATTCACGAGAGGCCGATAATGAGGACGTTCACCCCACCGCGTTAGACACAACTCTACTCAACTGATTCTCAAACTTTAGGTATTTTTTTATTTTGTATTTTGAAACTTTGAATTAACGATTAAGAAACTTTGAACTGTGCGTTGACAAAATTGTAATATTATTTTAATATGATTGATTTCAAACGTAATTTATTCCAGTTTTTCTTTATAAAACTGTAGGTACGTAAAAAAAATAACATACCATTCTAGAAGAGTTGATTACCACCTCGAACTTTCATAACAGTAATCACTTAACCATTTACGGAAGTCCAAAAAAACACCTTACCTGAAATCAAAAGAAAAAACACCATTAGTATCATCGTTAACCGTTAATTTTTTACCGAAAAATTCCGACATTTTTGAAAACGATCCATTGTTTGTAAAGTATTCTCTCACAGGCCAGTTCAATGACCGACCAAATTTTTAAAACATCACCTAGATATTGTGAAAAAAATTATAATACGATTTAAAAATTGAATAAAACATAACTGGTCGTGCGTGTGTATTAATGAAATTCAAAAATTCAATAATTGATATACCTAAACGAGTCACGTTTTCCGTTTGTTTGCTTATCATTTGAATTGCATTTTCTTTTATAAATAGTGTAATAGAACTGTCTTCAAAGATTGTTCAGAACTTGTATAAATACACGATTTGCTTAGACTTTCAATTTTTTTTAAGACATTAGTTCATAAAAAAAGTCTTTCAAGTATTTTTTATTTATTTTTTCTAAATGATCAAACCACCATACACCCGATCTGTTTACTCTCCCACATCACCATACCCCCGGCATAATCACCAATGTTTATGAAAGCTATGCTAAAATATACGAAGCTATGTCGCACGCATGGTTACACGCCCTTAGGTCTGGCGTTGTTTTCATTTCAAGCTTCACGTGTAGGTATATAAATCATTCATATTAATCACCAGGAAAAGAATTTCTGATGTTCAACATTTATTTTGTTTTTTTGAGATGAAACAGAGGGTCAGGTATTCGCTGGATACAGCTAGTTTTGAAAACGATTCAGTGTCTAAAGCAAGCTGCTTTTAAGGTAAAGAAATGTACTTAATATAAAAAAAATTGTAGTGAAGTCTACTTGAAATAAGAAAATAAGTAAGGCTCATTATTCATAAAGCCATTTTTTTCAAGAGCTTTATATTTATTATTACAATGCTCACATAAACTGCGATTACATACTTATTTACATAACATTTCGTTCAATTTAAATTCAACTTTCACGGCAATCAAAAACACAATAATTTAATCCAATTTCGGCGCTCACATCAACAATAACCTTTAATAAGACCAGCCCTTAAATATCCGCTCTATAATTCGAAGTTTTTGTTCCAAAGCCCCCAAAACCTTCTTCCAGGCGAGTTCCCCCAAATTACTGTAATACCCCAATGTGTATAAGCGTTATTATAAAATGGCGCTTCGCTGAGCCCACCTTTAGGCCTTATATTGAATGTCCCCTAACTCGTAAAAAAGTTCAGATTATGAGGATTGTGTTAAATTATACTTATAGATATATCTGTTTCATTTAGTGCAGACCATTGTTTGGTAGGTGTTTGATTAAGATATATTTTTTAAATATAGAAACATGTTGCGTCAAGAATAAGACGCAAAAACGGTAGTGAATGTCCGTACAATCATGATTAACCTATGCCACGAGTCTTACTTCCTAACAAGTAAACGTAACCCTGAATTACTAGAAAACCTTAATTCTAAATAACACTAATTCTCGGTATGTCAGCGTTGCATGAAACTGCACAATTATGTTTGTAAGTGCAGTAATAATCTGTCGAGTTGTAAGTACTCAGAACAGTGTAAGTACCTTTTTAAGTGAAGCATAATTATATACTTTATCTCGATGCTGATCAGGAAGACATAAGCTTTCCATTTATGTAAAAATCACTTGAACCGGTTCAGCAGTTTCCGAGATAGCCGCATCAAAGTTGTTACTAAAATAAAAGGACTGATCAAAACATGTAGAGCTCTGTTAATACCCTAAACGTATAACTTGAAAATTAAGATGTCATCCAATCAACACTTCAAAAAGTTTTCGAGATAGAACATTTACAAGATGGACATTAAACATAGGATTACGCTTATGGTTAACCATAAAATTAAAAAGCAATGGCAGTAAATTTTACATAAAACTTTGCATCAAAAAGTTATGTAAAACTATTTTTGTAACTTTTACGCGCCATAATGGTTTAAGGGATTTTTTTCCCATAAAAATATAGTGCACAAGTTTTTTACTGCCTACCGAAGTAATACCATGGGCCTTTTATGATATATCCTCCTAATCCTGAAAAAATAATATACATTATCTATGCACACTGAAAACCAGATGATTATAAAAAAAAAAAAACATCACAAGGCGGGCTTGATAATGATATGTAAATGTAGCATACAAAAACGTGGAAAAATCAGTACATTCACGTGACAAACATTTAGGAAATTTACGAGAATATCACTTAAAATATACACATAAAACGTTAGGGTGTAACATTTGCAAGTTTTAAGAGGCAAAACCTTCAGACGGTGAGTGATAAAAGTATATGGCCTTAAATATATTTTTACGAAGTCAGTCCTCTGGTTTCATTATGAGTTTTATTTAGATTTTAAGCGAATGGACGAGAATTTGTGCTCCCACCCTACACAATAAATAGGGTCGTTCCCTTCCGTAATCTCTTGCTTTGTAGTTTGTATCAAATATCGCGCAAAATTGAATATTTTGCTTTGAGAATTAAATAAATGGATTAAGTCACAAATCACTCTGAGTATAAAACTAATTCACTAAATCAACACTAAAATCTAAAAAACTTTTCTACCATTATTATTTTCAGAACTTAAACTTAATATTAAAACGGTTATAAAAATAAAAGCTGACGGTGCAACTTAACGCTCGCCTTTTCGAACAAAAAATGACCTTAATACTTAAAGAGGCACATAAATCACAATCAAGAGTTTCTCTATTAATGCCAACATTAATATTTAGTCTTTAAAAGACCGTTACAAAGTAAAATAATAGACATTATTATACTACCCACGGTTACCCTTATATGGAAACTAGCTTTATATTATGCCAGTTCATGTTTAATCAATTATTAGTTAATTTCAACCGGTTTTTAAATAAGTATTTTTTGTATTATTTTTTATCTATGCATCTGGTTTTAGAACTCGATTTTTATGAGCATCATATCAATTACCTACAATTGACTTTGGTATCATATCATTTCGGAATAAAAAAATATTACGCAGATTATCCGTAAAGAAACAAAAAAGGTACAATCAAAAATCATTCCGAAACCCATTTGAAAATGTAACACATAACGCGGGTAAAAATCAATCTAAAATGAATCTCATTCGGTATTTCCATATTTTACACATACATAAACATCTCACGAGCTCACAACGTTTTCACCCCACAGACCCGTAATGTGCCCCGGGCAATAAATTTATTATGATAAAGTCGATTTACGTCAATAGGCACAACTTTTTGTTGAATTGAAAACTTTTATTCCGTTCAAACTCTTTGAAAAAGTATTTCGGATACCGAACTCGTATAATAATATGTAGGTACACAATTTTCATGTGAAATCATTTTGTGCGATGTTTTCAATCCCGTGACTGAGTTGAACGTCTCCAAGTTTATTAATACGTCTTCAGAAGTACTTTTTTATGTTGGAATATGAAAAAAGTCTAAATGAAAATGGGGATTTGTGAAGCTCATTGAGATAAGGTTTCTATTCCTAAAATAGTGAGTGAAAAGAGTCTCCAGGGAGACGAATACAATAGACAGGCACGTTAACGCTTGGATTCTCTATTGATTGTTAGTTCAAATTTGATTCTATTCAACTTTTACGTTCAACTTTAGAGGTGGGACGCTCCTTGGACTTTTTATTTCGTTTTTAAAGAGCTTGTAGATACTCTCAGAACACGATTTTGTAGGATCTTTAACGTCAAAAATCCTTTCATAATGAACTCCAAAAACAGACTAATATCTATTCACTGACTTACACCATATTTTACAATATACTCTCATAGAAATAATAACATGAACAAAAAGCGTCACTCTCTCCACTACGCAATAAGGCACACGAGCCCAATTCTACGTTGGTACTCAAAAACCACAAAGTACCACAATTAATCTCCACCGTGAAAGTCAAGATTACCAAGATATCGAGCAATCCCGGCCGATCTCCGACCAAGGCCTGCGTAACATTACTTAGTGGAAAGAAAAATGCAGAAGTACCACAAGACTTAGGAGCCAGAATAGAAAAACCAAGAAAAAAAAACAAAAAGATTTGAGAGACCAGTAGGTACATACGTGTAGATTTAGCACAATGAGGTAGGTAATTTTATTGTTTTACTACAACTATGGTCAAAAACGCAATCGTAGACTACAACCTACAACAGTGTTTTTAAGCAATTTCTTAGAAACTTCAACTGCGTAAGTAAAAATCCCATAAAATGGATAAGTTCTAATGCTCAGTCTATGGTTCATAGATTCAAAATGAACCTTCTGCTTCGTCTTGCCTATTCAATGGTAATATGATCTCGTTCGTTCACTAATCGTTCATTCCGACCGAACGAGTCGAGTTTAACGTATCGCTTGGCAATGGGCGGTGTAGGTTTTATAATTTATTGTAGCTATTGCCCGGGTATCGTGAGAAATGTCTGTTCACTACACTTTGTTGGTTAAAGTTCGTAATTTTTGGTATAACAACTTTTGTATGTTCAATTTTGGGAAACTGAAATATTCATGAACTTCAAGGACTCGTATTTAAATCGACAAAACCGATGTGGATGTTCTTTCTTAAAGTACAATAACCTTGTTACCGTTCATAACCTGCTAAAATACTATACTGCCAACAAAAATAAAAAAAAAAACTCGTCATAATTACCATCAAAGTGTCTCATTGAAAACATACAAGTATTGTACAGGCACCATAGCTTAAAGGTTAAGCTTTCACCATCCAAGGTTGGGTAGCAAGTTCGCTTCCTCGTCAAATCACCTTGATACGTTTTTTAGTTTAAAGAAGGAAGTTAGACTAACCTCTCGGATTATGTTACGTACAGTTAAAAGATTAATTGTTTCTATGTTCAGAACTGTTTGTGAATAAATGGAGCATTCGTTTTTGTAGTGGAATTCATTTTATTATTTTAGACGTACTTTACATTTTGTAATTAGAAGGAAATTTTACTTTTCAGTCCCTGTACATACTTACATTTGTCTTATCGTTAGATTTTTTTAAAGAACCCTCAGACTTCCTAAACAAACAAATGAAGACATAAAAATTTACGAACCGCTCAATTGCTAACGCTTTAATCATTTTCTGTCAGATTTCTCAAATAAAATAATACACTAGCTGCCACAATAACAGAAATAATTAGATTTTACACACTTGTTAGATGTTATTTTTCGAAATACAACAGTTTTTCGAACGATCTTCATTAACTAAATCACGCACTATACTACCGTAAGGGTAAGGTTTTGTTATGATAAGTTTAGAGGTTTCATAAGCGCACGCGATTTTCCGTAGGTTCAAGTGCATTTCATAGAAATGTCTATATGTAATAAAAAATCCACGATTGAATTGAATATCATATGAGATAGAATTTAAACGATATTTGGCCATCCTTTACAAAGCTCTATGTAACTTACTTATTCTTAGGTTTTAGTTCGAGGCTAGATAAACCATAGCTTTCTATCAGATGCAAAGTTATCTATCCAGCAATCTTTCCTTTATTATTTCAATTAACCCTTCACCGCTCTCCACGCTACTAAGCCCGCACCCTAACACCACTATATCGTATTTTTTAAGCTCATTTCGTAACTATATAACCATCAATTGAACAGATAAAAATCTCAAATAGAATTACATCGCGTGTTTCAACCTCCATGGTCTAATTTTGGTTCTAACCCTACCGAATTAAAAAGCCACTCCAACGTTCTGGTGCATGCAAATCAGTTGTATTTTTTGTTCAGTCGGCTAACATTTTTATAAAACAATGGGTGCGTGAATTGTAATTACAATGTCGAGTATTTACTTGTCAAGCGGTCGGTATAAGTGTTGAAGAAACGGCTACATTTAGATTTTTTAATGATATACTTACTTTGTCCGGCTCATGACACGATGAAGTGTATGAATTAGCTAGCTTGTTATTTGGAACGTTTTTTTTTCGAAATAAGTGTTCATTGTGTTTGTGATACTTTGGCTTTTTGTTACTTTTTTTTTGACAGGTACATTTTGGACGGCAAGAGTTATTTGCTATGTAAAAATTAGATTTTGGTGTGCTTACACAATACCAAAATCAATTCAGTATAGCAAACAATGTCATGAATTTAATATAAACAAAGTCTAGGTCACAGACAAATTGAACATAAAAAAATGTCTGCACCAGTCTAAGACCAAGTTTTTTCGCAATGTTATTTTCAACACAAATACCTTTTTCCCTTAAAATATTCAAACACAAAGGTATAATACGGTTTTGTTTTTAAAGAATACCTTTCTATTTTGCAGCCAAATTTACGACCGACAATTTATTATTTTACTTCAAAAAAGTACTGAAAGTGTCATGTTTCACTAAATCAAATACAGCTACTTTAAAAATCTACTGCTCAAGTAGTCACTTGAAAAAAATCCAATTTATTTTTAAGTACTTACGTAGTTAGCAATTGTGTAGCGACTGTACTTGAGTTTTATTGGCCGTTACCCTGATATTGGGAGCCGTGAGAAGGCTTTCCGTTGTCATGGTAACCACCTATTATGAACACCATAGAAGGTTATGTTAAAATGCTATAGAAACATTAATTCGATTGTTGATTTTCCTATTTCTACTATCTTATCTGATGCGCTTATTAATGCTTGTCCGTGAAAGCTAAAATCGTTTTGGGTTCTTATTTTTTATTACCAAATATAATGTTATGGCAGATGAAGGGTTAACGAGCGATGATAGCTAAAGTTCTAAATCTATTTTAATTCTCCCATTTACATTTAAATACAATTGAAATTCAAATGTGTCAACATATTTATGAGCATGACTGTACTTTGAAAACTTTATTTGGTTAACATAACTTTCGAGTGTCTAAAACGTTAATAAAAATACTTTTAGAAGTTTAGTTTGAAAGTCTTTGAAGAGAGAGTTTGTGAGTTTTTATAGGCCCATAACCTATTCACATTTAGAAAAAAAACTGTATTGATTATGACAGATTTGTCTCGACCTTACTAATATATCTATAATATGGTTACAGCCATCATAAAAAATGGAGGGATATAAAAACGCATATTTTATTCAAAACGAACAACATTTTAAAATAGATCTTTTTACGGCATAAACTTGACATATTATGTTTTTTTTTTATTTCGTACAGATATATCTAAGTATTACGAATAAGCGAATGAAAACCACCTATTTAACTTATTTCATGAGGTCCTTAAGGTATTATGTATTGTCTAAATTAATATAACCTGCCTCAAGTCCCATTTCCTCAATCAGAGTAAGCCCAGTAGCCGTCTTACATAGAAATTTACATTAATTAATGATTTCGTATGTATTTAGTCCAGTTAACTCGACTGCGTTATAGTTAACACTATTATAATTAATTAGACAATTAGTAAATCTAATTTGATTGCTAATGCTTGTGTATTAGTATGATTGATGTGTTTTAGTCATTGTTGCTTAATCGCCACTCTCAGGGTTATGTGGTGATTATCGTTTCTTGATTGTTGCAGGAAAGTACTTTCAGAATATTATTTTATGGGTTGCTTTTTGTCTGGTGTAAGTGACATTTCATATCGATATTGGAAACTATGGGATGTGATACTCCCACATATGATTTTAGGTATGTAATTTTGGTTGGTGTCGTTAATAGACTTAATTTTTGCTGGCAGTTACGAAAAATGTAAAACGATTTAATTTGTTGTTAGATTATTTTTCCACTTACTTACCACACAGATTAAGTTAAGATAAATAGAGAAACATTTCAGATAGCTGTTAACCCAACTAGACAACTGCTATCATGTCTATGAACTTCCAAAAGATATAAAAACAAAAACAAAACGTTATCATCATAGTAACCTCGGTCCTATTACACCTACACTAGAAGTTGCGTGCCACAATGACGCGTGGTCATTAAACATCAGAAGCTTGACCTTCTGCCGTTTTTTACTCACTCGCAAGGGAATTGTAACTTGTTCTCGTTTTCAGGCAAAAACTTGTGTTATTGTTGGTAGTTTCTTTGATTTTTTTTTGTTGTTCAATGTAGGAAATAATGTGGAAAAATCATCTAAGTAAACATAAAAAAAACTATGTGACAGAAGTCTTGAAAGAGATGAAAATGTTAGTAGCCTTAATCACGGCGACAGATAAAATTTTCTAGCCTTGACAAAAATCAAGCAAACAATAAAGAAATAGCCAAAAAGTCACGTCCACGAAACTGTGTTTGTATGACATTTCATTAACAAAATATTATAGAAATATTGCAAGTATTCGTGCATAAATTATGCTTAAGATTGTGTCACTAAACTGATTTAAAACACTATAATTTTGGTGGTTACCTTCACGCATATTATGGTGAAATATATAGAATAAATAAAAACCTAAAAGTATTGAAAACTGGTCGTGGTTTTAAAGTAAAAAACAAACAGATTGATAATAAAGCAGCAGTATAATTAAAACTAGACGAAACTGCCAATTCAGATAATAATTTTACTACTTCATAAAACGTTAACAAAAAGAGCGGCACTAACTCTTTGATTAATGACGCGAATACTAAACCTGATGGCTATTACGTAATCACAGCAATAAAAGATCTAAATCGCCAATATATTTAAATTAATTGAAACTATAATACAATTAAAATTATACAAGAATCCAATTAGTTAGATACAATGTTACTGGCGCCGTAATAAAAATTACCCTTCATAAGAGCGTAATAAATTATTGACAGCTGACTTTGAATTTACAAAGGAATTGAGCTCTTTACACTTTGAAATAAGGGCTATAATGGTTTGAAGTAAAATATCTCCTTGATAGTCTCAAGCCCGCGTGGGTGCTTAAAAGCCTCATACAGTGACATATTTTGCAATAGTATACGCAATCTGTGGAATAATGAACGTTACACAATTCAGATATCGTTGGTAACTTCATAATTTAAATGATGGTGCCATAGGCTTAGGACATTAATGTGACAATAATATTTCCACACAGAATTTTGAGCCTTTTAAAATAAGTAGAGAATTCTAGAGATCGTAAAGATTTAAAAGAGCAATAGAGTGAAAACATATATCTCTAGCATAAAACTGACATAAATCCAATTGAAGCAAGAATTTACAGCTTTACAGTATAGAGGTACGAAAATGTACTAAAACTAATAAAACGCATGAACACACTGAGCTATAAAAGTCCATAAAAGCAGCATGCCAACTCAGCCACTCTAAAACTCCAAATTAAATATCATCATACATCGTCTTTCCGATTGATTTCCACTCAAGCCTGGAATAAAACTGAATCTCTCAAATCTCCCAGGATTTCTCCCAATTTTTACGAGAAACGAAATCCTTCTTTAATATCCAATCTATACACAGTTTAATAAACGATAAACCGAACTGCAGAACCATAAAAAGCTTGGAACGTAAAAAAGGAGAAAAAGGCGCAACAAAAGTTTTCTACAGGCATCGGGAGTTAATAAAAATCGTGCCCAAATGACTACGGTAAAGTTTGACGTAAACATACCCACAGTACTGGCTGGAATTGGCGAAATTCTGCAATGATTTAAGGCTGCTGCGCGTTCCATTTTGTTCGTAGTATAATTTCTTGGTATGGAATTTGAAATTTATTGCGTGAATATTTGGAAACCCCTTCCCCAAATTAGCGATACTTATAAAAGTAACTCTTCAAGATATAACAACTTTATCTTCAGCAAAAAACTGCCAGACTGTATAAATGGCATTATCAGAAATAAAATACCCTAAAAAAGAAAGTTTAAAACGAATCTACCCTTCTAAACAAATGAAGGCAGAAAGTAATTTGTCAAGTAAATCCTCAGCGTTCCAAGGAATGAGAAAGGATATCAAGCTGATATCTGATTAATGACTCCATAAATGATTAATAGGCGATTTCAACCAAATTAAATGTGACAAGCAAATACTGGGGAAGGCTTAGGAGAATCGACTATTGAGTTCTTGAGATGGAAAAATTTACTGCGCTTTACATTCTGTGTGAACGATTGAAATTGGTATGTTCATGAGTTTTATATTGCTTTCCATTTCAAATCCTACTTATCTGCTGAAATCTAGTCATTTTAACATTTACTTAGCTCAAACATATCTACATGACGGGTCCTTGAGAGGGCAAACAGCAGCCAGAGGCCACGTTACTTCCTCCATTTTAGCTAATCAGTTCACATCTAGCCTCTATTCATTCGACCTTAAAATAGCAAGATATAGCAGGATTTCCTCTATTTTATAAATAAGTTTCCTTAATTCCTTTCTGTATTTGGCTGTACAAGATAATTCGTTGTTCGAACACAATCGGGCAATCAAATTGTTATCGTCGAGCAACATTAAACAGGGCTCCCATCGTTGTTTCTATTTTATTTCCGTGAATTGGCTTGTCTACTCCTTTTGATAATAACGGTCTTAATAATCTAATGTTCATCGTAATGGCTTCGAAAATTATCCCAAGATAGGCTTGCATTTTCAAGAGGTGATTTTATTTAAATATCTAATTTTCCACCTTTATCTTTTTGAGCGTAACGAAGTTAAAAGATAATGAAATGCGATGAAGCTTTATGCGTTTATAGCATCAAAGACTCAACTGGCTTTTATAAAACACTTTTTCTTTCTTACGGCAACATAAATTCAGTCCTATTAATCAAGTTCATTAATTTGAATAACAAGCACAAGACCATTGTTCGCCAACCTCCAAAATTAACACTCACTAAGCACCCAAATTACATAATCCTTTACAGAATCAAAGTTAACAACAGAGAATGACGCCCCTCGAAGAATTATAACAATTTTTTTTACCATTATGACAAAACAAAAGCACAACCACAGGAGGGGGGAGAGGGAGGGGCGGACACCGTCCGAGTTCCCTTTCTGTCAATTACCGTGATTAATGAAGCCCTCGAATATTGAAACGTTTATTCGACCGACGCCAAAAGTATTATATTACTTTAGAAACACTGTATCAACTTTTAATAAAGTCTCTCCAGGAATTACTCTTTTGAGTTGCGTAAACTGTACTGTTTACATTTTCGTTACGTTGTGTTCTATCTTATGCAGCACAAAAATATTAGCTTTTATTAGGTGAATAAATACTATTCCAATACACATTTTCTTCACCTAAGATTTCAATAAGAGTTAATGCTTATTCAATTACATATAATACGCACACCAGATTATCCATCGCAATCCTGACTCTACAAATGATTTAATATCGAAATCTGCATAGAAATTCAGTGAAAACATTGTCGGTCACAAAGTCAATGAAACAGCACCGTGTCCCCTTGTATCGGGAGAACAAATTAAACATTTTCCAACGCGACCGCCACCAGATTAAATTATGAATTCAAAATCGATTCGCTTGCTCACCCGCTGCGAGTTATTTCCGAAGATTCGGTTTTACCGTCAAAATGTAGGAAAAGGAGTAGAAGGTTTGGTACTACTTGGAGTCATTTAGATGGTTATACTGATGTTACTGGTGTAGAAAATTACAGTAGTAGTGATGATGCTGTTGAGGATCCCAAACATGTGATTTTAGACGGTAAGCAAAAAGAAGGATTTAAATACAGAGCCAACGATTTCGCTCATAAAAAGAACAATCTTTTAAATTACACACCAAACATTATTCGATAAACTTTTCCTCACCACAAGCCCTTCCAAGTATTCCGATCGTCAAATTGCATTGTTCATTTACATTAACATAGAAAGCTACATCCGCGTTTAAAAAGAAAATTACTCATCTTTCGGCCAATTCACCTGGATTTCCCCAGCCTGTCAGATTTCCATCAAAATAAATATCACGTACTTGGCACAGTAACTGCTTGTCATATAATAGCAACAGATTCATGATTGATGGTGAGCTTCCGAGAAATAGAACGGTTTGCGGAAGATTAATTCAATCAAGAAATTCGATTTCATGATGATTTCATACTAAATTTTCCACTTGTACAAGTTATTTTCCAATCTTTGATGTAATGCTGACGGATATAACTTGAATTGTTCAACTTGGAAGTCGGGTTACGAAGTCAATTTAGATTCTATGAAACTTTGGAAGGACATTATTTTTAGGGTTTCGCGTCGTTGTGTCGATGTTGTTATTCAAGTTAATATAACTGAAACAATATCACGATTGTTGTGGCTGTTAGAGGAAGCTTTTGACAGTATTCTGGAATATGTTTATCTTTTACTTAAGTAAAGAGTATTTTTTCTGGTAACAAATAAGGAAAAGTGCTCGCGTCGAATAAACACAGTTTCCACAGCACAACAAAATTAAGTTAGTGTAAACGAAGTGGGAAAACATCAATTGTCGTCCACTTAAAGTGTTCGCAAAGGCAATTGTCTCATGATATCGGGAGGCTGCCAGGAAAAATAGTCACTTTAGAGGAGCAACTGTTTTTTTCCCCTAGTTGGCAACATCCAGACATTTTTATAGCGACACTTAACCGCAATCAAGTGGATCATTAGCCTGTAAAGGCCTGCCAAATATCTTTGCTTCGCCTCCGCTGTTTTCTCACCCTTTTGCGTGAAAGATGCTGTAACACACACCTTTTTTGGACGAATCCCGCTTGGCCATTGCCAAGTTCTGGAACATTTTTTGTAGGACATTACGTCGGCTATTCCCTGCGGTCAGGCTACAGCTGTTTTCGTACGAAACTACGCGGTTTGGAAGCCGATTTTAAAAGCCCGTATCATTTTTGAAGAAAAACTAATTGAATTATGTAAAGAGACTGGTACCCGAAAAGTCAAATGCAAAACTGGAAAAGAATCACTCTGGAACGAGCGGCGGGCGGGGCGAAGCGAAAAAAAAAACAAAACATCAATTTTAATGAGTCGAAAACCCAAGAATTTTCTCTTACATTTAGAGAGCAATATTTTTTCTACAACATTTAATCAGAGTAAGAAGTGAAATGGTAATTTGTGTGGACCGCTCGATGTAAATTTTATGCAAGAATTCGCTCGGCGCTCCCCTCTCCCTAAAAGGGGAAGGATTTTTGCAGCGGACAGAAAATTTTGCTTAGCCAAGTGAAATTTTAACTGCTACGACAGACACAGCTATGGAAATGCGAATACTTAATGCTAACTTACTTCCCGCTGGTTCATTATACTTCATAATTTTTGAGGGAAAAAATGTGATCTAAAGGGTTCCGATGGCTGTATTTTTTGCTCACACTGTTTTGAATATTGAAATATTGATTTGCGTATCTTAACTACAAGGTATAATTTTGACGTTAACTGAAAGTATTTAGCTCGTTGAATAAAAAATTATAATAGGTACATGTCGAGCATCATCATTATCTTCAAATAGAACATTCAATATTTATCGAGATCGAGCGAAGAAAATACGTTTGCGAGCATTAAAAGTTTTTCAGTAACAAATCTTGAGGAGCTCAAAGTTGTTCTTGCTGAGATCAAAAACATTCAAAAACCTATTTAAAATTTGTAAGCAGGCTCAAGCACCAGATAACTACACAAGTAAAGCACTCTAAACTTTAACAATAATTTCAATGATGCTTCAATACAACGATGCTCCAAGTTCAACTCGATTCCATCAAATTATAACTTGTACAAGATAATCTAACTCTTTGAAGTAACGAAATCCACTTTTTGTTTTGGAATCCTTACAAATTAATAACTGAACAATTTCATTTGAGGGTAGTGTCCAAAAATTCTCCAGTTAAAGGTTCGAATGATTTAATTCAACTTCTTACACTGAATTAATAAATCCTGTCCAATTTGAACGCTGTTCCTCTAACTTTAGAAGTGAACTTTTCAGTTTGTTTCAATTTGTTGGCCTCGATGGAAATTCAATGGTTATTACAATGGGGCTCCATAATAACAATAAACAAAAGATGTTCTATTTTATTGTATAATTTTCTCGAGTTGTTTTCGGTTCAATTGCTTTGGTGACAATGTTTGTTATCATGACCGATGTTTGTGAATTCATTAATTTGACAAGTTTTAGTTTAACAAAGTTGTAGCTCCCTTTTGTATTATTAATCTTATCATAAGATGGATTTGTAATCATCTTGTTTTGTTCCAAACTTAATTCTAAGATAACTTTAAGATGACTTTGCATAACCCCCAGTTCTGTTTCAAAATGTAAGTTAATCGGATTGAATTTTAAGCTTCATACCAAACCTAATTAGGAAACGCAGTTCCAAACGCGTTATTAATTTAGGAATTCAAATGAATTCTATTGTCCAGCATGAACATGATTATTACGAATTCGCCATAATCCGTCGCTGGCTAAACACAGCTTATTAAGACCATGATTCAAACACAGGAATTGAACCGACTAAAATTAAATCAGCTCTGTACTAGTTGGAGTACGTCCACTAATTAGTAGTGCAATTTATACATCAAACGGCCAACGGTGATACGCATCATCAAAACGTATCTAGCACAAAAGAAAGTCTGTTTGTATGAGTAATATGATCTGCAAAATTGTTGGAGCGATTTTGATTCTGTATTAATTTCAATGGGAAAGTTGTGAAGAGAAATTGTTGAGGATGCGAAGGATGTGTATTGATCGTTTGGTGTCAGATTGCTCATTATTTTGTGAGCTGGTGTGAGGATATTCTTGTAACTTTTGTTTGTTCAGATGATTGAGTGAGGGATGGTATTTCGACTTTAATATCAAAAGTTAAGTTTTCGTTTTTTATTGTTACGAATTTATCACTGTCTTAAGCTTTGCTGCTTGTTACAAAAAGTATACTGTAGTTAGTTAAACGGTAAACATGCGAATTACTTTTTGTACGAAAATAATGACTTCCATTACTCTAAACGGCGGCCATAAAACAGGGTCACACTACTAGTATAGGTAGCCACAAACAGGCCATATAATAGAGACAAACGGACTAATACAGCTGATCAGCTAAACCCGAACGTGCAACTAACACTTAATGAGGAAGTGGCTACTTGCAGACAAATTAACATGTCACTTGAAAAGATACTAGCAGGAAACCATAATATTTAATGTTAGACTGGATTAATACTAGTTACGTGAGCGTGAACTCTTGCCCTTTGAATTGAGTTCTGTGAAATAAGCTGATGGAGAATTTAATTGTAGGTATGTCTCAGATGTAGTAGCACTTATCATTGAATGAGGATATTACACTTTAGTGGGAGCATTATACTCTGAACACGTAACACAAGTTGGTGATAAAATGTTTATTATAAACACAATTATTTCTCACTCCAAATACTCGTGTAAAAGCATATCAATTCTCGAGTAAACCAACAGGAAAACAAAATACATGAAAAATCAACTCCAATACCACATTCGGGTTGTCATAGACAAAAATAAACAGAGAAACATATCACGCGACGTTATGGGCATGCATTTTTGATACAAAATTCAACTATGAGCCATAAATAATATGAAATAGTTGAAATAAAACTAGCTCACGCGATACACGTATTAATCTGGTAGCATTGGAGTGCTTTCTAACTACGAAGGGAAGTTTTTAATTACTTTGTTCCCGACGTCTGGTAGAAAAAAGGGGGTTTAAAGAATGAGTCGTGAAGAGGCAGGTTTGGGAAGTGTTTCCAAGGAGTATCGTCGTACTTTATTTTTTTGAAATGAAATAGAAATGCGAGCTGGTAGAAATGAAAAGTTACGACTTCTAAAATGTGAAGTTGAATATGTAGATGCTGAACTTGTCATTGGCGACGCATTTTATGCAAAACAAGCAAGTAAATATGATGCTACATAAGCAAATCACGTCCGCAATAAATAGGCTGAGAATAAATACATAATTACGTCTGAAAAACATGTTATAAGTATGTGAATCGATACTAATGTAATACCAAGCAATAACCCCAGATAATATACTTTAATGTAAATTGGTAATATCCATACTAAAATATATAAGTACGATTAATTCATTCATCATAGAAATAGTAATATACTCAGACCAAAACAAAACAAAACATCGCTCATTCATGCTAAGCATCGATATAAAATCTGTGCAATCAACAACTAAAATTCGCAAAACTAATTACTAAGAACACTATAAACTAAAAACGTATCTAAACGTTATTGTAAATCAAGCTAATGAAGTATATATCAGAGTAAATGTAAACGGTGAGCTGTTAAACGTTCCACGTTGTACCGGAACGAACTTCAGTTAAATTTATTGTTATAGTTTTGTTAAGAAACGCAATAGCTTCTTCAGGTAAAGCCTGAGTGGCCGTAAAGGAGTCGATATAAAATACTGCATTACCCTCGTTATGTATTGCCCCGTCTTACCCTAATGCTCACGCCAATGCTGCTGTTTACCTGAAAATACAAAATATATTGTTAGTTATCGCACACTTTGCCAATAAACGAGCGAGATACTGCACTACATTTTCCTTCTTTGGTGTAGGAAACTAAATTTTAAAATCAAATAGGCTATTTGAAAATTTAAATGTTAGCGATGACATATGATTCACAGTTTTTTGCCCTGTGATTCAGGTCTAACCGCAGCCGGGTCAACCATCAGGCCCAATCAGCTTTTCATAAGATCCGGAAATACCAGAACCTTAAACTGTCAGAACAGATGAACCGATAAAAAAGATGAATAATATTTTTATTCTGAATTGTAAATGAGAGAAATATGTAAAGTATCAGCTGTCTATTGTCTCGTGGAAGATGTAACTTGTCGTAATGATGGAGAAAAACTGTTATGAAGATACTAGATGAGGGTTTTCAAATCGTTTCTTTTAGCACACGAGCATTTTGGTAAATTACAATTGTAATATCTCTTGAGAAGCAATTCGTTATTCTGTCCATATTTTCTCACATGAAAATAAATATAGACGCAAACAAATTGTGGGTGAATAAAGATAAATCTCCGCGTAACTCTTTAGGGATTACAGACCTAACGGTTATATCTTTAGACGTACCACTTAAATTTTTATTCACCCCAGTAACACAAAAGAAACATCCCGGCGACCAAAACCGCATTACCAGATATACATTTACATGAAACATGTCAAATAAACGAATGTTTTAAGCACCCAGTTAAGTTATGCTGGCGCACGTACCGCTAACCAGACGAGAAGAAATGTAACAATATAAAACCGAGTGCCTCTCCGAAAATTTCCTTCAGTCTTGTACGATAAATCTTTTAATCCTCTTATACAATTTGATCGAGATTGCCCGGACGGCGCGTTTTTTCCTTTTTGTTCATGGACGAAATGTTTCCGATCTTAGTTTTTGTTTTGACGATAAATGTGCTTTTAATGTGCATTGTGCTTGTTTGCCGGATTTGTGAATGTGCAGTTTTAAGAAGTGGTCTGGCAGGATTTTCGGCGAGAATAATACCCTCGTAAATTATTTGATTACTTTTGTTTTGTTTACAGTTTGAAAGTTCGTGATTTATTGGAAAGGTCAGCGATATTCTTCATTAAGCGGGGTATAAATTTAATCGGTTCATTAGCTCCGGGTTTTAGCAGCGAGTTGATTAATATTTGCTTATATCTGTTAGATCATCTATCCTCAATTCAATGTTGATTACAGAAAAGCTTATTAACAGAATGTTCGTTACATAGCTGGTACAACAATGCAGTAATGTATCTTATTTTATCTGCCAAAAGACAGCAATGATGAGCTTTACGAGGGCAATAACTCTTTCGCAATGTCACCCAGAACTCTTAAACATTTGGAAAACTTACTTATCTTAAATGTCCTAAACAAAAAGAAAGAACGATAGGATAATTCCTCCCCAGTCGATTATAAATGTCAATGCAGCGGAACAAGGCTGTGTAAGCTTAATAGATCGTTTGAGAGAAACAAAATAAAGGCAAATTAGTTTTGCATGTAGACTTTTATGTAAATGCTGCAATTATTTATTTTTTGAAAATAGTAGAAGCAAAGGAATTACATTTGTGGCAATTATCTAACATAATTTAAAACCAAAAAGCCTTCAATCAAGGATCTTTACCTGGCAACACCGATGGCATTTAAATCGCATCGATCACGCCGTGACGCAGATGTTAGACAATGTTAGAAGATACTCGGCCGATAAAAAAATATAATTGATGAGGACAGGTAGTGGATTTAGGGATGTCTGATTGAAGGGACGTTTGGGCGAGGCAGCTACCACACTGGGATTGGGTAGGGGTGTCCACAGGAAATCCCTTTGGACAAATAATAATCTACTAAGTTCAAGCGACTTTCGTCCGACTTACAGCTTTACAGAAGCTGGGAATATAATCCACAAAAAAAAATATGGACATGATAAATGCATCTGATTTCATATACATTGAAAACAACGGTCCTTGAAATTGATCCAAAAGCAGTGATATCTAAAACGAATATAGGAAAGACAAGACATTTATTCATAACTCGTATCTGGACAGATCTGGATACAAAAATTTGTCTTGAAAAGTAAGTAGACGCATTCGAAACAGCCCTATCCCATCTGATACACAGGACGTTTTGATGTATCGTTCTTTTTGATACCAATCGCTTGTTTTACATGTCTGAGTATTACTCAGATAATAGTAATGTGCTGTATTTATTATGATACGATTTACATTGAAACACAGGTTCACTTTCGTATAATATAGTCAGGGAAATAATTTGCGAGACGTCAAATCCTGATTTATAACTGAAAGCGAAGTATAATGTATCGGTTTTTTCTCGTTTGCACGAGACTGCCTAGTGGATTATGTCTGCTATTATTTTTTGTACGCAGATTAACATAAAATACTGTCTGTACAGACTTTCAAAGTTCTAGCATAATTTTTTCGCCTTTTGTTAAAGTTCAGTACTTCATTTCAAGAGAATTATAGTTCAGTATAATACTTTATTGAAAATTTATAGCTGCCATGTTTTTCGTTGTAATTTTCTTAAGTGAGAAGATAGGTTGTAAAGTAACTGAACATAATACAAAGTAGGCAGCTATTATCAAATGAAACCTTTTTTCGAACACAAACAGCCTGTATCGTAAGTTTTTTTCGCCGCCCCCATGTTTCGGGACAATAAAACGCGTTCTTATCTACTCCACTATGTTTTCGTTTTAAAAACATTTTTCGTTCTTTCATGATTATTTTTTAAGCTACCGCACTACGCTTTGCCCACATCTTATTTGTTCAAACCGTTTTCATCTTTATTTTTAAACTTTTAAGGATTATTATCCTGTGATAGTTTGCCTTTAAATTCTTTTGTCTTTAAACTATTGATTCTTTTTTATTTTATAGTGATTTGGAAATGAATAGATATTCAGGTTTTATTGTCGACGGTTTATGGTATGGGTCGGGATTGAGATCTGTTTGAATTAGGGTTTTATGTGTGATCACTGTCTGCGTATTTATGTATTCGTTGTAAGAAGGAAATAAAAGAGGCTTATGTGATTTGTTGGATACGCAGTCGGTCTAGTGGCTTTGTTTTTGGCAAACAGATAAATTACTATGCGTCCTAATTCTTCAACAAGGAAAAGATAATGGTTTTATTTGCCAAATACACAGTCCTCATTCAACTGTGCTCCGATGAATTAAAGTAATTCCAAAAATCATAATTGCAGAGAACAATTCGGGAAATTCAGTCGTCATTAAGCAGGTATTTACTCAAGTGTACAACCGAAAACATAATGCATTGACAACTGGTCGTTTCCTTGTGCAACAGATGGTGATAGCGGCAGTTGCAAAAATATGGAGACAGGTGGCATCGCGACCTACAATTTGCTCCTTCCATGACTAATAATTGAAGTATGCTTAAGTATATAGTGACATACTAAATTAAACTAGAAAATAACAGTTCTAGATATGAAAGGAAATTAATTGAGGCATTTTTTTATTGTTAATTCGCAATTGTGCTAACAAAGTTGTCATTGGACATGTTTAATATAGCAGTTAGGAAGACAATCTAGAATCAGAACGAGTTATTCTTTCAAATATATTTTAAAGAGAAATATTTGCGGCATGAGTTGTTATGCAACCGGGCTATCCAATATTGGTAGTCAAGCGACCAGAAAATAGTATCCATCAATCCCAAGAGGTCCATCAAAATAATGTAGCATCCGATAAAAGTAATCCTTTGACGTCTAACCCAAATGGTGAAACGCGTGGGATGCAAAATATCTGACCCACATTGCGATCCACAGAACACAGAACCAAACCATACTATTATTATGAAACTTCATGTAGAATGAGATAAAGCAGAGTTGATACAAATTGGGAGGCCCAAAGAAATCCTATTACTTATCAAAGAATACCAGCACTTAACTTTATTATGAGTCTCATAAAGTTTATCTGGATTTATGTTTTTGAAGCTGTAGCTCCGTGGTTGGGAACGGAAATTTGGCGGAAGTTCGAATCTGACAACAAAACATTGCTCGGTAGTTATTAAATTAGAATGTCATTCAAAGAAGGACATTTTTTGCTGGCAAAAGTCACACACAAAGTCAGGAAAATGGTTATGGAGACAGAAAAGTGTGCCTACCAACCCAATAATTATAAGTACCAATTTTGTGACATTGAACATGCTCATACTGAATAACAGTACTTAATAAACAGTAGTTAATCTACAAGTAGTATAATACTACAGATAGTACATTTTCTCAAACACTCAGATAAGCTTGGAAAACAATATAAAAACGAATACAATAAAAGAGAATCTTGTTTATTTTGATGTCGACACAGAGTGGCTAGAAAATATTGTTAAAACTAATATTTGCTATGGTCTTGCAACCTTGCAGTTATCACCGAACAAATACTCGGGGTGTGTGTTCATGCCTCTTATCCCTAAAGGACCAGTTCAAAACCCAACAATGTTTCCATTAAGAACGAGATTAAGTTACTCTTGCTTCTAATATTCACCTCCAGACATCTTGATTTTAGTTTCAACACTTTTCTCTCTAGCCAGTTGTTCAACATTTTTATATTCTTGTGCTAAAATGTTTTATCTAGCGATGTGTAAATAACTAGTCTAGGATCCAGATAAAAACTATAAAGACTAGTAGCCAGCGTAGCAAACCGTTAAGTTACCAAAAACGAGATTCTAGATCAAGAAACAGCGATGACATTATGACCAAATATAAAACGTCATGAAAATATCCACATGAGAAATCTCAATTGCTATCTCTTTCAAAATTGTAAGATGACCAAAAAAGTGGATGGTAATATTATTTTTGCTTGTGTAAGTGAGTTTTTGCTGCATAGATCAGTTTAGCAGATTGGTGGGATCAAACGAACCGAGAAACGCCTGAAAATAGTATGACCAAAATGTTGTCAGATTCTCATGATTTATGTTGCAGTAATAGTGGCCATATGTGGCAATACATTCTTTTTAGCTCAGAAATATAAGTGTAGGTCTCAGCTTAAAATGCTGATCTGTCTTACTAAGGAGAAGTCATGTCAATTTTTGCACGTCACGTTAGAAGTGCTGACTACAATTTTCGTCTGGTAGTTGAGAAACCCAATCCCTCAGCACAAGTGTAACTGTTTAACAGTAGGAACCTGACACGCTCTACATATCTGTTCCATTACAAAGTAGACACATTTTGTTTTAAATTCAACTAACGATCCACGTGATTCGAAGGTCACGTTGCGTTGCAGTCGCTCGCCGTTTATGCTTTACATCAGAACAGTAATCACATAGTTAGCCGTCGATCTATATCAAGCACTTGATTTAATCACTAGAGCTAATGTCTTGATAGGAACTGCCAATATTAGCTCAAGGATAATCCTATTTATTTAGGATGTTGCATTCTGTTTGCATTCGACTTTGATTGAAAGCAAACTGCTCAATTTTAGTATGAGCACGAATTATTGTAACCTCTAAATGATGCATTGTGGATAATTTGCTAGTATCCGTTGTTACTACGATCGTTTGTGTGAAGGATTTTACGTTTATGCGTAAATTGAACTTGTGTATATGTATGCATAATATATGTTGCCACACACATGGACGGCACACATGAGATCTACGCAATGTATGTTTTATGGGGTCACATTACAGACAGAAGTCTGTATTAGTTTGAGTAGTGGCTCTATTGTTTATGTTAGTTACAGCATTACTACTATTCTCGTAAACCGTATTATTCATCGGAAAGGATAATAAAGTAGTTACGTTGAGAACCGTGCCATTTGTCAGCTCAAGTTGACAACTCTTTCAATTTCAATTACTAATTCTCGAAAGATCCGAACCTCGGCCATTTTAACTATCTGATCCTATAATACTGGCTCAAGCCAAACTTTATCTTCCAGCCCACCTTGATATTACAAGTGAAACCTTCGGGAGGAGCACCTTGTCCCAACGTCTCGAGATTTAAGAACTTTCTAAAGACTTTTTAAGTTTCTTAATTTCGAAAGTCCCCATATTTCGTGGGAATAAATTGAAATTGTTTTGTAAGGGACTGTACTGCTTGTAAATAATGGTATTTTAGTTATATATCACTCGATGCAGTAATGTAAAAAATGGAGCTAATTTAATTTGTTTTGCAAACTTTGCTACTTTGTAAAGAAAAAAATAAAAGAGCTTCAAGAAAATGTGCAGTAAATAAAATGAGCAGCGATAAATACAAAAAGCATTCAAGTATCAAGCCAAATAATGAAATACCCACACCTACACTTGAAATTACCACTTATCTGTACCTAAATCAGTTAAACATGGCTTATTATCGTAACGAACTATACTTAGTAGGAATTTACTAAATATACAGCGTTATTACTCAATTAAAACATGAATTTACGATTCATAAAAGTTCAAGAGTGTACCTGCGTGTCGTGAGTGCATATATTGTGGGGCGATGTCAGCAATAATTTCGATATGTAGGTGCAGTAAGGAGCGACGCTATGGCGAATTTGCTGTTTTTAATTTTTATAATGGTTTTTGGTGGAGACGAAATATGAAATTGTGTTTTATGGGGAGCACTAGGGAGTGGAATATTTAATGCTCTCATATTATATGGTAAAAAGATTTGTTGTTTTACATGTTTTTCACTTCTAATGCATTATTTTCTAGTTGTCACATAAAAATACACAGTTTTTTCCCTACTTTCTTCTTTTTTCCAGCTCAATCGATACAAAGGTACCAACTGGCGCACACATACGTGCATAAGTGTATATGTACTTTAATTTATTCCTTGGCAACACGAATACTTTTATGATGGTGCAGTTGACACATGACATAATGGCGGCGGTAAAAAAGCGGTAAAAAGTGGTAAAACGGCCACCACTCGCGACTTTATGCGGTAAAATTAAAACCCTTTTTTAACATCTGAAAGCCATTATAAAAACCTTATAGTGTGCAAATGTTACGGCGTAAAGATATTAAATAGTGCAGTCGTAATCAAAAGTTGTATTCTAATTAATGAAAATGTAATTCTGGACGGTACGAAATGGCTAATGAATTACACAATACCACCACGTTTTTATTACAAAATATGTACGCAATAAAACATTCAGGAAGATGAAAAAATGCTCGCTACTTTTCCCTACAGTTTTTGTATCCACTTTTAACATACCAACGTTAACCCCTATAAAATATTCCACATACTTTTCCCTATAGGTGCAAGTAGTGGGTAGGCTAACGAGTAAACAGATAAAAAGTCCGACACGTGCGCCTGTGTGTTCAGAACCAGCCCAGTTATATCAATTCCCATAGGAGTTATCGCGTGCAGCGATGCAAATCCATACTAATATAATAAAAGGAAAACATTTTTTATTTGTTTTTTTGTACCCAAAAGGCTCCAAAACTACTGAACCGATTCGAAAAATTCTTACACTGTTGGAAAGCTGCACTCTTCACGAGTAACATAGGCTATATTTTATCCCGCTACGGGCAGTAATTCCCATGGGACGCGGGTGAAACCGCTGGCAGAAGCTAGTGACTAATAATAACGCTGGTTACGTCAAACACGTTAATGCGCCGATCTTAAACGTGCCGGATACGCAGTTAATGGCGAAAGTGAACTATAAAAAGAAATGGCTATAATTTGTATTTTTGATCCCGTGATAATAGGTTTTAACAGGTTTGCAACATTGTTAGAGACAGATAAGTTTTTGCTTGATATGAGTATTGAAATGACTCATGTTTGACGCGGGTTAATGCTTGGGAAAAATTGAATAAAATAACTATTAAGTCTTTTGCATAAGATCTTATTTCATCAACAGTCCTTCAACCGGCAATCAGCTGTTCTTTCCTTTTAAACCCGTCAGCCGGTCAATCTATCAATCATCGCGGTGCAAACTGAAACGATCAATCGGGAAATTGATCGAGGTTTCCCGACAAAAATAGCACTTCCATCTCTTCCCGTGGGCGCCATAGAAGTTGCATAATATGTACCTAAAACTGAATCTTTACCTAAATGCAGCTACTCTTCGCTTTGTTACTCGCGTGGTTAGGAAACTACTTCCAGCATTTGGATAAAAAGAGAATTGCCTTCGTCAATAAATAGGGTATCTAATAATGAAAGGACTTCTCAATCGGAGATGTAGTTCCTAAGATTAGGGCGTCCACACAAAATCTTCAGCTTATAATTACATATTAGTATAGATTTCAGAGACTGTTGAATAGGAAGGAGATGATGACCACCACGCTTGACAGCTTCCATTCTGTTGTATATATGAGCTCTTAGAGTTTATTCTTCAATAACAAAACAGCCCTGAATTCCAGCCCTAAGAGAAACCGATGCGAACATGTCATCAGCTTTATTTACTCAACTAATTTGAACTAGTGAAGACCCGATGAAAATCTCCGATGAAAGCCGTATGTTAACAGAAGACTTTGGCACACAAAGTAAGAACTAAGACTAGAACCGTTAGTTACGAGTGTTTACGATCCTTCGTACCAGTAATGTTATTTAATTTATTTCCTATCCTTCGACGTAAGGTCACATATAAATTGGTTGTTTAAAGAGTTAACTGCTGAGAGGTTATATTGTATTATTTTATTTATATTTAACTTATTGTATGAGGATATTTCTATGCCAAAGTATTCGCCAATATGGTATTTCCATGTTAGCAAAATGAAAGTTATTGTTTATTTTATTTGATTTTTGAGTCCCTGATGTAATTTCAGTAGGTAAAAGAATAGATTTCCAATTTGACAGCTGAAACTGATTACTAGGAGTCGTGTTTCAAATTCGATTTCGTAAATTGGAATTTTGAAACCAATGTCAGTTTTTTTTTTGTAATTTGAAAGTTACAGGGTCATTTCATGAGTAATCTAATGTATTATTCTGCTTAATACTTTCACGAATTCTTCGAATATCTTCGTAATTATAATTTTAGTATTAGCAATAGATGATTTAAGTAGAAACACAATACACATTGAGATCCCATAAACGGTTATTGTTGTGTAAGTACGGTTGTTAAAACATGGTGTTAATAATATTATAATATTGAATCGAAATATTAGCGTGTTTACTTTATATAACGTTACCGAGTCTAGCTTGCTATCACGAATGGACGAGATATGGCGCGAGTGCATTGTTCGGGTGCTCACACGTTCATAAGCGGTAGCGATTTTATAAACTACATACAGAAATGGATACAAAAAAAAATACGAAAAATTATAAATTAAAAATGTTATTTTTTTTTAAGGATTAAATGCTAATGATAAATTATCTCAGTTCTAAGTTCCAACAGTGCAATAAAACTTACTCCAGAATTTAGTAATCCAACTATTATGACTCAGACATCAAGCAGTAATCATAACTTGAAAACTTTAACTTTATGGAACCAGTTTAAAATTATAGAGCTGGTTATTAGAACATTTTGCAATAAACTTAGATTTTGTCCGACGGACGCTAGCCAGTAAACTGTTTTATATGCAACTATAAAATCTTAATGGGATAGTTAAAATACAATTAAGGCTCGGTCAGAGGAGAAAGTGTTTTTTTTTGTTTTAGTATCGAACAACTTTTCTTTCACAAACACTACCAAAAATATTTCTATCAACATAATATATCCATTTTTGTTCACAGTTTAACAGCTTCGAAAAGGTATACCTATTAATGGAAATCGCCAAAACCATTTTTATCATTTTTTACTATTTTTATTTAGGTACCTATCGCAGCATTTCTGTCCAATATCTACTACAAAAACATATACATACTTACCCACGTATACACTTCCCATGTAACCCTAAATCACTGTCCCAATAAACGATCCTAGTCTAACCCGCTGATCGCCGTCCGTCCGACGCCCGAAGCGCACAATATTATACACGTGGCTGTTTATTAATAAGCCCTGCGCCGGCGCAGCGCGTGTAATGATGTAACTGCGTAGCTACGCTTATTACAGATTTTGTGCCGTATTAGTAGTTTGGGGTTAGAATATTGATGCAGGAGAATTTACTGAACACTAATTGTTCATCCATCCTCCGAGCCTTTTTCCCAATCATGTTGGGGTCGGCTTCCAGTCTAACCGGATTCAGCTGAGTACCAGTGCTTTACAAGAAGTGACTGCCTATCTGACCTCCTCAACCCAGTTACCCGGGCAACCCGATACCCCTTGGTTAGACTGGTGTCAGACTTACTGGCTTCTGACTACCCATAACGACTGCCAAGGATGTTCAATGACAGCCGGGACCTACAGTTTAACGTGCCATCCGAAACACAGCCAATGGTGTCTAAGATATACTTAGAAAGTACATACAGACTTAGAAAAGTTGCATTGGTACTTGCCTGACCTGGGATCGAACCCGCGCCCTCATACTTGAGAGATTGGTCCTTTACCCACTAGGCCACCACGACTTTTTTTTCCACACTAATTGTGTAACACTAATTGTTGATACTGGTAAATAAACTACCATCTCAATTTGGTATTTTTGAGAGAATGTGTCGATAAAAATATTTTTGCCTGTAGCAACTTGCCAGTTTTCAAGCATCTGCGAGAATTGAACCCAAGATTTAATAGTTATAAAGACAAATAAACAATCATGGCTATTTCTATAGTTACCATATGCAACAATGGGTTCATTGACCATAGCCAACACCACATTTAATGTTACAAAGAAACAATTAATATCTACAGTCAAATAGCAAACAAACTAAGATACACAATTCCAAGATTGCATACATGTGTTGTCGATTAAATACATGATTGATAAATATTCGGTAAAATCGGCGCGTGCGCTGATGTAACTGCGCAGATACGCTTACCGTGGATTTTCTACTGCATTTGTATACGGAACACGACTATGGGGTTCTATTGGCTGCCAATTTTCTATGCCTGTTGAACTGTCGTGTCATATTAAGGACGTGAACTTGGTATTTCCAGTTAGAAATTAGTTGAATTTTTATTGCATTTCACTGGAAAAATAAGGGTTAAATTCTAAAATATTTAGAAAAATAACCTCAGAGGAACTACACTTTATATCCTCTTGATTATAAAGTTAAAAATATTAACAAATTACTAGTTCCATAGTCAAAACAAAACGACTTATCACTAAACCACTTAAACTAACGACTTAAAAAATTAATTAATAAGAATTTAAATGTTAATCTTACCCACATTTTATCTACAGTGGACGAGCCCGTTTGCTCAGACGCACAACGGGCAATATGCGCGCACGCAGAATATCGAGCTACTCATCATTTAAGAGCATCACGATAAGACCTCTTAGACCAGTGCATGCGAGACACATGTGACGAACAGCTGATCTGGTTTATTTTTAGTTTAGTAATTAATTCTATTTAAATTATTACGTACGGTTAGATTTAGGGCACTGCCAAATGTGAGGTTTGTTCTAGAATATATTTTGTTTCCACGTTTTGATTAATTGTAAAGTAAAATTGACGATTAAATTAGTTACTGTGTCGCAAAAATATGCCTCTAATAATTGAGAATTCTTTTCGCAATCTAAAGTAAATATTTAATAAAGTTACTTCATTGAACATTTTATCTAAAACTTTTTCTTTCTAACAACCAAAGTCAAGCTAGTCTACCAGAGCCAAGTTTTTTAAGTCTAAGTAAGCAAAATAAAAAACCAACCCAACAAAGTAGTACTAAGAGCAATATTTTTCCGAAACCCCTTACCACCGCAAACCAAACACAGACACCATTAGTATAAATCCTATAAACCTGACTTATGCTATCAGGAACCAATAACTCCGTATCTTGGCGAAGAATAGCCCAAAATGGTGATCTGGAGCCGAGCTCTCCTTGCCTGTGCCAAAATCTAGATTTATTAAGACGGCATCGGTTACTTGATTGCAATTATAGATATTCATACAAAACTACGACTTTGTTTACCATTTTCGAATTTAGAAAATGAAAAACAAACTGTCAGTCATCTGTCAAAAACATTAAATGTCAATGTCAACGAGCAACGTTCGTTTGCACAGCCATTGTGCATTTTGTATTTTTTTTTTCTGATTATCATTCAGTGTTCAATAACTTTCAAATGTGCCTTCATGATAATTAGTAGGTAACGTTAATGACAAAAATACAATGTCTTATAAATAATAATATTTTTTTATTTACATAATAGGTCATTATGCCTGTATTGCGGTTGTTCCCCGGTATAGTGTTACGATATTCACCATTATCATAAGGGTAAATAAGAATCATTGAACTTTGGACACGAACCCTCTGAAACTAAACGAATAGTAGACAAAAAAATGCAGAATTTGTGCTTCAAAAACAGAGTGATTTTAGTTTTTTCAAAATAGGTACTGAATATCTAGTATCGTATATTGACCAACCGCCTCAGTAACCCAGTGCACCGAATTAATACAATTTGCATTGAATTGCTTATTAAACGGGGATATTTCCAGAAGTAATTATCAACAATGACTAACGCTGTGATAGTCACTTACGCGTTAGATAAAACTGACATATAATCGTTATAATTTGCGCGTGTGCACGCCGATTTGCACTCGTATTAATTTCATTAGCATTTTCACGGAAAATGGGTCATCAAAGCAATTTTTCTGAAAACCAATCTACGAAATAACTAACGCATTCTTTCTACTATACATAATATATAATAAGTACTTATTATAAAATTACACGTGTTATCATTCATTAAAATGGAAAATCACTAAACACCCAGTTCTAAAACGCTGTAATTTTCTCAAAGTGTACATTTAGAAAGCGAATATACCGGTCAAAGCGGGTAATTGCGGTAATTTCGCGTTTTGTCTAATAGTTCGCTGTATGTGTTGATGTTGGCTGCACGTGTTATTTTCTACGCGTCATGTAAATCGTAGTATTTTCTCTTGAAGGTGAGACTTCGTATGACCTTCATTTAATACATAATTATAACAGTACTTTCCTAAATGGCGCAGCAGCGAACCGCTCTGATTTCTAAATAAACCACAACGGGTATATCCAAAATGATACTTTTTCTTGCAAAATTGGAATCCTGAAGAATACAGGAAAAGAAAAACTATAATTACTTTAGTAATTAATTTAGTTACATAAAGCAAGAAGAGTGGCAACAACGCGATGTGTCACCCAATCAAACATTACCAATATTGTTGTAATAATTAATATGAAAATCCTTTAGTTTATGAGGAAAACATTACATGTATATGTAAATGAGGCCATCTGTGATAGTCTAAAGTCAGCTGACTGATCACTCGTCATAAGTAGGTAAAATTGACAACTAAATATATATTTATTGGTGGTTTACCTAATACAACATGGAGGTCAATGTGAAAAAATAAAATGTAAAACAGCTACCCACACACACAAAACTTGTTTACCTTATAAGACTAAAATAAAAGAAAAAGTTAATTCTGTGACCAATAAGCATGATTTTAGTCTAGAATTCTAAGTTACAAGTGCCAAGGAAATGTAGCAATAAGCCCTAAGGTCTATAATATACACAGATTTATGCCTTGATAATGATAATGACCAAAAAAATAAGCCTCTATTCAAATCACAAAAAATACTTAAATTTCCGCCTTGATATTAGACCATAACATGATGTTTTACTATAACAGTAAAGCACTATAATGCGTTTATAATTACATACGATGTAGGCTGGCTCGTGACAAGCTGTCAGAATGGGTACAATACACTGAGTGTTCGCCGTGTACCAAGAAAGAAATGCCTATCTAAAAGATTTGTGAGCACGCCATTTTGAAGTAATCTGGCGAAGAAATTGAACGTCATTAAATTAGATTATGGGCTAAAGTTAAAGTGAAAATTTAGAGCTGCAGTGATGTATAGGATTATAACCAACCTTGGAAATATTGAAGTAGCTGTTACTAATCATATGGTGAGTACAAGTTCACCCCGTTATTGAAAAAGGTGACCTTACAATCCAAAATATCCATGAAGAAAAGCAATAAATTAAAAACACATCAATCAAAGAAAACAAACTACATAGAAAAAAAGAACTACCAATCACGGCAAGCAAAGCTACAGTACAGTAAAAAGTACATATCATAAACATGCTGAGAACAAAAAGCTAGGCTGTGTGGAACAGTAATTTTCCACGTAGTCATAATTCTACAGCACTCTATGCTAACGGGGCTACCATCTCCCATACACATGGGAACCATGGCTAACGCAGTTGTTAAACATACGTAATTAAATTACATGTAATTTTTGTAATCTTATGTCATTGATGCGTTTCTGGTTCATGGTTAGATGCGTAGTGAGATCTAAGTGAGACATTAGTAGTGCTCATTATGATGTTAGCGGTATCTTAGTGTGTAGCAGCCTATGGACACTTTATAACGATTAAAAATATGACTTGTATAGTTTTTGGGTGAATGGATCTTTCCTGCTACTTGATAATCGATGATTACTTGACAAGTCCATAATAAAATGAGAATAATGGCTTCTATTGTATATGCTTAACAAACCAAACATACAAATACAGAAATCAACATTAGAGGAGCAAATCACATGCAGATGAGTACAAAATTAGTTTTTAATGGTGACACGTTAAGATTACTTAAAATTGACACTTATGCTACTAGGAATCCAATAAACGTAATGACATAAATCTTAGGCAAAAACGACTAACACAGCATGCAAAATGTACAAAATCGTCAATACCAATCGATTATGGTCGGTAGTAAATTACTATTTAATATCTGGACAATGACAGTACATGACAGGTGAGAATATACTACATTGTTGACAAAAGTGAAGATTTGTATTTAAGACGATCCACATAATCTTAAATCTGAAGAAGTTCCGAGTATTTCTTTTACTCCAGAAGCCGGAAAACTAAATAATAAAGCACCACCTTCCCAACAAAAGGCTGCAAAACTCAATAACATTATATTAACCTTTGTTACAAAAATAATCTTTTAAACATATCCTCAACTTTGAAAGGAACAAATATCAATTTATATAATAGAGTGCTCAGACGAATCACTTTACGTTTGTTGGTCTGTAAATATAAAAGAATCTCGGGTATGTATGAGATAAAAAGGGAAACCTTATGTTTCAAAATTCAATACATTCTTATCTTCAAGATACAGAAGGCAGTGAGAGAGAAATATCTTGAGAGGCAACGAGCGTCGGCGGACAAAAGGATAAAGGGTTCGTAATAAAGAAATCATAGTCGTATGTGTATATGTTGAGATGTCTCGCAGTGGAAATGTTTACATGTCGAGCCGGGGGTGAAATGTAAAAGGTACAAGTAATGGGGAATGTGTGTGTTTGTCAGAACTCGTAAAAATTCTGAGCGTAATTGGGTATGCTGAGGAATGAAATGATACTGACGTATTATTGAACTATTGTCCCTTAAATGTTTCATTGTATTTGACTTGAATTGTAGCGCAATGATCTGGAAATGTATTGTTAAAAAATGTAGCTAGATAAGTGTAAATAATAACCAAGAAATAATTTAACAATTGGGAGTAAATAAAATTGAATTAGAAGACCCCAACCAATTTCAACCACTGATTTAATTATAGAAAGTTGTTTTAAAATAGGCCGCATTATACTCAGAGCTTTAATGAAAATTGTATCAGCACAATCAAACAATGGTACAAAGCGTTTCAATAAAGTACTCTTCAGTAGGAATCCTGTTAATCCCAAACTGGAAGCTGTAGCGAACACACAAATTAACAATACAGAAAATTGAATTATTCCTTTCAAGCGTATTTCTCATTAAACTTGAAATTAGTTACTCGCTTCTTTGGGTTCCTAAACAGATGGTCAGTGTCTTTGTTCCAGTTAATTCTAACTTTGGGTTGCAAGATCAAAGGTACCTATTAAGTTTAGTGCGCTCCGAAAAGGCCTCTTTTCTTTTCCCCTGTACCAACTTTTCTTATTCCGAGAGCTGGTTCGGAAATGGGAGACATTACCGAGTCAATAGATGCCGGTACGAACCGAACAGTCAATAAGATCTTCGCTTTTGAGCCGATCTCGTTTCAGCTAACTTCTGGCTTACGACGTGATTGGAATCCCTAATACTACATTTTGCAAACTATTCCCCTTGATTGCGTAATTTTAATCAACTGTTTTATCATTACACCGGTAATCTTCTACTTTCTGCTCCACCTCATATCATCAGCTTGAATTAGATCACATTCGTATTAAAATAAATTCATCGCAAGTTATTTGTGAATATATTATCTCTTTACATTTCCATGTCAATTGCTCGAGCTGATAATAAGACGCATATACTCGTAGATACCGTAAGTAAATGTCTTTCCAATTTTGTACAAATAAATATACATGAGTGTATCAATGAATAAATAACGCAAGCGGCATGTTGGGGTCGAATAAAATGGCGTTCTGTGTCTTCTAAATAAGTAATAAGACGGCGCCATTTACCAAAATGTGATCCGAGGTAAATATCCAGGTGACTAAAACGTTGTTACACTAAACATGTTCGGCCAGGGTCCCTAAAATGTTACGCTAAACATCTGATACGAATCTCGAGGTATTCCCAAAGCAATTACAGCAAGTAGTGTAATAGTCCAGTCGGGGATGTCGGATCACTACTCATTGACCCCGTCCCAAATTCGAATGCCCGGCAACGAGTTTTAATAAAAGGAAATTCCTGGATACGTAAAACGGATGAGAAACTTGTAAGCTAAGTTGAATCAAGTGGCTTAAGGGCTGCAAACAAACAACTTGGTGCCGAAAACAGAATAAACGAAAAAAGTATGTGATGGATTAAAGTTAAGTTTGGCTGCTAAGATTCGGACTAAATGAAATTAGTTGTGATGTAGCCTACAGCCTGAAGGTCGAAATTCGAAGTAGAACACGAACTTTGTTTGCTTCTTTTGGGTCTATGTAATTAACCGTGCATAATTGATATAATTAACTTTGTTATTGTCATTAAGTTGCAGACACAAAAACAAATTGATATTCTAGACCGCTTTCTGCTGTTGGATTGTAAAATCAAATAATAGTACAGCAGAAACTACATCTCAGTGAATTCATATCACACAATTCTTAACGCCAAAGTTGTGCATAGATCCCCAGAGGCGGTGCTGTGCCGTCCCAAGGAAACTCTGGCTGTCTGACGCGGCCCGATGCATCAGCTGCATGTCGTAAAACCATTGCCAGATGCTCCCAATCAACTCTAGGGTTGAGAGAATAAAGAAAAACTGCACTTTTTTGCATTTAGCAATAGAAGTTAGACCATCGAGTTTTTTTTTTTTCAATTCAAGAACGATAAACAAACGATTTGTGTTGTTAAAACTACTTAAATAGAAAACCAGTTTGTATAACAAGAATAATACAAACACGTGTAGAGCTTCAATCTAATAGTTAAGAACTAAGTGGAATGAACCAAACAAATAAATCTATTTGAAAACAAAAGGCCACTCGAGCTTGATGAATCAATACTTATCGACGTCAAAAATAATAAAGCCGTATTTAAATCATACTTGAAAATTAACGAACAGCCCTGAGTTGCAGATGTAAGTCCAAACTATGGTACATTGTCGTTTAATATGGAACTTTTTATTTACACCAAACAAAGTGAACTTTCCGTCCGAAGTAAATGTTTGAATTTATCGCTCACATGCGCTTAATAAAAACTATGTAGCAACAGTTACATTGCCAAGTGCTCTCAAGTGCCCAAACCCCGCGTGTGTTTTTAGTCCGTTTGGTATTAATAATGGCGCTTTTATAGCCGTAGCAATATTATTACTTACTTTTACTAGATAACGCTTTTTATAAACGTCGGTTATAGCATTATGGGAATCTTTAATGGTAATGCTTGAGATGGAATGAAATTGTAAGCGATATGATATATTTTCTAAGTTTATATTCACTTCAGTAATGAGATTATTTATAAAGAAGCCAATTCTATCAATAAGATATTAGAAACAGAATCTTGTACAACATAGAATAACAAGAACCTAATCTAATTCGCTACCATTAAAATTCCGCCCGAAACTCCAAGAAAACTTCTCCATCCAAATTGCATATACCATAAACGCACTCCGAACTAACACTATTAGTCGCTAGCCCCTCGAGACGAGCCGAACGCTGAAACAGAATGCATCTAAAGAACATTGTTTGCTCACTAGAGCGTCCCGAGCCCCGTCCAATCCTCCCAGAGTTGGCACCAGAACAAATATTGGTCGTGTATTAGCGAACATGGCTGTAACAAGTCACTTCTTAGCTTGGCTTGGCTTTTTTCCTTTAAAACCTGTTTGTGATACCCTTGATTTAAAGATAAAGGTTCCTTTTTATTTTGTGACTCCATTTTGTCCTTTTGTACTCATAACATCGAAGAACGCTAATAAAATAGTATGAAAGCTGATATGGAGTTTGATATAACGCAGTCGCTTGTCAGAATTGCATTCGACAAACAAACTCGAACATAGAACATAATCAGCTGTTTATCATTCCATGCAGGTCGAATGCCAAACGATTATGCCTAATGTGGATTCAAGTAACGCATTGGCACTAATTGTGACTTCTGTTTAAACCATCAAGGATCATTAGTGACTTAGGCACGTGTAAACAGATAGAAAATAAACTTCATTTCTTTTAAACTTTAGCAGAATTTATGAAGCTAAATGAAAATGATTCTCTATTAAGATTTATTTTCTCTATTAAGATCATATCGTTTACCAAGTCCACAGCGTTATCAGAGTCAGCTAAACCCTTTGAATCGCAACAAGCAACCTACGTCGCAATATCAGAGCGTTCAAGCTTAATTTGTTTTCACTAACCGTCTTTACAGCTCCGTCTCCCCTTAAAAAATAAAAAGCGTGAAGTCACCTTCACATAAAATTCCCTTTTCCGTCCGTCTATTTGCAATTTTATCTGCCATCTAAAGGGGAGGTTGTAAAAAAGTTTCAATGAAAACGGTCGACTCGCTGCCATATTTCGTTCAGCTTTCTTCATAAATCGTCAGCATTGAATCTCATCTACATATCTCGGAGATTGTCTGAATGTAGATTCGGTTTGTCGCGACCTTTCGGGTTCCGTAGGATGAAAGGTGAGTCTGACTGCCAACTAATCTGTATGTCTGGATGTGGATTTAATTCATAATGTTTTTAGATTTACTTCAAAACATACCATTCATTTCATAAAAATGTATGTGCCTTTTAGCCGCACGAATTCTATGATGGAAAATTTCTCCGAAAGTAACTGTATCTTTTTGATCATGGCTATTATTTTTAATATTCATTGAGATTGTATTCAACTGTATTATTATGAGATTTCTCATTGGAATAGCTAATGAACCAACCGTAGACCCTATTAATCCACCTTGCAATCAAAACTGATTGGGCAAATTGCTATACACCCAGCTAATCCGAATTCATTTTCTTTCTCATTTTTCATCACACCCTAACCTTTGACATTAATGTTCTCTTTAGGTATTTCAATTAATTCACAAGGATTAGATGTTTTTAACAATGGATTTAACGTTAAATATTTAATTGCTCCGCTCGTTACAAAGATCGTAAAATATATGTCTGAGGCATCAATTAGAGAACAGTGTTAGCACTTGAATGTGTAATTAAGTGCCACGGCGTCGTTATTGGGAAGCCAGTTTAAAATGCTTCAATATTTGATTCCATTTTTATTCTATTTTTAGAAAGTTGTTTTCATTTTCGGTGACCTTTCTAAAATGTAAAGTTAATAATAGATGAACATCAATTATATTGATATTAGTTTTACTTTACAGTCTGTTTGAAAATAGATATTATACTATATTCTTAAATGCGGGACAGTGTCGCATCTTTAACTTTTTCTCTTCAGACTTGCTTTCGATCACTTTCCGTAGTGGATTAAAACTTCTGAGTAACACTCGTCGGAATATTATTATGTTGTTCAGTGAAAACCTCACCCTAGCCATATCGGGAGTGCCTCGAGGCACACCGGTCACATTTGAACAGCTCGCCTCGAATATTTTTAAGTTCAAGGGCACTGAATTGTATACAAGTTTTGCTTCGGCTTCCTTGTGCCGGCTTCTTGCTCGAGGTACATTCAACTCTGTAACGTCATCACTAAGGTTGGTTTTACCTTGAGTGTCGGTTGCAGTTTTTTGTGCAAGTTTTTTTGTTGTTCTTGATTTAGTTCAGTAGATCGTGTAGTTTTGATGGTGGAACGGAGTAGGGTGACAACTGGTAGACCAGAATTGGGTCTAATAAACATCTTGGTTTACGACTTTAGGAGTTTCGAGGGGTCTTTTATTTCAGTAGTTTTGTGCCGAACTGCGTAGTCTGCTATTGACGACCATTCAAAACTTCCGTTAATGTGATTAGAAATTCCTACCTAGTATTAGACATCAGAAATATTCTTACTTACTGGTCGGAAATTTTGGACGATCTCCCAAAATTATGCAAGCATGTTCAAAGACTGTATTTATCACTTAACTTAAACAAAGTTACTGCACAACTTAAATCTCACATCCGCATGGCTAAGCCAAAGATTTAGTGAAACAAACCACTTAAGATAACAGGCGTGCGCTCATAAGTCTTCCGGACGCGTCACCCAGCGGATGTTTTCTAGTGTTACTGATTCGATTCGTACTTATCTGCATTTGATGACATCATGCCGTCGATGGAAATAGGCCAATCCGGCTTTAAGACGTTACTGCAGGTATTTAGACGGATCTAGAGAACAATCCACCCTTTGATCAATAGTATATGCTAAGCTTGCAAGTTTTTATTCAGTGCATTCTAGGAGATGGTACTTTAAGTAAGATGCAAGTATTGATGTGGTATGATTAAAAATGTCAAGCTCATGCTGATAAAGAGGTTAATGCAACAGAATGCAAGTAGGAGGAACGTTAATTTATAAAGCAATAAATTAATCCTCAATAATGCATAAATTTATGATTAAAACAGCTATAACACAAATAGAAGGCATCTAACACCTACATGACAAGTCATTACCAGAGTTTCGTAAGACGTGTGTATAACCTCTAATGTTCATTTAATACCAGCTGATTAGTTCATAGAAACGTGAACAAAAAGTATACAAAACGCGAACAAAAAGTGAACTTATGAGTTCATCTCAGTTATTAGTTTAACGACTCAATATTAGTGCAAGAACTTGTGAAAATCATGCCATCATATTTCATTATTATGTCAGTTATTTATTTAGTGAAAATTATACTGAACTTTATATCATGCTGTTTTTGTGGATCAACGGTTTTGTAATCGTTTGTCACTTTTAAACTAGATGTAGTTTTTGTTAACATTAAAATTAGACTTCTTGCGTGACTGGCAGAAAATGTCATTAAGCTTATTAACAATTTTAATTTCAGTTTCACAAAGATAAATCTAAATGTCTTCCCAAATTAGTCAAATGCAAATAAAATTTGAGATATAAATCTATGCACCATATACAGCATCCATTAAATATTAAAATTAATGTACATGGTATCACTTTGCATTAAAAATCCAATTCAATATGATTACAGCATAGTTGTTATCGTTTAGATCAATGGTTAGCCAAAAAATGTTTAAAGTTCACGGCCGAGCTTAGTAACCGGTGATAACGATCAGGTTAATTGTACTTCGTTAAATTTGGATGTGTTTGTTGATAGACGCTTAGCTGTTGCTATGTTCGATTCAGGTATAAGCAGAGAAGATGATGATGATGATGAAACTATGAAAAAAATGAGATTATTTCTAAATGATCATATAAAAACAATAATAACTTGAATTAGTGTACCTAATACTTCTTCAATAAACTAGTTTAGTACTTACTATAGACGTGCAAAACTAGCCAGATAATAATATTACAAGAACTGTTCCTAAACAAACTTCGAGACTAGAAGTCGATTATCCATTAGCAGCTCCAGAATCAGCAAATTATTACACGAACCATAATAACGTACAAACGAACATTTTTCCGGAACATCGCAAAACTGTCGATCAGCAAGTAATCATGTTATAGCTTGTTTTTAAGAACGTCCAAGTTTCCAAGAAGATATTATTATATCTCTGAGTTCCTGATTAGTTCGGCAAAGTGCAAGATGTTAAATATCGTTAGGTACCGTTTTTATAAGAAAACTTTGCGCTATTTACACAGCGGGGTGAGGTAGTACTTGATCTTTAACTTTGGCTAAGTCGCTACTGCAATTCGTAAATTTCAAGCCGCTATGAGGCTGTGAGTAACTTCAGTTCTAACTTTTAGTAAAATTTTGCAGAGGAAAATGGTAAAGGTCTGCAAATTGAGATCCAGAACACTTTAGCGGTATCATTTTTTAACGGGATTCTGTTGATTGTACTCAGCTATGTTTTGATAACTTGAGAACTGGTTCGGGTGATCTTCAAAAACTCATTCCGTCATCAGCAACTTTTCCCATTTAACAGAAGTCCAGGCAAAAACAGATGCTCATACGAATCTAGAGCATAATCCCAACTGTGTAGTATCATTATTATCAGTACCATTAACGCAACAGCTCTTTTGTTATCTGCTAACACATAATTAGGACAAGTAATTTAATCACCATTAGTTGTAGTTAACACGAAAATGCCTGATGTTTTAGTTTTGTTTATTATAGGTTTACTGTCAGTTAATGAAGAGGTTTGGTGAATTATGAAATAATTGGATTGGTCAGGTAGAATCTGATTGTAACCTATCTTGACTTTGAGAACTAAATCCGGAAAAAAAAGATATCAAATCTTCCACTGCACTTTGATTTATTAATTCGCAGCTCATAGATGAAGGCCCAGATTATCCATGTTGCAAGCTTTCTTGAATTTATATTTAAAACCCATTCAAGTTCGAAGACAGAGCAATAAATTTCCGGCGAGCCTAACCAAGCTTACACATATTTTTCCAAAGACTCGCGCTGGATAAATACATTTGCATGTTCCCCCAATAAATTATGGCGTTCATGAAAGTCTAGTCGCCCGTTATTTCAGTTAGACCCAAAGGAATTTTGATAATTCACACGGCCAAATACGAAGCGATTAATTTAGCCGGCATTCTACGAACTACCCGGCCGTTCCTCATAGTCACGCTACAGAAGGCATAAATCATGCGAATGCCTCGGCAGCCGATGCTGTTTTTTCAAGCTATTTTTAAGCTATTTAAACTTCAAGCCAAACGTTGAGCTTGCAAAGAGCGATTTGTTCCACGACAGCAGTTGAAATGTTTGAACGATTTTTTTTCTCCGTTTTCGCCTGACTTTTGGGCCTGAAATGCGATTGCTTAAGGCAGACTTTATTGCTGACGTTTACTGCTGGTGTCGTTTTAAATTCTGTACCCACATTGTACAAAAAGGAAAAAAGGTGGCATTGACTACTTTTTACGGGAATGGAACGAATTTAACGTTAGGTTCAATTTGCTCGTATTTATTGCCGAAGCTCTTTCAAGTACCCACGTTCAAAGTAGTTTTTAAAGTTACAATGTAACTATGAGAACCTTTATCGAATGCAATTGAAAGACACAATACTTCAGAGAATATTCCAACAAATAAGAGCTGAGTTATGTTGAGGTATGAATTTATACTCATCGATAGTATATCGTGCTCCGTGTTCAATTCGATACAATACAATATTCATTCCTTTTACACCGGCAGGAAACCGTAAGTAATTCCAGACCAGACCAGTAAGTCTGTCTAGACGACTCAGGGTCAACGGTTGGACAATCGCACCTATAAGTTCAGAGGTCTTCCTCACTTAGACTAGACTTAAATCCAACTTAATGTATGCAAGGATCTCTAAGCTCATTTCGCTCGCTCACGAGTGCTTCAAGCTGTACTTGGAAGCCTTTTAATAGAAACAACGTTGCGTTCTAGAATTGCAATTACGTCGAGAAGAGTTTCTCGGTAATAGTAACCCTATTTGCATAGCGTTTTATATTCATTTTTTTAAACTTAAGTAACAAGTATAATTTCATTCCAGAAATACCCAAAGGCTTGAAGTTTAAAAGTTTAACACACAGGAAATTTGAGTTAGATACTTTTCTAAAAGTAAGACGCCTCCAACCGGTGTCAATGCTAACTTTCCAAAAAGCGAGGAGCATCCTGTGTCAACGTGCTGGAAGTCGCCAACTTTCAAAAAACTAGATTAAAAGAGAGAAGGATTTTTCCAAGTCAATAAGTAGCTAATTGTATAAAGGGGCTGTCTACGGGTTAATAGAGTAACGCGATTAAAACTCACAATTGAATAGAAGGACGAACAAAAAGTTTGGAGCCGTCGACCACTTACGCGGCTAACGATCAATAGTTCTGTTATTGTGATGCGAGGGTGTCTTGGAATTATATGAGGATTACCAACTAATTCCGAAGATGATTTGGGAATCAAGGAAACCGGATTGGATGAGTGGGGTGGTGCCGCGTCGAATCTAAATTACGTTACGGAGGAAAATAGATAGGACTTCTCTCATAAATAAACAGGACTAGCTTTCTTACTGTAGATACAGTGGATATATTTACTTTTGTAGTATCTACTCATTGTGGAATTATTAACTATGCGAATATTATTTATTTAACTAAATATAAAAGAACAAATATAAAACAAGCACTTAATCATAACCTTCACCTAACCTACACAAAAAATAACATATGTTCGTTACGAAAAATCATAAAGGGGAAATGAAGTTAGCATTCGAGTTTCTTTTTTCGAAAGTGTCGGGGATCGAGTGTCGTCCTTTGGTTCGTCGTAAACTTTATCGTTTTTAGAGTTCCGTCGGCTTAATGACGGCGTTTTAACGTTTTGAAGGCTGCTGAATATTTAAGGCTTAAGTTCCGGGTACGGTGTTTTCGGTTTAACGGTTCGGATTAACCAGGGTTGTAAATGTGATGAAATTTCGGTAAGAGTTATGTTTGGGGTGTAATTTATGAGTTTCGAATAGGCTTGTGAGAGACAGAAACTTTTGAAAACTGTTTCAAAGGATAATAAAATAGTCTACCAGTCTACTGATACATTCGCGATTCTTGGAAAGATTGGTTTAGACTTAGCTACAGCTGACAAAATTAAACATAACAATGATTAGCATAATGCTGATAATTTTCGGTTTTTATCAGAAAGTAATTTACTTGCATGTGATAAGATAGTCGTGACTTTCGCAATTACTGACGAAAGTGATAACATTTAATTTTGTTTGGGTGTTGATTTTAACTATCTAGGAAGAAATGGCTTGAATTTTAATCATCTTAGTCAACCCATGACTTGCTGACTATTGAGATAGCCTTAGAAATATGGTTTAAAAAGTCTGGGTGAAAAAGAAGGCTACATTTCTAGAACTGCAGAAATCTCAATTCTTGATACAACTAACACAGTTGTAACAACTTACTGAAAATACCGACCGCAGCAAGATATTTGCCGAATGAAAAATACCCTACTTATCGCAAAAAAACTGGGAAGGAAACAAACAATAGTAGCGGAAAATACGAACCAAAGATATATGTGCAGCAGTTTTGTTTCTCCGACTTCAGCCGCCGTCATCGCGAGCCCAACGAATTTATAGCTATTTGGACTTCAGACTTTCTGTTTTCATGCGGGAGTTTCGCCAGGAATCTAGTTTTGGCTTGAGGTTTAATGTATAACGTATATCGCGGATTGTTGATGAAGTTTTACGTTCTTATGAGGTTCTAAAAGATTTGCGGTTTTCGGATTTTAGTGGCAGATGGTTGAAATTTATTTTTGCAACTTACATTAAATTATGTTTAATGAAAGCTCTTTGAAATACTCGTTTTCAATCACAAAATTAATATTATTATAGGTACACAAAAATTAATTCCCTCAAAACCAAACACTATTTTTTCACTTGAAATGGAGTTTCAACAATCGGCTTACGAAGAAGCTTGAAAAACTCAAAGAAAAGAAAATTATTAAAGAAACTGGAATCCATTAAAATTCTCTGAAGAACCTAAATATTACTATTCCAAAATAAAGGGTCCGAAAACAAATTAATTTTCAAATTAGTTAAAATTGGTCTGAGACGCGAAAAAAGTCAATTAACGAATTTATTTTTTACGCTCCAGTAATGCTAAATTTTTCAGACCTATTTTATTACTTGCTGTATTTTACATCAGTGATTTCTAGAACATAATTTATGTTACATTTCAGTAATGGAGCAAGATCGTTGTTACTACTAACTGCAAAGGCGTAATTTAACGACACAAATATAACCATAATATTACTTTAGCCAAACAACCGAATAAGTACGATAATTTCACCCATATTACTCCTAACGATATCACGTTAATCCTTCTCTTTAAGGAAATGCTACTTTAAATTGTTCCATATACGTATACAAATAAAGATTATTGTTGGTTAAAGGCAGGTAAGTCAAGATTATTCTTAAGCAACGTTCAACTATAATAGGACTATTAAAAACACCCACGGGTTGCAAATTGCAAGTGGCTTGAACACAATCAAATGCTGATTTGCTTCAGCTGCCAACACTGTTTTAGTGTAAACTATGGTAATTAAAATTTTGGGTGGCTTTGCTGATTTAAAACATAGCAGAACTCGACACTACAGAGGAAGGAGTAAATGTAGCATTGAATTTAATGAAATTGTTTATTATCCTCTTAAGAATTAATAGCTTCTAGTGGTGGAGTACTATTTGAAGACCTACACCCGGAAAGAAGAATTACTCACTCAAACAAATAGCGTGACACTCAATACTAATAAAAGAGACAATACACAGGAAGAAATCAACATAGTTTCTCATTTGTCAAAACACAAATTGAACAAAAAACTGCTGCTCCACAAATCACGTTATCAGCCCTTATTCTAGGGTTGAACTCGAAATACCAAACACGGAGAATTCTTGAAATGCCTGCATATCGTGAGCCGCAGTTGTAACGTCGACATTATAGGGAGGAGACACGAAGCTGCCTCGCTACTTGTACGACACTTTTTCTACGAACTCAATGTAAATTGTTTCAAAGATTTCGCGTTAATGCAAATGACTACGTTAATCGCTTTTTAGTGCTTGCCGGAGTAAAGTTGTGCGAGTTTTATGCTTTTCGTAATGAAGGGGTAATGGGATACAGTCCGACTACGAACGTTATATTGAATATAGTCATGATACGTGCTTCTGAACGGTCTTCATGCTTTTTACATTCGTGTCTCAAATAGAACAGTTAGTCGCAAAACTAATGCAATTGCACGAGACAAAATCGAAGTAGTTTTAACCAGAATAATGGAAAAATATTTGGAAATTAGACAGGCACGTTACACTGTGCAAATCCAATTTTCCGCAAACACCAAAGTCGGGTGAAACATTTTTTCTAAATAAGTAGAGAACGTTGAATAGCAACGGGTAAATAAAAGTACGATAGATAACCTTGTGTAACAAAACTGTTGCTGTACTCTTAGCTTCGCGTTCGACAAAAAATGTTAACAAAAAATAACACAGCCAGTCCGGTCGGTCGCTCGCTACATAATGATCCAAAGCTCCGCCCTTAGTTAATTTTGCATTTTTTTGCAACAACCAAAAGCTAAATTTTAACGTCCATTTTTTTGGCCAATAAAAGCATATCGATTTCATAATTATTGCCTAACAAAAAATTGACGAAGATGGTTTTTTTCCAGCGTTTCGGTTGCGGATTTTAAGACAACTTAATTCTCCATGGGCTACCCTTTTTTGCCAGAAGCAATTAGTCATAGACCCGACGTATGATATCAGCTACTATAAAAGAATCTTAACAATCGTAATTTTTTACAATATTCAATAAGTCGTGATGACAGAAATGTCGGTAATTGCGCGCAATCAGTACAATTAAATATTGCAATGATACTGTTAATCGTTTCCTTATATTAGCAACGACACACGTTTGTACGTTGTATTTCCTTGTATCTGATTGGCAAGAAGCTGCGCGAGCTGAGGTTATCTCGCCGAGAGTGGCAGTGTATGAACTCTCGAGAAACACTCGCTCGCCCAGCGGATGACTAAAAATACATTGTTACGTGTTGACATTGAAATGTTAATGCACTCTCCGCTCGACGCATTTCATGGATACAGCATGGCCTTAATATATGTCTTTTTATTTTATTGATTGTTTTGACTGGTATAGCTTCATTTCATACGATATCGCGTGAGCCGCTGTTTATAATGCGATAATGCGAAAAAATCATAAATGTGTTGCGGTGTCGTTGCTCCCGGCCGTGTGTTTCGTATCGTTCGCGTCACCAGTGTGTGCAGCGGATTTATCACCGGCCTGAGCCACGATACTTTATTTTATTCATTACCGGCTACCGAGTTTTATGAAACATTTATATTTTCAAGTGTCCATCTCATTTATTTCACGGTCGCTTAATTTATTGCAGCCTTTTCTATCGTTAATCTTGGTTTTGTGCAAATCTCTTTACGTGACTTGTAGCATATTTCACAACAATTTTTAGTAATTCATCGCTTGCTTAATTAATATTGTCACCCAGACGTTTTGAAGTTAATTCTCGTTTCAATTATAGGAGTAATCAATATTACTAACAATTGCACGTGTGATGGACGTTTTATTTTGTATTTCAAGGTTTTAATAATAATATTCAAATGTGAGAATTTGTAATATTAACTTTAAAATTTCAACACTACTTATTTCCAAGGTTTTATAATATTACAGCCTACTTAAGATTTTCTTACATGTATTGAAATATTTAATTAGGAGTTTAAAATCAAATAAATTCTCATAGTAAACGAGGAATAATTATTTTTTTCGAGAGGCTTTAGTTTTATTTTTATAGGTACTTGGAAGTTTTATTTCACAACTAAGTGTCATCACAACTTTTACGTTATAAATTAATGTAGTATTATTAATTGTATGAAAATTAAGTCCATTATTGTCAAGTCTTTCGCAATAACATTTTTTGCCAGAATATTTCCGACCCTAAAATGCGAGCGTTCAATTTATGTCTCAAGTCTCGTTGAAAACTTTATTCCGGGATTAAAATTTTCGATTTAAGTACGCTTTAACACCACGTGGGATTTTTTATTGCAGTGGGTCTCTCGGATCGCATGTCTGTGCATCATTACTCCTCGTTAGTAACCAGTTTAGTCAGCGAATTGAATTTCAGTGTCTCGGTAATAGCCGCGTCGGCCAATGAATGTTTATTACGATTATCTCGCAAGATAATAGGGGACTAACCCTTTTCAACCAACACACCGAAATTACAAATTGTTTAAGTTAAATGGGCCGTTTGTAGGACTAGCGTTCACACACCAGCCTAGCAGAAATTTAATTAATTTGACCAAATGCCTATTATTTTGATTGTAACGTTGTTTTGAATTGTAAAATGCTATTTATTAGGTATGATTTTCAATTTATTATTTTTTCCTGTAGGTCGAAAATGTAGGTAGTAGACAGTGAGTTTTGAATTTATTGACCACATTTTCCGACTAGTTAAATTACGTTTTTGATTGAATGTTATTTATAGGTAAGAGTGAAGTCTTACACGTCATGTTCAATGTGTTTACAAAATATATCCTTTAGCCATGTGTTGACTACTTTCAGAGCGATAAAATTATATTGCGCGTTACTTTTTGTATATTTTTGTCGTTGAATTACAGTTAGTATATTTTTGTGCGTATGTCACAGATTCGCACATTTTTTACGAGTTCGTGCGTAAATATTTTTGTTATTGATAGATATAATTTTAGATAAGATTTCCTTGATTCAGGGTATTTTTTACGATTGATATAACTTTGTTTGTTACACGATTTTATTATTTTGTCGCGTAGTTTCGAAATTAGAAATTTAACCGTCATGGAAAATAAGATAGATTTTTTTTTCGGATACCTTCTTTTAATTTTATTTTAACAAGTTTTGAATTTATTCGCGTGTACGTTATTTTTTTGATCTATTTAATTTTTTTTACTTCATGTTTATTTGAACCTACTTTTCAAACTTTATTTTTATATTGCCCGAATTAACTTTATTATTTTGTTTAGATTTTTTTATAGTTTGGGAATTGTAGTTTTCACTTTTGTCACTTTGAAAAAGTTTGTAGTTGGACTTACCTGAGTGGCATCCGTGTAAGGAGTTGATGAGTTTTTGTCGACGAGCTGGGAGCCGAACACGGGCACTCCACTCGACGTCGGCGACAGGGACCTCACATCCGACACTTGTTGGGGCACCATTTTTGTTTATCCAAAAAAATAAACCCCAAATAAAACTTAACACAAAAAAACACAGTTCACCTATTGCACTTAAAAACACTAAAATACTAATTTGTTTGAGTCCAAAAAAAATTCATAAGTTTCTTAATAAAATATTTATAACAGTCCAAATGGGGCAACGAGGAGCCTCTGTTTGTTCCCGAACCGCAGCCTCTCGGCGGACGAAACTCCGGAGACCTCCCAGTACCTGGACACTATCCTAAAAGCTTTCTCTTCTAGAACGAGATATCTGCTACTATCTTCGTCGCCGGCGAACAGTCCAAAAGTCATAATTTTAGCGGTGTCCCGACCGCAGTTCAGTTAGCACTGCGGGGCGATCGTGTCATAATCAATCGGGAGCGACGAGTGGTGTGGGCTTTATGCGGCTACGTTCGCACTCCGCGGTGACAGAGAACCTACTGACTGAGCGGCAACGTGCTGTCAATATACCCGCGCGCTCAGCTGTTCGCCCCTGCCCCGCGCCGCGCAAGCGCCCCGCCCTCCCCCCGCGTCGCACTCGCACGCCGGCGGCCGGCGGAAGCGCACGCTTCCTCCGCGCTTCCCGCCGTGCCGGTCCGACCGGTCGCGGTACGAGCTGTGGCCGCCTAACCGTAACCCACAGCCCACGGTGGCCGTTTTAAATGCAAATTTTAGATGTATGAACACTTATTTCGGAGTTTTACGTAAGTATGAAGATGTGTTGGCAACTGTTTCCCGTAAACTTTATGTTTATTAAACTTTTATGCGATAACCGACTAATGGGACAGCGTCTACGTTTTATGGTTATGGAAACTTTGAATTAGGTTTACTTTTGCTTTTTAAATGTTTATTTATTTTCTTGACACTAAACTACTACTGTCTAACTAACTTTTTACAATACTTACCTAATAGGTATGAAAGAAATGATGTACTTACTTGAATAATGTTAACATGAAAAGTTAATTGCTATTCTTGGACCTAGGAACTTAACATTTATGCTCTCTTTCCATCATTTCATTATCCACTTAAAGCAGTTTAAAACGATAGTACGTAATCAGTGCTAAAGGCTTGTCTATGTTATGATCAAGCAATTAAACGTAATATCTAGTACTCCACATTATTGTACATAGCTTAATTAAACTGACAATCATAATTACAACTGTACCTTAAATAAATGAGGTCGCTAAAACAGTTATTTACTTAACTATATAAAATGAAGATATTCCCCAAAAATATTCCCATTTCCCTCAAGTTTACACCCGGCAATTTGCCCAAAAGTACCCACACTGGGCACAATAATTTATGCCCAATTTAACTACTCGGAACCCACGGGTTAAGCTCACTATAATTATCATGGTCATTCTTACCTTTTGTCAAAAGAAACTCCATAAAGATGGTTAAACCCAAAATTTGTATGCATCAGAAGGTTTATCATTTGGGACCCTAAAGACCCCTTCAGAAAATGAACTACATAAGTATGAATTAAATATGCAATAAGTCAACTAGGGATAAATTTATTAGCCTAACTTATCACCTTTTGAACACTTTTTACTTACTCATTTTTATGTGACAAATACAGCAACTAACATAAACTCATTTATGTACATTCAAAGTATTTAATCCATTTTGCTAATGCAATAAGAACAGTGCCTAATATTACTGTATCATTGAAACTGTCTTAATTTTTTTATTCTTGGACCTTTCCATTCTTCTCAAATGATGGCAAAATTATGATCCTTCTGGATTTTCCTATATCTTGACTACAAGTGATGTCCCGACTACCATCTGCCGTGTGGTTACAGTTTACCCGCATCCTATTGGGTGTGGTGACCATTATTCGGGACATAAAAAAGACGTAAAGTTTTATACTCCAAAATTAAGAAACTTCAATAATAATAGGCAGACTCGAAATGAAAGTTTAATTAAGTTAGCAAAACTTAATTATTGTTAGTTAAGTAATTTCAAAATATAACAAGTTACAAGATATTTGTGTGTACAAGAAATATGTAATTAAAATGTTATGATTGATATTGTTTAATTAAACTTTTTTGTAATTCAAATCACAATCAAATCTACATGATAGGTACCATATCATCCTGTAAATAATCCCTAAAAAAGATCCCTGTCAATTATCCTAAAGACAGCTGTAAAAAAATAAAATATCTACCATACAAGCTCAATTAAGTAAGTTTCTATAAACAAGTTAGGTACCAGATTTCCCAGAAATTATCTTAGATGACGCAATGTTAATCAGGATTACAGCATCACTTCAACTTTCTACTACAAAACTGTGGTTAGTGCAGTAGGGCTAATATACTAGGAAACTATAGAATTCAAGTCAATCAATTTTATATTCCTTATTTATTTTACCTAAGTAAAAGAGAGCACACAGAGAAGTAAGTAAGACACGCGGAGTAAGGAAAGTCATTTTGTTCTCCATGGCAGAAGGAGTGTTATGTATTTTAGAGGTATATTCTATAATATTACCTATTTAAAAGTGATGATCCTATACTATTAACCAGACAACATTAATCTAGGATTTTTGGAAGCAAGCCTTTAAGATATAAAGAAATTGTGAAATTAATAATTATGCTTGAGATTTTCCATGTATCCCAAATACCCTTAGGATATTTCTCTTCACTGTTGGTGAAAAGATACACTACGAAAAATACCTTTGATAAAGACATTTAAATTATATCTTTTGCCCGGATTCGAACCCACATTCACACACTATCAAACCAAGACTAAGTTTTTACTATAACCTAATTTCCTATAAGTCAGATAAGCAGATGCACCCCCATGAGGTAACCACATTAGACCCGGGGGCGCAAAACCCATGGATTGCTTCAATTATTTCCAACAAAACCGAGGAACACCTGACGGAATTCGTTAATTCGTAACAAGTTATGAATATTGAATAGCTTCACTGTGGTTTTGTTTTCACGGTTTTTGGGAATAGGGGTAGGTGTAGGCAGAAATGTGAGGTGAGATACTCCAGGCGAACCTAAATCACTGTGCCGGTGCACAGGACTTGTTTCTGCAAACCATGGCAGAGTGGTCGATAGGCGTGGCCGTAGCTGCAGAACCATATTTTGTCTCTCCTCGCCCTAACTGGGTGGGTGACGTGGACTCGTCTGTAGCTATAATCGGCTCAGCGGATCCCAACTGCACTCCTCCTATACTCAAGGAAAGGGGCTCGGGATACGTTGCAGCTAAGTGGGGTGAGGTCATCATCTTCGGCGTATACTTTTCTCCGAATAGGACCCTTCCCGAGTTTGAAGACTTCCTTGACAGACTTGGGGCCTCTGTTCTTCGGATGGCACCAAGCCAGGTTTTGATTATGGGGGACTTCAATGCGAAGTCTACTGCATGGGGCTCCTCCCGACCTGACATACGAGGACGTGTTGTTGAAGAATGGGCGGCGGTAACTGGACTCGTTCTTTTGAATAGGGGGTCAGTTAACACGTGCGTGCGGTGGAACGGGGGCTCAATAGTGGATCTCACTTTCGCTACGCCGGCTCTTTCCGCGCGCGTACTAGATTGGCGGGTTGTGCAGGATACTGAAACCTTATCCGACCACAGATACATTCGTCTGGATGTATCTGTGTCTTCATACAATGACGCTGCTGCTCGACATTCGAATGCCCAAAAGTTTCCACGATGGGCACAAAAGCAGCTTGATAGAGAATTACTGGAAGAGGCCGCCATTGTTCAGGCGTGGCTATTGCCACCAACACGCTCAGAAGCGGCCGACGTCAACGTCGGGGCCCATCGTTTCCGGAGCGCCATGACGGCGATCTGTGATGCGGCCATGCCTCGTGTGCGCCGGCGACCTTCTAAGAAGGAGGTCTACTGGTGGTCTCAGGAAATGGCGGGCCTCCGGCAGGCCTGTATTCATGCGCGGAGGTGCTACTCTAGCGTCCGCAGGCGACGCCAGCGCAGCGACAGCCTTAACATCTTAGAGGCTGAGCTTTATGAGACGTATCAGGCTGCACGAGAAACTCTACGGGTGGCGATAATCCGGGCGAAAGACCAAAGCAGAAGCGAGATGCTGGATGGCCTTAACCGCGATCCCTGGGGACGCCCGTATCTCTCAGCAAGGAACAAACTTCGTGCTCAGGGCCCCCCACTTACGGAGGCCCTCGAACCTCAGTTAGCCAAGTAGTGGAAGCCCTATTTCCCAATCGGGCAGAACATGTACCTCCAGTTATGGCTCCGCCTGAGGAGGAACAGCACGATGAAGAGGAGATCCTGCCAATCACTGAGGCGGAGATGAATACTGTGATTTTGAAGGCGCGCTCCAAGAATAAAGCTCCCGGCCCGGATGGCGTACCCTCCAAGGTACTAGCCATGGCACTAAGCGATGCGATGAAGGATCAGCTGAAGGAACTGTTCGACGCGTGTTTAACGTCGAGACAGTTCCCTGAGCCTTGGAAGGAAGGACGCTTAGTGCTTCTGCAAAAGCCGGGTCGGCCGCCAGATTCACCTTCGGCTTACAGACCCATTGTCCTGTTAGACGAAGCGGGTAAGATGCTGGAGGGGATTCTGGCCAGCCGCATAACTCGACACCTTAATACGACCGGCCCCAACCTGTCGGATGCCCAGTATGGCTTTCGGGCCGAACGATCGACTGTGGATGCCATATTGCACCTGAAAGCAGAGGCGAGGGAAGCGGTCGCCGGAGGGAACGTGCTGTTGGCGGTGTCACTGGACATCGCCAATGCATTTAACAGTCTGCCATTCAGCTGCATAGGTGAAGCGCTCCAATTCCACGGAGTGCCTACATACCTGAGGCAGCTAGTGGCAGACTACCTGAGAGGACGGAGCGTCTGCTACCAGAGACGCGACGGGCGCATGGTACGGTGCTCTGTTACGTGCGGTGTTCCGCAGGGGTCAGTCCTGGGACCACTCCTGTGGAACATCGGATACGATTGGGCCCTGCGTGGCGGCTTTACCGCCGGGCAGGGTGCAATTTGCTATGCAGATGACACCCTCGTTACCGCTCGGGGTGAGACTTTTGACGAAGCAGCTCAATCGGCAATCCAGTGCGTGTCCCTGGTCATCAGCCGTATTGAAGCGCTCGGACTGCGCGTTGCTCTGGAGAAGACGGAGGCCCTAGTATTTCATGGACCCCGGCGTCGTCCACCTGCCGGGGCCCACCTTGCCCTTGGGACTACAAGGGTAAGAGTTCAAACCAAGATGAAATACTTGGGCCTGGTAATAGATCGATTGTGGAACTTCCGCGAGCACTTCTTGCAGCTTCAGCCAAAGCTAATCAATGCTGCGTCCTCCCTTGGTCGATTGTTGCCGAACTCGGGCGGACCAAGCGCGATATGTCGGCGGCTATACACGGGGGTGGTTAGGTCGATGGCGCTCTATGGAGCACCGGTGTGGGCAGATTCTTTGAGGAGCCCCTCAAATAGGGCTTTACTGCGTAAGCCACAGAGGATCACGGCGAACAGGGTCATCCGTGGATATAAGACCGTTTCTGCGGAGGCCGCATGCGCCCTGGCTGGAACCCCCCCGTGGGATCTAGAGGCACAAGTGCTCGCGGAGATTTATTCCCGGAGAGCTAATGCTCGCTCGAGCGGCGACCGTCCTCCGCCCGAGCTTGTGAGAAGATGGCGCGAGCAGGCGCAGGAGGATGTCCTGTCCCAGTGGAAGGATAGACTGGCGGCGCCTACTGCTGGTCATTGGACTGCGGCGGCAATAGGGCCAATTCTCGAAGAGTGGGTGGGAAGAAGGCACGGAGTGCTGTCCTTCCGTATCACCCAAATTTTGACCAACCATGGTTGCTTCGGCTACTACCTGCATAAGGTGGCTAGACGGGAACCTACCCCCGTGTGCCACCAGTGCGGTAGTAGCCCAGATACAGCGCAGCACACCATTGAGCTGTGTCCCGCCTGGGACGAGCAGCGCAATGCGTTGGCGGCAAATACCGGACAGGACTTCTCGCTGCCGAATTTGGTGAGGGTGATGATCGGCAGCGAGGCCGGCTGGATAGCCATAGATACCTTCTGCGAACAAGTAATATCGCAGAAGGAGGCGGCGGAGCGGGTCCGTGAGGCAGACGCTCATGCGGACCCAATTCGTCGCCGGAGGGTGGGCAGGCGTCGGACGCGTTACGCCGCCCAGATGCCGCCCTAGCAGCAGCCAGTGGGTAGCAGACCGGGGAACTCCTGCTACCTGCATTGCACGAGCTGCTGCTGAGATGGATCGCCAGTAGATGGAGGCGACCAGCCACTGCCGAGAGGTCACGAAAGTCGTCTTTGGTCCTCGTGGCCCCTCTCTAAAAGGCAGAAGACGGCACAAACGCTGAGGTTTTTAGTGGGTGCAAGCCCCACATAACCTCACCGTCTCCCCGGGCGGTGTGTGTATGCGTCAGGCATTTTCCTCAGCTGAAACAAAAAAAAAAAAAAAAAAAAAAAAAAAAAGGTATTGAATAGTAGACGAATATTAGTTTAAACTTTTTAACATATGTAATGTATCTACCATCTACCTAATATTGCAGTTTGTTATGATTTTATTAATTAGAAATGTTGTATGTTGTGTACATCAATTATCAGGGACTTGGTTCTGTTTGTTCTAATTAAAAGGCGAAACTTAAAATGAATATAAACAATATTTAAATCCTGTACACATAGGAGGAAAGTTAATAAATTTCCATGTGACAGATTGCCTTAAAAACACAATTGGCGGTTTCCTGGAAGATACTTTCCTTATTTTTTTCCCGTTCTTAATATAACGTTAGATACCCCAAATTAGAGAGTAATTTAATTTAAATTAATTGTGTTTTTATGATAACAAACATTCGCTAGCTCGGCGTAAATGAGAAATTATAATAGGGATCTTTTTAGGCAATTTCCGAACTTTTAATTCGAGCTTTCAAGACGGGAATTTATGATTTTATTATTCGCTGTCCGAGTTTTCAAACTGGAAATGCAGTTTCCTTCTGTTTTATGGATCTAAGTAAAGAGCGTTTAGTTGAAATTATTTTATTGCAGCTGTTAATTTGTTTTATGGCTGATCAGTAAAATCTGATAGCAATAGTTTAGAATCATTAGAAAACGAGTTATTTAGTTAGAACAGTTATTTTTATAATTGGCAATAATCTTTTACAAAATCATGCCTAACAACCTCAAAAAAGTGAATCATACCTACATAAATACATTCCATATTTTCATATGAAATCGACAGTCATTCACATGATTGATACAAACATAAGTTCGGATGACAGTCGTAATTCTCTTCCCTTCCGCATCGGATTAACTTGTGCAGTAACTACCTACATACTAAGTTAGTTTTACTAACTTTTTTGTTTATGACCAGCACATTATTAGTCTTTATTCATACTTTCCTCGGAGGAAATATATTATGTCGGAAAACTAGCTGTGTCATGCGGTTTTACTTGTCAATAGTCATTGTTTGTAAATACAAACAATATTATTATGCGAGGCATCCCTAATTTCATTTGGCAGTAATCCCTTAAATACCTGAAGAAATTAGTGCTTTCAACTAAGTAACTTATATTCATGTAAAGCATTTGCTAGTGTTAGAGGCTTATTTAAATTTATAATTTAGAATCAACCGTAAAAGTTATTTTTTCCATCCGAGAAGTGTATATTATGTGTATATTATATATTTCCCAAGATTATCAAGATCAGATTTAAACAGACAAAACATATAAGACTGCCTTTTCCTGAAGGTTTTATCAGGCTCTATTTTTTCATGAAACTGCGACAGACAGACAAAGTTTCTTTTACATTTATAATATTAGTGAGGATTGATCCAGCGCAAATACAATTATACCAGGAAATGTCTAATGAGGGTTTGCGAGATATAGATTTTCCACCTGAGCTACATAGCTGTGCAAACAGTTATTGTAAAGATAAAAACCATAACATTGTTTTGGATACTATGTATAATAAAATAATAGGTATTCTTCAGCAGTCTGCGCGATCTAGTGCGACGGCTGGTAAGTCTAAGATGTATACAGTTTTACCTGGGTGGAATAAACATGTAAAAGCTGCATACAGGGAGGCTCGACTTGCTTTTCAAGTGTGGAAATTTTGTGGTAAGCCAGATGCGGGCAGTGAATTTGAAAATATGCGTAAGACACGCAGAGTTTTTAAAAGTAAATTGGAATGGTGTCGTAAAAATGAAAAACAAATTAAATGTAATATAATAGCTGAGAACCATAGAAGTAAGGACTTCGGAAACTTTTGGAAAAACACGAACAAACTGAATCCTAAGTCGAGCCTCCCTGTAAGTATTGGGGGTAAACATGAACCTTCGCACATTGCAAATATGTTTGTAAACCAATTTAAAGTGAACCCCGTAGCAAATCCGGCAGTTAATGTGAATGAAACAGGGGCAGACACTGACGTGAGCATGAAGTTGGGTGTGCAATTCTCGGCTAAAGATGTCACAAAGGTCATTAAAAGTATGGTTAGAGGTAAGTCCCCAGGACATGATCACCTCAGTGTCGAGCACCTAAGACATGCTGGAACACATTTGCCGAGAGTACTGGCTATGTTTTTTAACCTATGTATAAGCCACTCCTATTTGCCAAGCCCACTTATGAGAACTATAGTCGTACCTATTGTTAAAAATAAAACCGGTGATATTTCAGATCCCGCTAACTACAGGCCAATATCCCTCGCAACGGTTATTGCTAAGGTATTGGACAGTTTGCTGGATACATACATGGCACCAAGAATTAGTCTTCATGATGCACAGTTTGGTTTCAGGCCTAGACTATCAACAGAAAGTGCCATTATGTGTCTTAAGCGAACTGTCCGGTACTATACGGATAGAAGTACTGCTGTAAACGCGTGCTTTCTAGATCTCTCCAAGGCTTTTGACCTTGTGTCCTATGACCTTTTATGGGAGAAGATGAGAAATGAGAGTGAAGTGGAAACTGAAGTTACTTATCTGCTAAAGTTTTGGTATGAAAATCAAATAAATAATGTTAGATGGGCAGGGACACTCTCAGATGAATATAAATTGAAATGTGGAGTGAGGCAGGGCGGAATCACTTCCCCACGCCTATTTAACTTGTACATTAACAAGCTGATCGTTGAGCTCAGCAGCACTGGCCTCGGCTGTCATGTTGATGGTGTTGCAGTCAACAACATCAGCTATGCGGACGACATGGTCCTGCTGAGCCCTTCGATCAGTGCGTTAAGACGACTTTTGAAGATATGTGAGAGTTACACGGTGGCTCATGGGCTAAGGTACAATGTTAGTAAGAGTGAGTTTCTGGTTTTTAAAGTTGGCACCAAAAGTGACGTAAATGTGCCTCATGTTTTATTGGAAAATACCCCCCTAAAACGTGTTACAAAATTTAAGTACCTGGGCCACTGGGTCACCGATGACCTATGTGATGACCTGGATATAGAGAGGGAGCGCAGGGCGTTGTCTGTCCGTGGTAATATGTTGGCCCGCAGATTTGCACGGTGTTCTCATAACGTCAAAATGACCCTCTTTCGAGCCTACTGTCAGTCATTCTACACCTGCAGTCTGTGGGTTAAGTATACGCAGAGGGCATACAACGCTCTGCGTATCCAGTACAACAATGCATTCAGAATGCTTGTTGGGCTGCCGCGGTTCTGCAGCGCGTCGGGTATGTTTGCCGATGCGAGAGTCGATGATTTCTACGCAATTATACGTAAGCGTTGCGCCTCTCTAAGGCATAGAATACGCGGCAGCTCCCACAGCATACTCAGAGCATTGAGCGATCGGTGGGACTGTCCAATGTTAGGCCGATGGGTGAGACTGCACACACAAGTTGGAGTTGGATGAGTGTTTTTAAAAATATTTATGTGTAGTTGTTTTTGTTTCTGTATGTGTACCTACTAACAATAGTTTAATAAGTTTTAATGTATTTACTAACACTATGGACCACGGTCTGCAAATAAATGAGTAATAATAAAGCCATAGGTATACGCATGTATAGTAAGAAAACCATCTCCTGACCCCATTGCAAACTATTTTGGGTGTTCCATAGTGGTGTACCTTTTATCAATTTTGTATGGCTCGTGGCTTCAGTTGGAGCGAACATTCCTTAAGCCGACAAAGTAGGGTAAGTTTACGTTGTACCTTCTTCTGGGCTTATGTACAGGCTGATGCTGTTTTGTTTTTAGGGAAAAGTGCCCACAAACGAGCACAGGGAACGTTTACATTTCTAAACAAAAATGATATTGATAGAGATGTGGGCTTTAACTAATATTAGACATTAAAATGAATTAAATTGGCAGTTAATAATTTATCAAATCTCTATCTTTTTATTTTCAGGCTGCATAGGCCCATATATGGCCATTTATGGCTGAAAATATTCGTTTAGCAATCATGACCTATCCTGTTGCTTCGTATAATATATATTTCGATATTTTCCATATAAAATCAATAACTGTTTTCCACGATTTATATATCACCCCAGTACCTTCAGACATTTCATTGATGAATCATCATGTGCCAACCAGTTATTATTAACTATACATATATAACCACAGCTTCTATAGAAATATTCCAACTAAAATTCACAACCCCCACCCAAAAAACGGAAATCCAAACACAAATGACTCAATTCCAATCAAATTGCCATACACAAACAAACAAACTAACAAATTGATTCGCAATAATCACATTTCGATTACTTAGTGCGCACGCGATGCTCTGACACTTGTGACGTCACTGACCTTGACCTGTTGACTCAGAGCTTAGGTCATGTGTCAGCTAGAAAGTTTTTAAACGTCATTATTTTTTATATTGATGATCTTCTTTGAGTCCTCTTTTTAATGTGGTGTGAGAATTTCTGACGTAAACTGTAGATCTTAATAAGGCAAGACAAGACAGACAATAATGTCGGGATACCTTTTTACACACGGTGGGTTAGCCCCATGCTAAGTTATTAATTAACTTGTGTTATGGGTGCTAACACAACTGATAAACTACATAAATACATATTATAACACCCAGACCACGGCCAACAAGCATGCGCATCACACAAATGTCGACCGAACCGGGAATCGAACCTGGGAATTCATGTTTGACAGTCACGTATGGTGACCATTGCGCCATCGAGGTCGTCATAGAGTGGAAATTGACGTCGATCTCATAGCTTTTTATTGATAGATTCTATGAGTATTTTTATGTGATGTGAATTTTTGACGTAAATAGTAAGAAATAATAATGTATTTGAACGGTTTTTTTAAGCAATATGAGAATTTCTGACGTCGATCTCATCGTAAGTGAGTGTAACGTAAGTATTCAAACGTCACTATATCATTGATGTGAAAACAATAAGTTTTGTAATACGTCCATGGCAGATTGTTTGGACTAAGTGAATGACTATGATTGAAATGTGATAAAATCATAATTATCACATCCGCGTCCTTTAGGGATCACTTCGCGCACCCGAATAGGAATAACTCTATAGCCTTCCTCGATAAATCTAACACTGCAATATCTCTTCAAATCGGCCATGTAGTTCCTGAAATGAGCACGTTCAAAAAAGTACAAACTCATCAGCTTTGGAATATTTGTAAAAGCCTGATATCAAAAATACTAGACATACATACAATTAACAACAAAGAAAATGAACTCACCCATAAAACTAAAGTACCTACATTATGAAATAACCTATCACAACATGATGATGTCATAGCATCGGAAACCATTAATAATAATTGTCTGCGCGTTGCTAAGTCAGCGGAATCGCACTGTGAATCAGTGCGTTTTGCTTTTCAATGCACTTTGGTTGCTTCGACGGTAATCTGATGACTTGGATGACGAATAGATCGATAGATGATTAATCAGTGACATGTAAAGGTAATGATTATGTTGTGAATTAGAACACTTCTTTGAATAACTGTGTTGTTTTGTGTACTGTGTGTGTGTATGACTTAGTTTTAGTCAAACTATATCTATGTCGTGACTTTAAGAACACACATAAGTAGGGAAGTACTTAGTCTATTTATTAAAATTAAAATCGTTTAGACTTAAGACTTAATTTGTACTTAAGTAATTTGAGGAAATAAGTCAAGTAGTTTGAAGTAATAATATCAAAAACACAAAAAGCAACCTACTCTCAAAATTTAAACTACACATTCTAAAATTGAACAATGAAGTCATTAAAAAACGTGCCACGTTCCTAACTTAATCTTGAAAGTTTAAGTTAAGATTAACTTGGGCTACTTACGTTCTATGGGCCATTTAGACGTGATGCTATTTAGCGGTGCAGCTTCCCGAAAGAGATCGTTACACATTAGGCTCATCTTAGATCATCCCTTTAATGGTACAGTCACAACTTGTTGAACTGATAAGGGTCAAAAAATGGTTCTCTAAGCTAGCAGTAACCCTTTCTTAGAAATTGATGTAGGTCTGTTTATACGTATCGCAGGTGTTGTTTTAAAGATATGGTTCATATAGTTTAAATTATAAAAAATAGTTACTCAATCAAATTCTCTTGTGACGAGTACCCATTCAGGTTGATCTAGTTAAGGTCTAATTTTAAAACACCCCAGTATATCTTTGGGATTAAAATTAAGAAAAGAAAGAAAGAAATAATTTGAAATCAACTTGCTTCGCTCCTTTGGAACTAGATTTTATTCCTGTAAATACAATTTTTATACAACAACCAAACAGTAAAGTTAGTGTCTATTATGTTTGAAGATAGTTCCCATAGAAAACAATGTTCGTGCATCTACCAATTTCACCGAACTGCTTAGAATCCAACCTACACTAAATCCTCGAACACCCCACCTCCTGATTAACTAGGAAGCCTTGTTTACATTGTTAGGAAGCCTGAAAAAAGTGCAGTGTACAAAAACTAGCCAAGTAGCAGTCAGACGAACGTTGTTCGAACATCTGATAGAATCGAATGGAACACTTCAAGTCAGCAAGCCGTGGCCTCGAGAGACGCGAGGCCTCAGAATTGGCCTCCAATTTAAAGATTATGACTTGCTTTATAAATTAGCAGGGTAAACATTAAATTGGCTAACTAGGCTAGCTAAAATTACTAGTCTGAGTTTTTTTGCAGCCTAAAAGAACCTTGTTGGATAATTTTGCGCGGTTATTACTGATTAATTTTTGGGAGTATAAGGTTGTATGTTTAATTTATTTTCTGTTTTATCATACTTATTAGATTTCTAAAGAGATGGTAAGCAAAAGACTTCTAAAGTGCAAAGTTGACTTAACTTCACCCGAGACTTAAGTTATGAAAAGACCCAACTTCAGAAGGACCAAGAATCGAAATGTCGACAGAACTTATTTATATAAGTAAAATTAAAATCAAGTAACTCCCAACTTCAAGGAACTTAACTCCGCTGTTTTCGAGGGCACGGCCTTAAAATCGAGACTTTATCCAGCTGAGGATCATATATTTCCCTAGTGCACCCTAAAAGGAACCTTAAAACTGGATCAGCAAAGTCTGAATTAAATTACCGCTGACCTTCGCAGAAAACGCAACGTGCAACCAGCTATACTATATTCGTTTATCTTTCTCGTGTTTGTGTTGTGGTCTTACTCGGGCATCGATTAGGCGTCTCTTTCCCTCGTTCGTGGAAGTGTGTCTGTCTCGCTCCGACACGATCTAACCGGTTCGGACACGTTCGCAGTACGTTGGAAAGAATTGTGTTGATAAGCGCTGTGTAGTTTATCTGTCCTATTTAGTCACAGTTAGACACTGGACACGAATGTGCTCTATTTTAGTCTATTTTTATTCATTCGTTTGATTATTGCAGTTGTTACTGCAGCCTCATTTTGAATTGCATTTTAAATTATCAATTTGTTCTCGTATTCTGCTGTAATTATTTTTATTCGCACTGTGTTTATTTGTATGTCTAGGTTTATTGTGTGTGCTATTCGTTTGCTATTTGATTTCATTTCAATTGCGAGATGGAAAAGCTTTCATTTCAAAATTCAGAATGCTCTCTAGGCAGTCACGTATTACATCACAACATTTATTGGTTTCATTTTATGGGCTGTCTGAATTCATCTTGCCAAAATAATTTTGTCTAAATTTCTATTCCACGTTATTCTCATCTCGCTGCTTAGTTGTCGCCTAAAGCGTAGCAGTGTGTTGTACTGCAAGCAGTTGGTGCGGCTTGAGTTTGAGCTTCATCAAGTATAAGCAGTTTTACACATTATACATACACGTATAGTATAGCTAATCCAAGTACATGGGTAAACAATAAACATCCTTCCTTCAGCAAAAGCTTTCAACGAACTTTGTTACTAATACTTTCTAAGCAAAATCTTCACATACAACGAAATTACGTATATTGAAAACTGTTTCTATGTTTGCAAATTCTTACTTGTGTAACGCATCGACACTTCCATATTTTACAATATTGCGTTGGTCTAGTTTTAAGCTGAGAATCTTCTCAAACGTATCTTGGGCTCAAAGCAACTGATTCAACGCGTATGCGTAATATTTAACTTTTATGTTCTGTTGCAATTGCAGATGTAATCATTGCAGGTTTAGTTACTGCATGATGGCTCAGATTTAATTTCCAAAATAGAAGTTTTTAGAAAAATATGTGCGATTTTTGCACAGTATTACATTTCTAAGACTTTCAAGGTCCGTAACATGCTATGGGTCGTTATCTTAGTAGGTGTAACCTTCTACTTACCCCATACCTATGTGTGAAGGATAAACAATAAAGGTCTTATTATCCTTGACCAGCTATCCTCTTTCAACCCTGAAAAGAGCTTTCGTTTCAACCTTTATTTGACCAACACTAATTCATAACACTTATCACCAACCCGTAAGGTTCAATTTTGAAAACCTTTTGAATATTTACTTTTTTATTCGTGTTTGGCGATGTAAATATTGAAAATAAAAATGTTTGCGATTACTCGCAGTTTTAATGAATGTTTAACGAATTCAAGGCTTCACGTAATTATGGGATAAAATAAATAGAAGTGAAACTCATATAAATATTGTTTGGACATTTTATTAAAATTCGCTTGTGTTTGAAAAGGTCCATTTTAATAAAGATTATGATTTTAATGAACGTGTATTAAATTCTTGTATTGCATACTTTGAAGTAAATTGGATATAGGTAGGCACTTAGTTATTATCTAATGATGCTAAATATTATTCTACAAAAATCTTTATCGTTAGTTTGTTGACAGTGAATAAAAGAGAACATACTTCATAGACAAAAAAAACATCGTTTGAACTTTGAAATCACTAATTATTGCATGTTATTCATTCAACTGTCGATAAAATCAGTTCAAAACTCATCATTGATAATATGTAATACGTGATAAGATAAGATTGACAACATATTTAGCATTTCAGGTGACTAATTGTTACTAACAGCCCCGAATATTTAAACTGGACACAAATTATGTGTCTACTGCAAACCTCAAATCAACTTCAATGTTTTAAATAAGGGCCTAATTGTAACCACAGATAGTATTACTACTTAGTTACGATACCTTAGATACTATACTGATGACCACCTGTGACTACAGTCGCTGCAATTCGGCCGAAACATCGGGTAAAGAAAAAGGTATCAATCCAAAATTTCTAAAGAAACTAATGTAGACTAAAATCCAAATAGACATACCACTTCTATCAAGAATCAGGGTCACGTTAATTGTTCTAATCACATAACAATAACACCTGGAACCGTTAGACTACAAGCACACTGCAAACTTTTAATCGGCCGATAGTTTGTTTGGGCTCACAAATCGGTATGAAGATGAATGGTAGTACGCACATTACAAAGATCAGGTATGAAGCCGGTATCAGAGCGACTGAAAACTTTGATTGGACTTAAGATTATCTTAAAAAAAATTGGTAACCTTCGTTCAACTGTCAGCCGACTATTTGTGGTAAACTTAATGCTAACTTCAAAGTTATCACTCCTTACAACAGTCACCCACGCTAGATATTACGAAGACAGAAAGATTCACCTTGGCCTATTGGCAAGTAACTACAAACCCATGGCTTGTTTGTTTTTGTGTTATCTTTGATATTTCGAAAATTTTGTCTGTTAGTATTTGGTTGGATAGCCTTATTAGTGGGATTATTGTTGTATTAGTGAGTTCTTGATCAAATATTATTACTTTTGTGGTTTTGGATGTTGTGTTATTATCGTCTATTCAGCGACCGTAATTTCCCGAAATTAGGTCTGAAATATTCAACAATTCGGATTTGTTCTTTCCCAGAGTCCAATGCGTGCAAAATATAAATATTGATTAAGCAAACCATTTTGAACAACTACCTCTTCAATTTGAATCTTAATCACTAATATACATCTTTTAGCAATTTAATTAATTTCAAATGGCTAATTAGTAGAACCAGAAACACATTTACGTTTTACTACAAACATTTATTTGCTTACAAGTATTCGTGCGACCTCTAGACAAGTCGTAAATATCTAGTCTATACAACATCCTGTGTGTTCTAGCGTAGAATTCAGTTCAGACAAAATAACGATACTGGAATACTAAATAGGTATCATGTTGTAACTATCTTGATTTGGTCACAGTTGGCCAATGTTGGTCCTTGATGATCTTCAATTGTTTGTGTTTAACCTTCTTGAGAAGAGATCCAATGAAGAATGATAAGCTTCTACACATGGCTTTACCCGCTTCCTGAGGGAGCTTCTTCCCACACCCGAATAGAAATGAAACCTGTATATTAGCTACCACTCACAAACCATCGACGATTTGATAATATACAAGAGTGATACCTATATAGTGTAATCAATTAAACATCAATAACAAAGTTGTCATTAAAACTTCGTTTTTAAATTATATTATAAAATTCGCTGATTTTGCATCTAGTTTTCTCCAATTACTCTTCAAAATCGTAAGGCGTACCTGGTCTTCGTCTATCAAATATTTTAAGACCTGACAACTATTTAAATTCTGGTTTCTATGTTAATACTATTATCGATACTTAAGCTTATTCTTAGAAATGCTGTTTTATCTTATATATTGAAAGATTTTATTATATCGTTCGTAATACCTTCGAGTAGTTCTGAAATGCCCTTTTGAACCTATCGCGAGAGAAACTAAACTACTAAGCTTTTGCTCGGTAGACGAATTAATTATGTTATGATAAATGTTTAATTATTCTATAACGAAGAAATCATTTTATTATTTGCTAGGGCCCCCTGCTAAATCTATTTATTAGACAGATACGAATTGACTTCAACTCACGTTTAAGGCTGTTCTGAGAGAATATCGTAGCTCTTCACTATACTAATGGCCTTAATAAATAAAAAAAATACTAATGAGCAAACAAAAAATTTTCTTAATGTTAAATTATGCAAAATTGGACGAACATATAGTAGTTCGTGGTGGCCTAGTGGTTAAAAGAACCAACCTCTCGAGTATGTGGGTGTGGGTTCTATTCCAGGTCAGGCAAGTACCAATGCAACTTTTCTAAGTTTGTATGTACTTTCTAAGTATATCTTGGACACCAATGGCTGATAAAACGGTGAAGGAAAACATCTTGAGGAAACCTGGACTATAGTCTGAAATCACCAACCCGCATTGAGCAAGCGTGGTGATTAATGCTCAATCCTTCTCCATGTGAGAGGAGGCCTGTGCCCAGCAGTGGGACGATAAAAAAAAGGCAGTAACAGTAACAGGACGAACATATTTGATAAAGCATACTCTAATTAATACCTAAGGCGACAGGAAAATCTTACCTATTTCAATATCAATTTAGTTCATTAGGTTGCGAGTCAAATTCAAACAAACCGTTAGTCTAATTAGGCGGCCTATTTTTGTGTATTATCAGTGTCAGCCACAATCTAAGTCACATATTACTGCTCCGTTTGCTTATCGTGAGCAAATACAGTAATTGATATTAGTTTAATATGGGAACGTGGGCCTGAATGTTGATTTAGCGGCGAATGGGGTGCGTTTGGTTAGTTTTTAATGAAGGCATAAATAAATAAAGTAAATAATGACAGTGGTTTATTGCATTTTAAATTAGAAGTCAAGAAATATTATAGTTAAAAGTAATAAAGACATTTAAAATGGTTTGACGTGATTCCTATTTATTGTTATTTAACTTGTTTTTTTTTAGTTTAAACCTGGAAACTAAAATCAATCTTAAACAGTTAAATGTGCAGCACGTGGAAGCTAACATCAAGAAAAGTTTCAAAACTACACAAGTTATAAATTATGTTAAACAAATGCTTAGGCTTTGTCCGGACTAATTAGTAGATGGTCTATGTAAAGTTTACATAAAATCGGTCGAACGGTTTCTCATTTACTTCACTTTACCTATAAGTAGCGAGGCACGTATTAGGCCGCTGGTTAGTTATAAATTATATTAAATCCAAACTTCTCAAGTTCCAAGATATGAAGCTAGGCAATTGAAAGAGTCGTGGGGTCAAAGATCATAACGTTACAGAAGTAATAGATCTCCGAGGCTTCTGGATGACGGATCGGCGCCCTTTGATCTCTGACACTTGGTTCAGTTAGCCGTGGCCCTCGGATTACTGGCCGCTTTGCTATCGGTAGCCTATAAATAATTAACTTACTTATAAGTTTTGAGACTATTGAATTACAAAAGTATGCTGCTAATATGTACTCTATTTTCTTTATTAAGCTATGCCAAGAAATTAACTAAAAGTAATTAATTAAAAAAAAACCTTAAGACTTTTGTTACGTTGTACACAGTTTTTACAGGGATTTAATACTGTTTCGTTGGTCAAAGCAAAAATATACATAACTATTTGGTATACTTACAGAAATAAAAATTAGTTCCTAATATCCTGTATATCGGAGAATGATTATAAATTACAAGAGCGTTAACTCGTACATATTTTTATAACATAGGTACAATATTTATCCAATAACGGTGTGAAAACTACACACTCTTCTATCATTGACCATAACACGTTACATTATCATCAATTCACAAAACTAACTTACTTAGTATACCGATAATAGTAATAATTGTTACACCAAAATCAACCAGAACCAGACCTCTGCATTTTACTGCCAATCAAAACTGTATTCTGCCACCATCACTATAAAGCCGATATTTGAAGTGGATTTAGAAACTGGAAATGGATTAATACGCGTGTGAAGTCTTGTATTTGATTTCTCAATTAATGTTTTGTTAATATTGTTCTAATTAATCGAAAACCATGAATTTTATGTTCTGACTGAGTTTAAAGTTTAAAAAAGACCAACATAAAACTTCATCTAACAGTCACCTAATATGGTGAATACTTTGTTTTGGTTAAATCTAAGTATTCTCAAGAATAACTGTTCCTATCTAAAAAAAAATCTGTGTCACATAGCCAGCTCATTTACCTACCTGCGAAGAGGGTTACTTGGCGGTTTATTCGGGTGCACACAGCAGTTCGCACGGGACGTGGGCAAAACCACGGGTGAAAGATAGTTCCAATTACATAAAATTAAATGCATATCTTGACCTACGACTAATACCTTTATTGCATTTAACCAAACTCAGCAATTTATATAATTACGAAACGTCATGAACATTTGTTTACATAGTACCAATTTCAAGAGTCCGGTTACATGTAACCCGATGCCATGGATTCGAGGTCACATATACATATGTGTGGGCTACAATAGTTACAACTGATCCTTTGTGTAACAGGAGATAGTCGGCGATCGGGGAAGGATTACTCATCGGCTGTGAGTGCATAGCTTTATCTGGGTTACTGGATCAGAATTGCGTGCAAAGTCTAAAGTATGAAAGTGTTTATTATGTTTCAGTGTTGTTTAGGTTTATATCGTTTTCAATAAGTATGAAATTGTTTGCTGTTTTATTATTAGTAGACATAATAATCTTCATTCTGCGGTTTTGCCCACGTCTTATGAAAGCTTCTTCAGGCACCCGAATAAAAAATGCCGTACAGAACAAAACTGAAACCATTTTAAATTAGAAGAATCGTTCCTAATCAAACAGGCTCTTCTACTGTATAATATTAGTATAGATTTAACACTAACTTCCCACCAAACATACCAACTATTCGAAATTCAATAGGCTAGTAATTAGAATTATGATATATCAAAATACTGATGAATAGAACTGAGGGCTCTCTTCGTATAGAACAAGTTTACAAACTCCCAACCTTACTAAGAACTGGCGTGGACAAGACAAACATTTCAAACCAAACATTCTTTATAATAAAAATAAATATAACTTATATTATATTATATATTCATGGAAGAGGAACAATGAGAGAATAAACATTGAATTACTGATTACTGAAACATCTGATCAAACAAGTAATGAATTCATCGTGGTCATGGAACTATTTACGGTGATATTATTTTATGTCGCATGCACTGTTGTAAATAGTAGGTTTTTAATATGACCTAATATAACGCATTACATTTTTTTATTGTAACGTTTAAAACCAACATGAAAATGTCATTTTGTTATTAGTTTTTCAGGTTACAAGAAATGTGTATTGTGCAAAAGATTTAAGTTACATGCAACTTAAAAAGTGGTTAGTACTATAAAGCATGCCACATAAATCAGTATAGCTATACAATTTTACTGTTAATTTATAACACTTTATTAAACTTTAAGCACATTGTAATTTAACGCCAATTTATGTTTATAACAACTTTATAATAATTAAGTGCATTTATAATCAAACTAAGCCTACTTTTTGGGCTTAAGTATTTTATCGGCTTTATTACTTATTGATACTTTCAGAGATTTAATTTTAAAGTTATGATCCAATTAGATTATGGTACAATCCTTGCGTGAACATTAAAAGATTAAAATGGATTAGACGAGGCTTTGTGGCCCATGTTTTAATTTATTTTGCAATCACCAGTAATTTTTATTAAAATGGTTTTTTTCTTATTGAATTGACTAAATTATGAGTTCGATTTTGTAGCCAAAACAGAACGTGTAGAACACGTTCTGTTTTGGCTACATGTTATTTTATTTACGAAACACGTGATGTATCTATTTCTTGTTATTCAATTTTTCTCCTGTGAAACCAAGTTATTGACATTACCTTGTCAATGTAGGTACTTCTTTTGCCAAAACCATTTTTTTCTTTCTATGGCTGGTGATTTCAGAAAATTCGCAAGAGACTTTCTATTTAATGTGATCAAAATATTAATTAACAACAATATAAATTAATCATGTTTTCGTGGTACCAATAGAATCTATTTGAAATTCAGCTCATCATTTCATTCCAAAAGGGTCAAAGTAAATAAGAATACTTCTATTAATATCCGAGCCATAACTTTATAGCTAAAAACTCAATTAAACAAAAAGTTATGCAAAAATTTTGCAAAGCCTAATATTCTGGAGAGCGCCCGATCTAAATTGTCTCAAATTAACATAAAACCTAGAATTTTAATTAAGACTTTAGGATTTGGGTGAGCGTAACCTTCGGGATATTTTGTTAGGCGATCCTCCTTGGAATAATATTGGAGGAGATAAAATAACGATTAGTGCCACTCAATTTAATTTTGAAAGATGACTGTTTTCGTTGAAAAATTACTATTAAATCCTTTGTTTCCAATACTAACCAACCCTATTTCATATTTATTAAGTAACAAATAAAAAAGCTATTTTAATAAAAATAAATTCTAGACGTTTGCCAAAAAGCTAAAATTCTCCATTTCCCGCAACAAAAGCACAATAATTCCACCATGCGTTATTATTTAACTGACAAATAATTTTGATACGTTTTACCAGTAACCGTTATCTGGTGTACACTCGAGATGCCATTGGCTCGAATCATTTGCAACTTGATCACATTATGATGTTATCTCAATATGCCGCGAATTTTATCTAAGGAATCTTACGAATGTGCGATCGCATTGGTAAATATTGAGTCGTGTCATTGTCGCGTGGGGTGATGTTTGGTTTGAAACCGATGCAAGGTTTTTTGAAGGTTGTGTGTACTATAAGTTTGATGATTTCAAAATTCCATTGAACTTTAGATGTAAGTAGTAATGAAAATAATACTTCTCGTAATTCTATTCCACAACTGTCAAGGGAGTGACAGTTGACATTTTCTTGGCGTGTACTGACCTATTCTTGAGCAAAAGACGTTAGGGTCTCATCAGTCTCGATGTTAGGTTCCAGGTTATCACACAAACATGAAACACAGGTCAAGCAAAGAACCTCCTTTTTTAAGTCGGTTAAAAATGATGATGGTATTGCTTGTTTAGAATAACCCATGTGCCATAATAATACACTCGGATAATTCTTAACCTACTAATGTATACTCAGGAAATTCTTAACCTACCAAAAATCTGCTATATAAAGTGCCTTGATTTTTTTTTCTCGCTTATGGTGTGTTCAAGACTTTACATTATGGAAAATTACTTATCGTACGTACTTCTTGTAATCTTACAAAAATAGTAATGTGCTGGTTTGCTGGGTCATATTCATGAGAATATGATTAGGTAAGAAGATTTTTTTCAGATGAGTCAACTAATTTACATAATATCATAATTATACTGTGATGAATGTTTTATTTTTGTTTCTAAGAATCAAATATACATATGGATGACTCGGACTTTTCTGGGTATTTTATATTTTTGTATGTACTTAATAAAAATTGTTTGGGTTTTTATGTCTCCCTGGATGCGGTTTTAAAATCAGTTTTACAGGTACTTAATAATTAAAATAAAATTTTCATTGTTTAATAGCCCATTTCTACTCGACTTTGCGGTAAGTCGACGACTTTTTTCGTTTTAGTCACACGTCAAAATCGCATACTCCCAGTTTCCCTTAGCCACGCATAACGTCCCAATGATTCAAATTATGATTCTGCCGACTTACATCACGAGGCACATTTTCCAAGAAATTAGATCGCCCGCCAAAAATCCTAAGGGGTGTTCAAGTTTATGCTTTGCGTGTGCGTAAACACAACTTTATATCTACAGCTCAAATACAACCTGCCATGCAAATATCGACTTTAGTGCTTAAAAGAGAAGGATTGTTGGGTAGTTTCGTAGCTGCAAAATAAGTTGGCAAACAAAAACTACTGTTCATTTTTCATGTAGCGTTTTTACGGTAGACATGTTTAGTAATGCAAAAAATAATCTGAATATAAATAAATATGTTATGCTAACTCACGTTTCTTGGCTGATAGTGTTGCCAGGGTTTAAATTGAAAGCCTTTCGGTTCTTCTACGTGTTTTACTTGACAGCTTTTTGTATGAAAACTTATTATGGCTTACGTAGAAGATTTTGTGCGAAATATAGATAGCGTGAAATCTAAGATAAAATATGTGGTAATACAGAATATTAAAAAGCATTTAGTAAGTGTCCCGGATGACTATATAATTGTGGGTGCTGACTGTAATTTCTATATTTTTGGCAGTCGTTACGGGTAGGCAGAAGCCGGAAAGTCTGACAACCAGTCTTACCAATTGATATCAGGTTGCAGTCACTTCATGTACCTCTAAAACATTGGTAGGTAGGTACTCAGCTGCATCTGGTCGTAAGCCAATCAACCCCAACATACTTGTAAAAAGGCTTAGGCTACTTAGGAACATACATAATTATATAAAAAATAAAAATAAACATACTCTAGCACGGTACATTAAAAAAGAGGGTACTTTTTTCAGTGTCAACGCTGAGTGTTTTAACTTTTTCACTTTGCAGCGTTATTTTCATTCATTAATGTTAACAAAAAGTGAAATTATCATCATAAACAGGCCAGCCCGGACCCCAGGGTTTCCTCAAAGTTATTTACGCGAAAAGTTTCGTTTTAGGACGACACGATTCCTGTATAAAACAATTGTTATGTCGGATTGTGAATGTATGGCTTTATGTTTTGGTTTAAAGTCTGTTGTGTACTGGGTGAAATGAGAGCTGTAATTTTGAGTGTCCTGAATTAACATTTTAAACAGCATTTTAATTTTCACAATCAATATGCTTTTTAAAGGGATATTTATTTCAGTATTTGTAAAAATAAATTAATTAAAATGAGTACTAAAATGCTTTATTTAAGTATTGGAAAAAATATTCAAAAATATTGTACCTTCTATAAAAGTAAATAGTTATTTGTTATACAAGAGTGCAAAGTTGCTTTTTAACCGCGGGCTCAATTTTGATGACCGAGCAAGCGAAGGATTCTAAAATTGAAACACGAGCGTAGCGAATGTTTCAATAATTAGAATCCTGAGCGATAGCGAGGGAATCAAAAGAGCACAAGGTGAAAAATCTTTGCACTCGAGTGCAACACGTTACTTTTCATCCCACCTCATCGAGGAAATTACTAAATGCAAAAAAAAAAAACAAAATGGCGCGCACATACGAGTATCAAATTAAAAAGATGTACCTATTAAAGTTAACATATTTGAAAACTTACTTTAAAAATGAAACGACGTTAAAAATCTGTGTAAAAACAATAATAAAAAATACTTAATTAATTGAATAATTATTTTAAGCAGTATTTTATTTATTTAATATGTATTTGTTTGAAAAGTCTTATCAAGATTGGCACAAATGGAGTATTGCACACGATGTTCTAAATTCAAATCACTTTGCCGCTCTAGAGGATAAAAACGACTTTTGCGCTCAGATATCAAAGGGTAAAACTACTCTTTCCGAGATGGTGGAATGAAAAGGAATTTGCAATTTAGGAGCACATTATTGCTAATTGCAATTGTTAATAATTTGCTTGTGTAAAACCTTGTAGGAATGTTGTGTTCATTGAACGTTGATCCTTACAAGTGATTCAGATTGTGTTTATTCAAACTTTTTTCTCTTCAGATAAAAGAAAAATACTTTAACAATTGTAGTATTGGATTATATTTTTTTAACTATAAATAATTATTCAAAAAAGGAATATAAATACATAGCTAGCTTTCGACCGCGACTTCGTCCATAGCGCGAAGAAACTACATCCCGCACTCGGATAAAAACTAGCCCTTCTCCGCCTTCAGGATACCCCCTATATTCATGCAAAATTTTATCGCAATCGGTATCGCTTATGTAACAAACATACAACCTCATTTTCACAGTTTTCATATTGTTCACTTAGATACCTTTTATCCTTTCTAGATCTCAAAAAACAATAACGATTTTGATTTGTACGCCATGGTCACACGTTACAATATATCGAGGGCATCACACGTGACAGTGGCCCAATTATAAGGAAGTCTGACGAAATGAACGGATGTTTCATTAGCGGCCTTAGCTGGATACAATATTGAGGATAGGGAGACTATGGTGACTTGGGAATATGGCAAAATATTAAAAGAGATCAGTTTTTGATGTGATGCTAAAGATGTAAATTTTTTATCGTTTGTTTAAGGGGTCCTTTGTCAGGTTTCATTATCTTTATAGGAGGATAGTAAGATAAAACAACAGTATTATGTATAACACTAGCGTCTACCAGTGGTTTTACCCGCGTCCCGTGATGAGAGTACCTACATAGAAAGTACATGGCCAAGGTTTACCTCGATACATGGGCTATCTAATACTGTTTTTAAATCGGTCCGTCATGCAAGCAATTAAATTCTTCAGCTTTATTATATTAGAAAAGATTTGATTTTTGGGTTTTTTAGAAAAGGTAGGTAACTAAAGGTAGGATGAATCAGAAGTAGTCCTAACTGTTTTTACAGGAAAAGAGATTCCCTAAGATGCCTACTAAACAATGACAATGTCATTTAGTTACAATTAGGTAAATAATAAATCGGGGATTTCCAGTAAAATAACAACGTGAATGATTCATGGGTTTCAATTCCCACATAATAATTAAACTAACTGCAGTCATACAAATCGATTAATTCAACTCTGTATAGATGACTAGTGGTTTTCAAAATTAATTTAAATAAAAAAATAATAAAATTTAAACCCCTTGGATTTCCCCATATTTTACCTATATTGTCCTTAATCTGTTCAGTGGTTTAAAAACCCAGTAACAAATATATGGACAAGGCTTACTGGCCCAACTTTGCCTTATAAAGATTTTTTTTTATGCAGTGTCAACTTAACCAAGTAGGCCTTTGGCCAGCAGTGAGACAGAATTGTCACGCAGGGTATAGGCCTTTCTTCTCATGCAGAAAAGGAATTTGCGTTTATTACCAAATTAAATAAACAAAATCAAAACGATAGAATGTCCCAAATAGGTATTTTTCTATATCCATAATTGTAACAATGTCCAAAGTCACATTGGCCACGGTATTCACAGTCACACATCTCTGCGAGTCGTTGGACGCACACCTTTTCGGCGTAATATCGAAGATGTCCTAATTAAGGGACGCGCCATGGGCGGGTGCAGCCTATATTGCGACCTTTCAATAATGAACACTGGGGGAGGATTAGGTAGGCCTGAAGGATAGGCTGAAGCGATTTAAGAAGACGAAGAGGACGTACATTAGTTCCTCTAATATTATTAGTATGTCTTATCAAGCGTTTAAAAAAACTTAGTACACCAGGTGTGATGCTATAACCAGCTGTTTTTGACTACAAATATGAGAGAGTCCAGCCGGGGTCGAGTCGCTAAGTTGTCTCACTAGAAACAGGCTAACAAATATAATAATTACATAATTGTTAGGTACGCACTTGATGCTGGGAACCAGGGTATCGCCATATAATATCACTGGTAGTCGTATTCTACCGTAAAATTTTCACTATGAATTACTGCTTTTAGAAGTGTCCCCGGTTGGATACTCTGACATTTCAATAAACCCCATCTTTTCCATCAACGCTACCTCTCACCCTTCAACCACACATCGGATAAAGGAAAATATTTGTCAATGAAATCCTTAGCCCCCTGTAATTGCGGCGTGGTAGCCGAGATACCGCCGTTACAAAGAATCGTGTTTCAAACAGATACGACAAACGTTCCTAAAAACAATACAGGATAAATGGATTACCGATACGCGAGGAATTGGAGACACAATTAAGAGAAAACCTTTCGAATTGATTTTCTTTAAGTAAATCTGTGTGTGTTTTGTCATCTGCGCGGATTTATTTGGTTTTGGAATGTCTATTTATAGTATAATCTGTGGAGATGATTTAGATACGTGAAGGTATGGTATGATTGTTTCTGTTAACCTTCCTTTTCTTTATATTACATTACAAAGCTGAAAAGTATTTATTTCCATGAACGCACGGAACTCTGAAAATAACCTATCCGATTTGAAAAAATACATATTAGATAGTCCTTTTGTCAAAGGAGGTTTTTGGCCATTTTTTTGCCTGGGCAAAACCACTGGCAGAAGCTAGGTCACTCATAAGTTTAGTTCCAGTACTTAACTGGCTATTTTATCTTCGCGCAATATCCAAAATAATCAACTCTGCCATTCTAAAAATAATCCAAAAGAAACAGCTAAACGCAGCAAAACCATTCCAATTATTTCCAATACACCAGCCGGGTCTCAGATAGCGCATACATAAGTTCCTCTAATGGTATTAATGTGTAATTTAGTCTTATCTAGTGGATAGAAAAACTTAGTATACCAGGTGTAAGACTTTACCCAGCTGCTTCTAATAGTATTCAATCGATGAGAGTTTCAACGTTACACTATCAGTATCATGCTCCTGTGAATAACTTTAAGACTGTTTTTTCTTGTAATACTTTCTTGTTTATATTTTGTAGCGGCACGAGCTGGTTATTATCGGGGGTATAAAAATAGATAGTTTGCAAGTATGGTATTGATTTTACATTTCTCTATTCGCGATTTGTATTTTACATTTATAAGTAACTAGGTGTTTTTTTCATTAGTGAGGATAAATTACCTGTTGGCGTAAACATGATCTTAATAAAACCATTTTTATTACTGTCTTCTGTTTGTAAGTTATTTCCTAAAGTTTTGACTTCATTTTAAATAAATTGAAGCAGGTAATAATTACCTTAACTTTGACATCCTAGTATTGTAAACATGCATTTTAACTTTACCGATCCAAGTATTCAATTAACGACTATCTTAAATATGTAGGTAGTACAATTATCATGACCTTCCGAAAGTCGGTACATTACAAAAGTGAATTCGGAATACTTCAAAAACCATAAAAGTTATAAAAGTTTTTACTTTTATTAGTGTCGTGACAAAGGTGTGAAAAGGTACTTAAAATATCCTTTTTATGGACCTTAGGGCCTCGCGATATCCTTATATAGGAACTGTTGCTATTATACGGCTCATCAGCCAACGTATTTTTTATACAGCCTTTATATGCATACAGCGGGCGTTCTTGTTGATGTGGTTGTTACATAGTAAAATAAATGAAGCATGTATTGAACACGGTAGGGTCAGTGATTATAATAAGTTTCAGTTATTTAGCAAAATTATTATTTACTGTTAGGTGTCCTGCAATAGAGTAAAAATATATAAAAAAAACCGTTTATAATAATTCCGTAGGTAAAAAGTTGCTTAAGATTTGAGCACTTACGCATTTTTCTATTCTTTTCATTCAGAATATTATCTTCGTCGAATATTTCTGATACAAAAAGAAACACCATGTATAAGAAAAATAAACATTATCATAACATTAGTATTAATGAGTGGATATTTTAAGTTTTGCATGTTAATTAGCTATGTCATTGTAATAAAAGTGCTTTATATACCTCGGTGTGGAAGAATAACAGATGTTTTCAATAGGTACTGCTTATTGAAAACTAGCTTCCGTCTGCGGTTTCACTCACGTCTTAAAGAAACTGCTTCCCATAGTGTGTATGTTATTCTGATGTGTACCTATAGGTAATACTCTGTAATATTATTGCCAAGTTTTATCATTCATCAATTATTATCTAAAAAGCTTCAGGCCTTAACCGAAGAAGCAACGGAAAATCGGAAGCTACTTATGCAATTTTACTTTTCTCACCTTCTTTTACCTCCTAAAACCGTTACAAGAAAAAAAATCACATAATCACACTTTACATATTATTTAGAGGGCCAAATTGGTCTAATTCTGACGCTAAGAACTCCATACTAAAGTCATTAGTACTGTTAGGCGAAGTTCTCAGCAAGTGCGTAGGAGGCCTAACAACTACGTAAACTTTGTGTAAATTAGGCCTTCTACTAGAATAATTGTACAAGTTAGTTACAAAAATAACTAACATTTCTTAATGTAGGAAGTTTCCTACGTTTTGTCATTTTCTTTTCTATTATTAGGGTCACCACATATTATTAAAAAGTACTCCTGCCACGTATTTACGTCAGTCGTTATGTGTTAAGCTCAAAAACTATTGAACAGTTTTTTGTGGTTCAAAGCAATAGGTACAATGATTCAGGTTTTGGTATATACCTTCGTACAAATACAGAAATCAGCCACAGCCGTTCCGGGCTGCTTTTATCTTTATGACTTTACAATTGATAATTTCATAAAAAAATATCAAGAAAATATTTATCCTGTTAATATAAACCATGTTACCAACTTCTGTATGAAATATTTGTTAATTTCCTTACATTTTTACGAAAAAAAAAGTCTTGCCAAGAATTTTCGTTTTTTACCACTTCTCAAAGATTGTGGTGCTAAAAAATATGGAATCCAAACAAGCCAGGACTTACTAAGTCTATAAATTTAGTAAGTCGTTAGCAAGTTTGTGAGGAGAGTGAAGGACTGCTAGTGCTAACGGCAAATCAGTGAACATTCATGAAGTATTCGCGGTGCGTTCCCGTTGCGGGTACACTTTATTTAGGTATTTATTAACACGGTTTAAGTAGTCTAATTCACATTTGAACTTATGACGCATTGCAAGTAATACCTATATCATTTGATAAACATACTTTCTACATTACTGAAGAAAAGAGATGGACATCATAACTAAACATCATAACAAGAAAGCTAATCTAGGAATCAATTTTGCTATATGGATTGATATCTATAAGAAAGATTATATATCTACATATACTATATATATACTATATATATATATTATATATATACTATATGGATTGATATCTATAAGAATATTTGCATACGCTATAAGCAAAAAGCGTATCCTTAATCTGTTCGACAAGGGGATTGGACAACGAACACTTCACATTTTAAATTAAAGCAAAGATAGACCAAATAAGAAAACGGGTAACTGGTAGCATACCGTCCCATAATGATAGGGTGGAAATCAACCCCTGATTGAAGAGTGGGAGCTATTTCATCCCTCGTCGGCTCCGAGGGTGGCAGTACGGCGTCCTCATTTTTTTATTGAATAGTTTCTTTACAAAACATTTTCAAGTATGTGCTTTTATAAGATTTTTAGGAATTTGAAAATATGGTCGTAGTTTTTATTAGATTGGCAGACTTATCAAATAATTATAATATTAACGATTCAAAACACACAGGAAAAAAAGATGTATATCTTTACAAAAAAGTAAGCCAGATTGAAATAACTAAAAGAAGGATCAATGTATCTTATCAAAAAGATCACAGTTGTGAGCTTCACTAAATAGATCTAGAGAAATGTGAGAAGGAATATTACATAAAAGGATTATCAGATAACGTCACGAATATAACCATATTTCACACGAAACCACGATAAAATTACATACTGACAAACAAATGATTATTCGGAGCTTACGAACCTTAAATAAGATTAACAATTCTGGTAGTTCACAAGAAAAAATCCGAGTAGTAACAACAAAATCATCTCGGCAAACAAGAGGAAATCACCCTTAAATCATGACAACAGAGTCGAAAATCGTAGCAAAAGTAAACATTATTCGTAACGTTTGTATATTTTACAATGTACTTGCAACGTTATTAATGCTGTTCTCAACACCTTTATCACAACTGAGGAAGGTTTAAAATCGGTTGATGAAAGTGTAGATGAGGAGTGTGGGCCTACTAGGAATGAGGTGAACACACCAAATATTGACATTAGACTTAGTGGATACGACATAGAAATGTGTCCAAATACTGAGGTGTCGATGTGTATTTGTAGAGCAATAGAAGACGCAATAAGATGGTAAGATCTGTGTCTGATGGGATACGATGGGGGAGTACTGACAGATTTCAAGTGGCCAAACTTACGTTATGTCGATGATATGGTTTGAGTATGCGAATATACGACGTGTCAGAAAGATAAACTGTAGCATGTTTTAAAATCAGTTGAAATACAAAAAATCTGAAAATTTAAAATATTTTCAGATCTTTCGATTGCTAGTAGGATCTCCTCAATATTTACAATACTATATCACCTGCCAAGTTTGGTGATTAACAAATTTTCTCTTAACGTTACCATCCGATGTTTTCCTCCCGAAACTTTTAAAACATCTCTAATTGAGATTTTTTATGCATAATGTCCTCCATTCACAGAGCATTTATTTCTCTTTAAACGATCTCCCTTCCGTTTTCACGACATTAGTTTAATTCCCCTTCCAAATCATAGCCGCGTTAAGCATCTTAAACGTTTAATTTCAGTATTAAGGATTCACTTTGTGCAATGGGCCTACTCGAGTCATTTGCTTAGAGCTCATGAATAACTTACTTTCCTTTTGATGTACAATTAACTCTTTCTTAATTTATGAAGCTTAAACGTCAGATGTTTCGTGTTATTGAAAATTTAATTTTTGGATAATTGCTCTCGGGTGCTGCCAGTTTTGTTCCTGCTTGTGATTCGCAAAGGCTTGCCAATTTATTATTACGCTGATTTGATTTTAATTAGTTTTGATAATGTCTCTGAAGTACAAGCTTTTGACTACCCTCTATTTTTCAGCAGTCAATAAAACATTGACTTGGCTATTGGTACGTTAAATCTTCCTTCCCATACATAATGGTACATAACATACTGTACACATCGGTCTATAATTCAATGTTTCAGAGTCTTTATCATTGCTAACTAACTTTGTATATAAACCATCTACCTACATAAAAAAAAAATGATAAAAGTTTTGTACCATATATGATATTTCCTTTTTTGTCAATTATTATAAATACACTTCCCTCTAACAGAGCCAGCATCACAAGTACAACAATAACTTCAATAGAAACCAGTGAGTCATTAACCAAACGCTAATTACAACGTTCTGGAAACTTAAGGAAAGCGCGTTTCGTTACCCTTTCAATATAAGTCGCGATTACGTGCGCGTCACCGGTTTGCGCTCATTTGTTTTAATGACTTGCTAGGTTTGCGTTACAATTGAAGGGTTCAAAGATCAGAATTGTTAATTTTGGAAATAAATTAAATTCTCTATCGAAAGTTGTTAAGGTTTCTGTTGATTTTTGACTGAAAAAAATCGCAAACATTTCTCATGAAAACATATTTTATTTTGTAGACGAAACACAAATAAAAATATGGTCTTGTTTTCATCTAAAATCGTGTTAATTTGAAGTTACTTTTGTTTCACCAGATAGCTCCTGTCATTTACAAAGTTGAAACTTGAAAGCTCACTTCAATCACAAGGAGGTATCGAACTATTTCTGCTTACTTTGCTGGTTTCCATGTAAATGTATCTGTCTTCTATCTTCGAAACCAAGAACCATTCCGCTTTTATTACAAACTCGATTTATTAACTGCATCAATTAGATAGCAAACAGACATACTGACTTTATTGCGAGGGACACGACCCTAATAGAACAAACAATTTAGCAACAAAATTAAACCGAGAAAAAATCACACCGATATATCTAGAGCCGTTGAAACCACAATACATGTGTTTTAAACCCGATTATAATCGCCAATTATCCCTTTGATCGTCGAAAAATAAACTTTTTTTGTACAAAATGCGTAAACAAAAGGGTTCGCTACAATCGGAGGGTAGGTACTTTAAATTAAACACCAAACGAGGTTCGGAGAATGAAACAGCGAAGCACCGATGCGTATATTTTGGAATTATAAATGTATATTTTTGGATTGTATTCTATTCACAATCTGAAAATAAATCTTCTATTGAAAATTTTGATGTTATTTAAATAAAAGATAATCTGAAAATGCTGTAAAATAGTCAGTCAACCTTTTTATCATTAGTGTGACAGACTTTTGTAACCGATCACTCCTTCATTCGATAAGTAACATTACTAACGAGTGTTTAAGTACCCAGCTTATAATTATCCCTTGTTTTTCTGTTTCTGCGTCTAAACAGAACCATTGCCTTGACACAACGACATCCCCTTAGCATCCAAAATTTATTTACAACCCCGTGCAGTTATCCGCTTCAATCAACCCCGATTTGACAGCCAGATAATTATTACCCCTTCACCCCTAGGCCCAAAAACTGGGCCTGTCATATTTCCTATTTCATTCTTTGAGAGGCTTTTAAAAATTTCGGCGAAGGAAGTATTCATTTCCTCTTCCGTTTGTCTGTCTGTCACCGACACTGTAAGAAATGGGGTGTTTGTTTTCATTTAATTTTAGTCCTAATAAATAGAATTTATTTTCTTAGTATTATTTTGATGTTTATTGTAGTGAGGGAAAATGTACATCAGAATATTTCAGTAGTTTTTTCTGATACTTTTTATTTTGTAGTTTTAAGGCAAATAAGTTTTCGTTTTAAACAATTTCTTAATTTATTATTTGTAGAATCTTTCTTTCTCCTGCCCTGTTCCCAAATTTTACTTGGGGTCGGCGCAATATGTCATTTTCTTCCATTTTCCCCTGTCACTCGTCATATTGACACTCACTCCCTTTCTATTCATATCATCTTTCAGGCAATCCATCCATCTTTTCTTAGGTCTTCCTCTTCCTCTCCATCCATCTACATTCATACTTCGCACACACTTTGTTGCATGCGTATCATCCCTCCTCATTACATGCCCATACCACGACAATCTTCTACTTCTCATGTTTTCTGTAACTGGCGCTACTTTCAGACTTCCTTTAATGTAATCATTCCTCACTTTATCCATTCTTGTAACACCACACATCCATCTCAGCATTCTCATTTCTGCTACATGCACTCTCTTCTCATCCCTCTTTTTCAACACTCCGATCCATACAGGACGACAGGTCTAATGACGGATTTGTAAATTTTGCCCTTCAGTTTGAGGGGCATCCGCGGGTCACAGATAGCGCTAGTTACCTGTCGCCATTTCATCCATCCAGTATTGAGCCGATGCGTAACGTCCCTGTTCACCTCACCGTCACTTTGGACGAGTGAACCATGGTACCGGAAGTCGGAGCAAACTGGTAGGGGCATGCCGGCTAGGGTTATGGTCATGGGTCCTGAAATACCACCAAAATCACAATGAAGGTATTCGGTTTTGCTCCTGCTCACCTTTAAACCTACTATCTCCAGTCTCAGCCGCCATGCCTCCAATCTACTCTGGACCTCTGGCCCACTCTCCCCCACCAGAACAATGTCATCGGCGAAAAGCTTACACCAGGGTGCCTTCTCCTGTATATCTGCCGTTAGCGCGTCCATTACCAGCAGGAAAAGGTACGGGCTGAGAGCCGACCCCTGATGTAAGCCAACACCTACACTGAAACTGGCGGTAGTGCCCGCTGCGGACCGGACTTGTGTACTGCATCTGCCGTACATCGCTCGAATCAATTGCACATACTTCCCTGGTATACCTTTCTCCTCAAGGGCCCACCACAAAACCTCACGAGGCACCCGGTCATATGCCTTCTAGAGGTCAACGAATTATATGTAAAATAGGTAAGTTTTATTACGAATGTGAAGAATAGCACTCAATCGCACAAAAAAAAAACTCTTTTCTTTCAGAATGTCACCACATTTAATTTTCTTTCAAATCTTTCATGCGATCTAAATAACTGCAGTTCAGTAATTTTAATTCAATTGAATTGAATTAAATTCCATCATTTTTCTGAGCAACCCTTTATGTTTTCGTCGCGCTACAGAATTAAGGGCGCTGCAGAAGGGACGGCTAATACTCGTAAATTATTAAGAAATCACCCTTCGGAATATTGTATTTTCTCGAGATTTTCTCTTATTCACGTTGAATTTATTTTTGTTCAACAGTGTTGTGTTTTGTTTGCGTTTAATTCTATTTTGACGACGGCTTTAGAATTAAAAATGTATCGTTAACGAAAAGGTTTCAAAATACTTGCTGATTAGATTATCCTTAGGCAATTTTATTTTCAGCAATAGATTCTATATTTGTATACTTTAGATCATTATTTTACCGTTTTCCAATCTAAGTAAATGCGTCATTCTATTTCAACTTCTTGTAATGATAAAATTTATTCATATAAATAATATAATTTCAAATCTACTTGAATGGACGTTTAATTAACTAGGAACCTGTAAAACGAGAAAAGAAGATGTACACACATTTATTTCTAAACCATCATAAAAGCCCATGCCATTGTTACAAAGGTGTTAAACCACAGATTCAAATCGCAGCGGAAATTAAACATTAACAATAGCCAATAAAAATAAAAAACAATACAAATGACATTACAGTAATATTGTAATTAAATAAAACTAAATAGGTTACGGTGATAACCACAACCCCAGTGTCAATCGATCGTGCCTTAACCCTAAAAAAACAACGGTGGGCTTGCGTGACCCCGGCAATTAATTTCAAAAGTACGGCAACCAGTGAGTGGGTTTTATCATAATTATAAATGCAACGTTTGTAGTGTTAATATGTATTCACGGTAGAACGATGTGCGTTAGTGATAAATAGCTGCCTAATTGTTTATATTATAATAAATAAAGGACCCAATGTTTAGGGTTTGGAGTGTTGAAAAATTACTTGTGTTTTTGTTTTTCGTGGTGTAACAATTCCAGTGGTATTAAAATTAATTTGTTGACAAATTGTAATGAAGTTGTGGTATGGTAATGAGGTAGTGGGAAAACTTAAGTATCTGTGTTATGTCTCAATGCATAATTATAATGTATGTAAATGCTGACGATTCAAAACCTTTATAAGTTGTGTCATCTAATAATGGACCCATATCAGACCAGAAATAAACATATATAAATAAATTATACATAATATCATTTATAAATTTTTTGATGCACTGTATTAGTTTTAAGTTGTATATATATATATATAAGTTTATTTTATTTTATTTTCAATTAATGTAAATATATTGTGAATATTCAAGAAATAAACTATTCCAATTAATCAATTACCTTTAGCTGTCAGTTGATTTTTTTTCCGAAGTTGCTTTGTACATTATTGTAGGTACGGTATGTACGAGTACTATGTACGCATTGAATTAGCCTACTCTATCAATGTTTGAATTAATGTAAAATAAACTTACAAATATACAAGTTTATAGATATGATTCACATAATTACGCTAATACAAAAAAATTACAGATCTCACTATTTACAGTAAACAGTCCAAGTTTAGGAGTTGAAATAACATTACCCGTTAAGAATGATCACTTGAAAAAATATTGTATGTTCAAGTTACATTAGTATCTGAGATCTACGTTATAATCTAACATGTAACACTCCACTTGCCGACTATCAAGCTATTTTAATTGTGCCTTAAATGACCCGTGATGTTATTAGGGTTAACAACGCTTTATTTTTTTCACTAGTGTTGTAGCAATGTCGACTCTGTTGATCGATGTGATGTGTTCGCTTTGTCGGCGTATAATTAAATAGTTTGCGATGTGTGTGTGTTAAGGCACATTTCTCGGAAATTGCTGATACAGTTTTAGTGGAATTAAAGTTTTCGACTTGATTGTTGATAAGTTTTTGTTGATTTTCGCCGAAGCGCTAATGAAACCGTTTCGGGGTAGTATCTGCATTGTTAATTTATTTGTGAAGCTCTATTGATTCTTTTAAGTGCCGTTATATTGTGCTGCTGTTACGAATTTTGGCATTTAATTTATAGGAATCGTATTTGTGCAAAGTGCAATGTACTGCAAAAAGGGGTCAATATTTGAAACTGATTAATATTTTTTTAGCATCATAGGCATACTTTTACACATAGTGGGTACTTACATAGTTTTCTTGTTTCATACTTATATTAATGTTTCTTCGCCTTAACAGTTTATGTAAATTAGGGCTCTCACGAGTACTGTAATCACAGGCGATGCCGGGGTATTTAATGTGTTATTTCAGCTTATTAAATTATTATTATTGTTTGCTTTACTGTAATGAAGAAAGTCTCCAGAAACACTTTATCAATTTTGAAGTTAAAAACGTAACCCTTTTCGCAGTCGGGTGAATACGCCACAAATATCTCATAGTTCACCTACATTGAAATGAACACACAACATAACGTATTAAGTATAATCTAAATAAGTTTAGGATCCTGAAAACAGTTCAGGATACTTTCTACCCTGGTATTTCAAGACCTGTGATAACTTAAAAAATAGTTAGAAACATCTTAAATACAATGCCGTAAGATTAAAACCATATACTTAAGAAATACTTTTTCAACAATTTATGTAAATCAGATCCCTCACACTCTGCCGTAATAACAGGCCATGTCGACAACGTGTGTTATTTTGACTTTTTAATTAATATCCACATTGTTTCCTAACTTATTGTTACTTCCTTCATTAAGTGAAGTTTTTCGGTCATTATTATGTGTTAGGAAAATATATGGTACAGATTATTTTAAGTGTGTGACACGTTTTAATATTAGTTGTGTTCATATTTTATTTGTTAATTAGTTTAATAATGGATCATGTGTTACATTATTAGGTTTAAAGTTGACTTATTTATTAACTACACATATAGTTTCTTCAAGTGATTTCATAAACGTCTCGTAAGAACTTCTCTACACCCGAATAAAAAATTCTCAGTAAATGGGCTATCTAACGCTTAAATTATTTTTCGAATAGGTAGGCCTAATGGTTTCTGATATTACCTATAGTGTTCAAACAAACAATCTTAGGTATATGAGGATTAATTATATTACTTTTTAATACTGTCTTTTTTATGAAGGTGCCTTAGAATAGGTTCGCATTTAAACATTACACAGAAATAAATAAACTTCAAAACAACCCACGCGACATCATCACAATATCTTGAAAGTTACAATTTTCAAGTTGTCTGTATCACCCTCTTTAATTAGCTACCATTCCAATCCAACCCTCACCATGTTCACAAACCAACCCTTTCATCTCACGTATCACACGAAAAATTTACACCACCCCCAATAAATTCAAAAAATAAAAAAATACCATTAGAAACTCATTAAATTGTAAATTAATTACGCTGGCAACAAAAAATAATGCATTAGTGCTTTCAATTAGTTGCACCTGTTAGATATCGAACCCAGGATATGTAAATTACGTCTTAATTTCGTTTTTAGGGAAGATTTATTGGTTATTTCCATGTTTATGAGTAAAAGGGTTATTTGTTTGCCTTTGGTTTTAATGGGATTTTTAGGTTGTATATTTTTTTATGGATATATTGTTGTAGCCGTAAATTAATCGCTATGAAAGCTCGTGCAGTTATGGGTCCGTATATTTAGTTAGTGAAATATTGCACAATGGTAATCAAGACCATAACTGCTTAGCTTTTTTCCAACGTGGGGCCGGCTTCCAGTGTTACAGGATGCAACTGAGATTTACATAGAGCAGAAACCTAGCTGGCCACATCAACCCAGTTAGCCGGACAAAACTGACTGGTTTTAGCTTTCCATTCTTCATGAAACAATATTTACAAAAATCTATCCTAGCATTTATTGATTTACAAATCGACCCCATCTGTAAAAACAGATGACTTTTTATACAGAAAGTAGTCTATGTTTACAAGACGCAAATACCTACAACAAAATCTATGACTCTATTCAATAAGTTCCCGATTAGAAGCAAACAAACTGAATAAAAAGCCATTGTTTCTCAAGCGGGTGTTTTTGTTGGGGTCACCGATAGCAAGAGGTCATCCCAATATATGGCTTACACAACAATATAATACCTTATTAGCTTCTGCAACTTAGAACACATACAATACAATCCACTTATCTTATTCCGTTATGCACGATCACCACAACTACATTTTTAACTCTATTCTGTGGTACAAAGAGTTTATATTTGACTGAGTCACTCCGTACTTTAAATGTGAGGTAACTTTCAAATGAAATAGGTTAATAGGCTTTTTAACGCCTAAACTTAAGTTACAGTTCGTTTAAAACATGAACCATTTAGGTCAATGATTGGAAAAATACAGATCTGACACTTCTTTCAATGCTGTTTAAACGCAATTTTGAGTAGAAATCATGTTAAATGTCAGAATGTCAATCAAAATGACGTTTGGGATCAAAGAGCATAAGATATTGAAACTATAAATTACATTTGTTTGTTACTTAAATAGTTATTGTGTGAGCAAAATCTATTGACTTTAAAACACTTTCTAATGTGTTTATTTCAAAAGGAATTACCTACATGTGATCGATGTATGTAACAAAATGACAAGGCAATTATAACATTCATAATCCACATGAAAATGTATTGATGGTTATGTAAAATAAAAACAGAAAAAAACTGTGAAATCCCTTCAGATATAGAATATGTTTGAGTAAATTATCTTTTCTCTCCTAAAAACCAGCATTATATTGATCTACAACAGTGAAACAAAAATTGTGACACATCTGTAACAAAAACTTACTCTATGGCCCAAAAATTAAGGGGTCTAGTAGCGCCAACAAATTACAGCTTTTTCGTTTATCTACACAGAAGCTCGTTGCTTTCTCTTTGACCATATTGATGACTAATTGGTCACAGTAGTGGACGTCATTTAGTGATTTATTGTCTGAAAGTATGACCACTTAAAATATAAAGCTTAGGACAGTTTTTTGATAATGTATGTGACGAAAGATGTCAATGAGGTTATGAAATAGATGGTGAAGAAGAAGTAATAATGTGTACTTCCACGTGTAATAAATAAATGTTTTTAAAAATACTTCATTTGTTTTACCTTCCAAAAAGCTGCGTGTGACATATATAGTAGATAAAAGTAGGTGCAAGTCGAACATTGTGTTAACTAGTCTAACCATTCATGATAATGACGACCACGATTTTGGTCATGGTGGTAAGTAGGAAGGCCAATATATGGAAGTGAACTAAAAATAAATATACTGATATGAATGGTTTTTAGGACAAGATATGTAAACATTTATTTCTATGCGACTTATTTTCGCTCGGACCACAACCAAAACGAGCACAAAACGATAAAAAATATTCATACAAACCAAAATTGATGCGGTTTCCCATAAAAGTATCCCCCTCGATATCAGTATCATCTAACGCCCAATTACAAACAACATGCAGAACCACGATGAAAGTAATAAAATCTCGTTACAGTTTTTACAGCACACGGTGGGACCCTAAAATTGATTTACGATACGTAGGTATTACATTTGGCTCTTAATGATACTGATTGCGTTAGGATTATTATTTAACTTTACGAGGTGGCAGTCAACGGGCCAGTTACACCATGGTTTTATGGGAACATGAGTTATGGCTGGTCTCGAATTTGCGATATTGCGTTTTTGGTTCGTATTTTGTTGGGAATGTATGTAGGTCGTTTTTCTGTGACAAAAGAGTTGAATCATGTTTTTACATACGAACAATTTAGATTATCCAACTTTATGGAAGAATATTATTTATTTACAACAAATCTATACAGTAGGTACTAAAGAGGGTCAAAATATTCCTCCATCCGGACGTTCAAACCTATTTACTGTTTAAGCTTTTCTTCAAATTTTTCCAACTGTGATAAGTAAATTAGATGTACTTAGTTAGCCACCCAATGAGTTTATTTCGGTGGCAGTTAGCACATAAAGATGCCCAACTTTTGATTTTCAAACTCTGACGGCCAGTTTCTTCATCAAAAGTTAAAGTTAAAGTTATGGCTAAAGTAATGTCTAAAGTAAAAGTAACGGTTAAATTAAATTTTTCTATTAGTTTTGCTGTCACTTTAGCCTTGAAAAAACGAATTTGACCGTTACTTTTACTTTAGACATTACTTTAACTTTAAGTTTTGATGAAGAAACTGGCCGATAATATATTAAACATTCATACAGTAAACTAAAACATTTTATATCGTTTATACTAATTTAATCACCACATCAACGCCAACAAAATTGCCTCCAAATTCAACGACAAAATCATTTATCAAAACAAACCGGTTAGATCCACTTATAACTGACTTTAACCAGTAAACTAATCTGTTATCATCGGCGCCATAATTATCAATCGCAGTGAAAGGAAGGTGTGGACGGGTCTGACCTTTCACGATCCTGGTCTGAAGGTGGAGTTAGAAGCTGCTTATGTGTTCGACTGTTTTTGATAAGGTGCTATCTGGGAATGATCTGGTGCCAGTGGTAGTGTTATAATTAGCTGGCATTAGAAAGACTACTGATTCTATAAATTTGTAAGCTAAAGTGTCTTTGGATTTTATTTTGGTTTAATTGAATGATGATGATGTTGATGATTTTATGATTTGAACTAGCTGAAAGTGTCCTTGAGTGCTGCAAAATGCAGAATTTTGGTCGGTCCTCAGTTTGACCGGGCTCATAAATCAGTATGGAGCTGAATGGTAGTGCGCACATTACAAAGATTAGGTATCTATTATTTCGTGACCATTAAAATTTAACTTAATCTGTTTCTATGTATTTATATTCCTCGGGTCCACTAATAGGCAACAAATGGTTAAGATAACTCTTACAATTTTATTGCTATTTTCCATTGAACACAAGAGAAGTAATTTCTATCATTTACTATAGAAAACTTGTTTCCTATATCCTAAACATTTTATATCCTTGAATAGAATGACTTAAACGAACTATACAAAACAGTTATTCTTCGATTTATACTTAAACCTACAATTTTCCCATTATCGTATATTCAAAGTACTACTTTCCACCAGCAGTTTTACTCGTATCTCATAGTACACTACTCCACGCGTCCCGATAAAAAATGTCCTATAGTCTTTTTCCCATAAATGGGCTATCTGACACTGAAACAATGTTTCAAATCAGTCCAATAGTTCCTTAGTTCAACCAAACAAACAAATAGCATTAAAATATTAGCACAGATTACTTTAACAAATCAGTATTTGCTATCGGCATTAGCACTGGCTTCCATCACTGGGAATCGAATCTGAATAGTACTTCAATACTTCAATACTTCAATACTTTATTGCACTCCATAAGTTTCGTGATGGTGTTACATAATTATGTTGTTTTGTTACATTATGGACCCCGTCGGGCACGGCAACGTAGAAGAGAGGAGGAAGCTAGTTTTATAAATGTTATTATTGTACTATTTTATTTTTATATTAGACGGAATGTATGAGTTAAAATTTTTATTGCTTATTTCATTCTGGTTGTACTTATTTAAGTAATTTAGTTAGAGTGATGCTTATTTTATATATTATTTATTGTTTTTATTATACCTAAAGAGAATAGATGTGTTTATTATATTATAGTACTTGTATAGTTTTATATTAGGGGTTTTGAAATTATTATTATTTTATATATACATATATATCCAAATATATTGTTTATTTATTTATTTTAAGTTTTTATCATTCATGTACTCGTTAATATTATAGTATGCTTTATTTATGAGTATTTGTTTTAACTTTTTAATAAATAATATATTACTAGTTACTTTTTTTAGGGTTTCTGGAATCTTATTATATATTTTTATTGACATGACATATGGACTATTCGAATGTAGGGTCATGTTTGAAGTAGGTAACATTAATCTGTTTCTATGTCTTAGAGATCTGTTTGTATGCTTGTCTCCACGTTTGGTAAAGAAAGTAAGGTTGTTTCTCACAAATTTACATATTTCTAAAATGTATATACATGGTAAGGTAAGTATTTGGTGTTTTTTGAAATAGGGTTGGCAACTGTCCATTTGGTCTATGTTAGTTAGGATACGGATTAGTTTCTTTTGAAGAGTGAAAAGGGAAGGTGTGTCTGTGCTATTACCCCACAATATTATTCCGTAGCTAAGCCATGCGTATGCGTAGGCATAATAAGTGGTTAAAGCTGTATGAAAGTCGGTGGTCTTTTTGATTTCCCGGAGAGCGTAGGCGAATCTAGATAATTTTGATCGAATGTTTTTTACGTGCGTCTTCCAGTTTAAGTTTGTATCTATAGTTACTCCTAATAATGTGAATTCTTTGACATTTTCTATTTTTGTACCATTAGTTGTGAAGTTTATTTCTAAGGGAGATTTTTGATATGGATAGAACGTGATTAATTTAGTTTTCTCATAGTTGATTTCGAGATAATGATCTTTCATCCATTCTGCAATTTTATCGAAGATGTTTTGAAGCCGCTCATTTAAACCGACCGTGTTGTCGCATGCAGTTAGCAGTGATATATCATCCGCGAATAGTACACATGGTTCTTTTGTAATCTTCGGGAGGTCGTTGATATAGATTAAAAAAAGTAGGCATCCAATGACACTGCCTTGAGGTATTGATGCGTTTATGATTTTTTTATCAGATCTAATATTTATTATTTGTTTAAGGTCAGGATTGCAACTTTCTATTTCAACATATTGTTCCCTATTTTTTAAATATGATGTGAACCATTTGTGTGCTTTTCCACGAATACCTATTTTATATAATTTATCCAGTAGAATGCTGAATTGGACTTTATCGTATGCTTTAGTCATGTCCAGGAGTATTCCGACCGCATATTGTTTTTTGTTTACTATATTAATGGCTTCCTGCATATATTTATAAACAGCAAGGGTTGTTGAGCGATATTTACGGAAACCATTTTGGCTTTCATCTAAGATTTTGTATTTTTCGCAAAAATTGTATACGCGGTTGCACATGGTCTTTTCGAAAATTTTAGAAGCTGTGGGTAATAACGCTATAGGGCGGTAGTTATGCGGGTCTGTTTTAGAGTTTTTTTTATGTATCGGTTTAATTATGGCTTTTTTAAGTAGATCTGGGAATTTGCCTTCTTCGAAGGATTGATTGATTAATATACAGAAGGGTAATGTAAGTTCATCAGCACATTGTCTAATAAGGGAAGGTGGAAGTTCATCAGTACCGAAGCTTTGTTTATTTTTAAGGTTTCTTATGATATTATAGATTTCGCGGTAGTTTACTGGTTCCAGAAAGAAAGTATTTAGAGTTGATTGTAGTGTAGGCAAGTCTTGAGGTGTATTAATTGGATTATGAGCATTTTTTTCCCCAACCGACGCAAAAAAATTGTTAAATTCATTTACTATTTGATTAGGGTCTGAAATTAGGGTGTTATTTATTTGAAGTTGAATGTTATGGTGTTCTTTACTAGATTTTTTATTAGTACGTTCGTGTATTATGCCCCACATAGTTTTTGTTTTGTTTTGCGACATTTTGAGTTTATGTATGTAGTGTAATTTTTTGGCTTTGTTTACGGTAAGTTTTAAAATTTTTTCATAGTTTCTATAATATTTATTTATAATTGGATTATTTATTTTTATAGTTAAGATTTTAAGTAGTCTCTTATTTTTGCATGAAAGCTTTATTCCTTTGGTTAGCCAGTATTTTTTACATATTTTTTTAAATTTTACTTTTTGCTTTGGTATGGTTTTATTAAGTATAGTTTGTAATATATTATTAAAGGCTTCGTAGTTTTGGTTTATATTGTTATTTTTAGTAATTATATCATTCCAATTTACTGTTGTTAGTTCTAGTTTAAATTTATTTATATTATTTGTATTATATATCCTCTTTTCGGTATACCAGTTCATTATTTTTTGTTGTTGTGGTATGTTAAATGTTAGTATAGTGCCGCAATGGTCTGAGAAACCCATTTCCTGTACATGTGTGTGTACATCTTTTGTGTTGAAATTAGTGAATATCAAATCTAGGCAAGTGGCTGTGGTTTGTGTTATGTGAGTAGGATCTTTTATGTGTTGTGTTAGTTTGTATTCAGACATAAGGTCCAGAAAGGTATTAGTTTTTAAGTTATTTTTAAGTATATCTATATTTAGATCTCCTCCGATTATTAATTTTGATTTAGAGTGTTTTTTATTTAAATATGTTAGTATTTTGTTGAGTTGACAGAAAAATGTTTCTTCCTCTCTCCTATTCCAATATATTGTTACTATCAATAAATTTTCTTTTGGTAATTCAGTCGCACAAACTTCTACTATGTATTCTATTGACATGTCCGATATTTCTTTTCTTTCTATATGGTATAAGTTTTCTTCAAGGAGGATGCAGACGCCGCCTCCTCCTCGGCTCTGTCGGCAATAAGACGCTGCTACTTTATACCCGTTGAAGTGAATCATATTCAATTTTTCTTGAGACAACCATGTTTCGGTTAGGCATATTACTTGGTGCTTCGGATTTTCGTTTAAAAATGCTTCAATTATGTGTTGTTTGTTATGTAAACTCTGGATGTTTTGAAATAATATGCTAAAAGGTTGGTCTATATTCGCGAAATAAATGGTTTTGCTGCTTAGTCACAGGTACAGTAGTATTAGCGTCGACATCGTTATGCTTATTATTAATATAAGTATAATCATTTTTCTCATGCTTGCTTTGAATGTATGTATTTAGATCTTCTTTTATATTAAATTGTTCTCCTTCTATAAATAGTTTTTTGTTCCTTATTATTGCATGCAGTCCCTGTTTTCGTGCATTTAGCATTTTATCTCTCATGATATTTCTCTCTTTTCGTTGTTCTTCGTTTAGGAATTCAGATATGCTTATCCCGGTACCGTAGAATTGTCGATTGTTAGTGATTAAGTATTTGACCATTCTTTTACTTATTAGTTCGATGACTAATGGTCGGGTTTTGTTGAAATTATGTCTTCCAATTCTATAGGTATCCTCTATGTAACCTGACAAGTCTATTTGTAAGGTGTCTAGGAACATATTTATGATTCTATTATTCAGACTATATTCAGATTCTCTTTGTTCTTCCATAAGGCCGTATAGCACAAATTTTTTGGTGTTGTTTTCAGCTATTTCCGTAGGTGGTTTACTTGCTAGTTTTTTTATTTCACACTGTAGGGATTCTGTTTCTTTGTTCAGCCTTTCTATTTGCAGATTAAGTGCTTCTATTTCCGCTTTTCTCTGATCATTTTGTGTACACAAGTTAGTTGTTTCTTGTTTTATGTCTTTACTTAACTTTAATATTGCTTTGTTAATTTCTGATTGTATCATAGTTTGTATTTCTTGTATTATAGACTTATTGTTTTCTTTTAATTTCACGGTAATCATGTCGCTCAGATTGTGTAATGTTAGCTCTTTTTCTGTACTTGTTTCTGTATTTACCTCCACAGTATCTCCCAATATACTTAAGTCTTCTGAGTTTATTGTGTCATTACAATTTTGACTTTGACTGGGTTTTTTTCTAAGTGTTACGTTTTTTTCAGGTGATATAGTTTGGATATTTATTAAGGACTGTCTAATAGGTGTATTTGAGTTGTTTGTCTTAGGTCTTTTGCATTGACATTCTGGACATTCCCAGGTTAATCTCCCATTTTTTATTAAGTTTTTGTATTGGCTGGCAGACACATTTGCGCATTCCAGATCATAATTTTCTTTGCAGGTTAGACAGGCAAGGTATTGTTTGCTGGTGATTGTTTGTTTACAACCTGTACAGAGAATAGTGTTTTCCTGTTTCGACACCGGTGGAGCCATCTCGTGTTTTGTGTAGAACTGGTTGACTTGAATCAATAGATCAAAGTTATCATAGAATGCTAGTTCTTAAGTATTTAGTTAGATGTCGCTTTTTCCAATTTGTAATCGTCGATAAAACAGTTTTGTTGATGTTATAGGTTATTTTTCTGTAGTAAGATGTTTTTAACACTTTTTAGCACTGTTTCTTTAGTTTATTCACTATGTTTGCACGGGATCTTCATATTTGCTAATAGTATTTTCGAAGTATGGCCGGTCGTTCACCACTTGTTGACCAACAGTTGTGTTTTACCGTTACGTATTTTCTTTTTAGTTTTAAGAGTTTATATTGCACTTTTATCACTTTGCTTGGTAGTACACGTTATAATGAGGTGTTAAATTCACTTGTGTAGCTATATTTTACTTAATTCTAGACTTCTTACTATTTTTATTGATTTAAAATCACTGGAGCAAATTAAGACTTGCATACGCGGTGACGCTAGCCAATCCTCTCTCTGTGTCGCAATACCACCCGCTGCGCCGTCCTGCGTTCCTCACATTTGTTCAAAACCTATTCATTCTCTATTGAATAGTATTAATATATCGGTTTAGATTGCGCTTGATTTAGAACTAGGTTTTGTTGCTTTGTATTATGTTTATAGTTGGTTGGTATTAGAAATCTAGGATATAATTGTAATTTTGTTTTTATGTTTTAAGTTTACAATAAATTGATTCAAGCTACTGATCTTAAATCGTTACGTATCTATTCCTTTTTAGGTAAATTCCAAAAATATTTTTGTATATACAAAAATATAATATATATACACACATAAGCAAATGTGATTTACCTAAACTTACTTATTTTTGACGTATAGCATATTTTATGTGGAATACGTCATTCCAATGTGAGGAATATGTCTATTTTTTCAATATCTAGATAATGAGGAATTGCGAAACTATAGGTACATACACGAATATTTCTCATAAAATAACAATCAAGTAAATAAACTTCAAGTCCATAAAGACTAACATACACGATCACATGAGTGAATAGAAGCGATTACACGCGTCCGCAAGTCGGAGTAACTTACACAAGTCGCGCGCGGAAACTTTCGACTCGCGACTCGGTCCGTCAGTTGGGGCTCTTACTTTTTGTGATCTCTTCACTTGCGAAGCTTTTTTCTTGTTGGGGATTTTTCTGTTATCTTTATCTAGTGCGATTAGGTTTTTTTTTTTCAATTTGTAGATCACATAAGTGAATAGAAGCGTTTACGCGCGTCCGCAAGTCAGAGTAACTTTCGACTTGCGATTCGGTCCGTCAGTTGGGGCTCTTACTTTTTGTGAAGAGATCACATAGAGTATCTTAACCCTGTCGCTCTTACGAATATGCATGGTCAAGCATTTTACCTCAATTTATTTATAATCTAATTCTTAAATCCCTTTGTCCTTCAGCCAAAAAAAACACACAACCAAAAAAGCACCCTTTTTCAAAACAGCAGCTTCCTCCAAAATCAAAGACATTTCAGGATCAAAAGCATATCTGACGTGGAAATGAAACCGAATCACCCGGGGCTCACGTGGAACAACGCCCAGTAATTGGTAACCCTTGTATGAGCGAAGCCCCAGGACCTGCAGGCCTGGTTGTGGTTACGGGCTCATAATTGGATAATGTAGACTAATGTTGGTGTGATATTTTGTAGAAGTTGTTGTGTGCAGTTTTGGGATGTGGTGTTACTCATTGATTACCTTATTGTGTTCAGGAGTGTAGATGTGCGCTAAATACAATTTTCTAATCTATATATATATAAATGAAACCCGGTTTCCGTTGTCACGACATAACATGAAAACGGCTTGACCAATTTGGCTGAAAATTAGAGGGGAAGTAACTTAGACCCGGGAGAAGGTTTTAGATTTTATCACCATCCGGCTACGGGACGCGGGTGAAACCGCGGGCAAAAGCTAGTTTCTTATAATTACCAACAGGATCTGTTAATAAAGATAAGTAAGAAGTATAATTAGCACAAGAAAAAATCCTATTTATAAAAGCCTACATACCTATTTGTCTACATTTGAAAAATATAATGGCAATAAAATATACACATATTGCCGATTTTTGATGAAAATTAAAAACAAAAAATAGCAGCGCGGTATATGTGACCAGACTTGGTCTTCCTAAGGCCTATATTACTCACCCATCTTCCTAAGATGCCCGTTCATATTAATAGTCTGCGTAACTTGAGCTACAGCGCTGTACCCGCAAAGGGGACAGCAGACCAGTCGGGTGTTGGTACAGGAAGCAATCTTTCAAAGTCGATGTGCTCAGGAAATTGGTAGCCTGACAACAAATCGATGGCCTGTTTGAATTGTGTTTAGAACTTGGGTTTGGACGTTAACTGGTTTAAAATGCCACTGTTTTAGAAGAAATTAGATGGTATTTTTTTTTCACTGCTTTCAGGTTATTTTTCAGATTTTTATTTATAGCAAGTTCTAGTACGATTAAAATCAAATAAACGCTTTACAACTACATGCTTCTATCAACTTTAAAGAAACAATGGAAGTTTTACAGAAGAAAAAAACTAGCCGACCATGAAATAAATATTGGGCAGAAAAAATCACACCTACTTATTACATAGGTACTTAGATGTCGTAGATATCTTACAAACTTATACGTTGAAGTCTCAGGAGGTCTGACTAGACAAATTAAAATAAAATAATAAACATGCCACTCGCAGATAGAGCTCAATGCAAGTCTTAAAAGATCAATAACCTTCAAAACAAATCATAACCTTTGCACAAGGAAGTACAAACTCATGAACAGCCAATATTTCGCCAACAAAATCCCATCTTAACATATTAAAACGCAATTGAATCCCCATTTATCACAGTCCAATACCACCATCAATCTTTCTCCTCTTAAAAGTCGAAAAATTTCAACTCAATTTCAAAACTCGACGTCTAAATAACCTGAAGAAACAGTTACCATAGTCCTCATGCCCTTTACAACGGCGAGACGAAAACAAAATTAAGAAGTAGACCCTACAAGGAATTTTCTCCTTCATTTCTTTGCTGCTAAGGTTCATGTGAACTGCAAATATGGGAGGTAAGTTTGTAACCGGTCGCTTAAGACTTGTCCTACTACCGAACTACGCATTGAATAGTATATGTGTGTATGTATATGTAGGAATCGAGGTATATTTACTTTTAGCTTTGGTTCTGTATGTAAATTGTAGGTAGTTAAATGAATGTATGTATGCATTATTGTTTATAAGTGTTGTCATGATAAATTATGGTACTTACCTATTTGTGATCGCATTTCAAACAAGGTAGGTACTATTTTGCATTTTTAGAATTTTTAAATCTGCCCTGTGACATTGGGCATCTATTTGCAAAAGAATCTTCCGCGAAAGCTTTAGAAAAGTTTTGACTGTCATTATTGCACATATTTATGAGGGACGTAGGTTCTAAAGAGGTTTTACGCCACTCATGAAAAGTATCGTTTTCTGTAAAAGTTTTTTTTTTAATAATAATAGCAGCCGGCATAATCAAATCGCCTAATTGTGCATAGTTTTTTGTCGATAACATTATACATATATTGTAGTACTGTGTATAAGAATAACATAATCTAAATATTTCCTTTGACATACACCGAGGTGTGTACTGCAAGGTCTGTTTTGAAGCCTATGTAAATGCATCGCATTAATATTTATGTCAATTAAAACAAACACATAAACTGGTATAGACATAAACACTGTGATATATCATAAATATACATATTATTCTTAGTGATTAATAACTTCATTTAAACTGAGAAAAATCATTTAATTTTAATAATCATTCAATTATATTATGTGAATGAAGATACACCGTATTAAGATCATATATCTACTAAAGCCCAAGTTCATCGATACCATAAACGACAGTTTTCTTAAAACAAATGTTTACTATTGATTTTTTCAAAAATCAATCAATCAGTCATTCAATCATAGTTATTTTTTTCGCACATTTTTACTATCATGAGCACACATAGTAGCCAGAAAGCTATTCACTCGTCAAAAGCTGTACTCCAGTGCATAAGTATGTTAAAGAGCTGAAATCAAATAATCACTCTAGAAAGGTAAAATCCTATGCAAGATTATGATAAAGCTTCCTCGATAATAACAACATTATTCTATAGTTGCTACTTAAAAACTTTATCCCTATTCCACTCCTGAACACGGCCACCTTGACTCTATCCCTTACGTCACATCTCAAATCCAAAGAAAATATCGAAAACGCCCACAAATCCTACAGAACAGGTATACTAAATGTTTGTAAACCAGGAATAGAACCCAAAACCTTGGTCACGACGCTTATCCAATAAAGCATCGCGCTCTCTCGGGCCACCGCCGTGTGCTAATAAAAACCAGTTTTGGGGCACTTTAGAGTTCACGACTTGGTGAAAGATGTGTAGACGACTTTTTCAGGCAACAAATCTCGTGGCGGTTACGTGTAGGAAATATGGGTCATGATTTCAATTGGTGTTTCGAAATGGGGTAATGTGTAAAAATAAAAAAAACTGAAAAGTTATGTTACGTTATTTAAAGATGTTTAAACTTGTTTTATGAATGGTACGTAATTTAAAAACAAATGGTTCAATGAGCAGAAAATACTGTTTTAGATTGATAATTTTATTCGAGAAAGAAACAAGCTCTGCAGTATACCGGTAAATGTTCTCGTAACTAGGTAATGTTTTACCGTTCAAAAATGATTTTTAAGGGACAATAGTCTAAGTTCTAATTTGTCGTGGTGGCCTAGTGGGTAAAGGACCAACCTCTCAAGTATGAGGGCGCGGGTTCGATCCCAGGTCAGGCAAGTACCAATGCAACTTTTCTAAGTTTGTATGTACTTTCTAAGTATATCTTAGACACCATTGACTGTGTTTCGGATGGCACGTTAAACTGTAGGTCCCGGCTGTCATTGAACATCCTTGGCAGTCGTTACGGGTAGTCAGAAGCCAGTAAGTCTGACACCAGTCTAACCAAGGGGTATCGGGTTGCCCGGGTAACTGGGTTGAGGAGGTCAGATAGGCAGTAGCTTCTTGTAAAGCACTGGTACTCAGCTGAATCCGGATAGACTGGAAGCCGACCCCAACATGATTGGGAAAAAGGCTCGGAGGATGTCTAAGTCTAAGTTCTAATTTGTTTCTCACATCCATCCGGCCAAGAAAAGATAAGGCAACCATAGCTGCTACACCAACAGCAGTGACACAGATATACCAATACCAATCTAAAGTGAAATTAAAAAGTCGTTCCGTGGTCGTCTCGTCGCTTATGACGAAGGTTCAACTCGATCACTACTGCGCTACGCAAAACGTGTTTCTAATGCGATTCCGACAATAATTTATGTATATTGCTTTTTGTTTCTGGTCACTCGATATGTTAGGCGATTAAATCTAAAGATTTCGAGACGTGGCGCCTCAGAAATTTGGGTCTCGGAATTATGAGTACTTCGGTTGGTTCTTCATAAAAATATATGGAGTTGTGATATCCCAGTTGTTTTGGAAAGTGCATTTGGTTTAGATTTGAAGTTGTTGATGTTTGTATTCGTAATAATTAGAAGTAATATCATTACTTTACTTTGTTTGGTGTGTCGTGGGGCTTACATACAAATGCTTCTTAGGTGATGAGAAATTTCTGTAACTGCTTTTATCTGAGGAGTTACTTTCTGAGGAGATCTTTTGACCTGCCACATATGGATTTTATTACTGACTGACATTGTAATCAAAAATCGTTCTCGTCTGCTATTGCTGTATGTAAAAAGAAAATTCTTCGTCGGCTGTTCGTCTTCTATCAGCATTAAAAAAATGGAGCAAAAGGCCTGCAAGTCCAAAAGAAAAATTCATGGCTTATATAAATTATCTACTTAAAGTATATCAAAAACTTTAAACACAACACATTATCCTCACACAAACACAAAACTTCTCACTCAATAAGGAAAAACAGCTAAAAAAAACAACAAGACGTTACAGAGACCTATCTTACAAACCAACGGTATCAAGATACACTTAATAAGATCCCATGAACGCTTGCAAAACCCTTATGCGAATTCAAAACCCATAGGCTGAGCTCATTATGCCAATAAAGTGGCAAGTGGCAACTGGCAATTGCCAGTTTCGTGCCAGATAACTGGCAAATGCCACATAACACCTCTTGAGGAGCTGATAGCATATCTAAATAGGCTTTGATTAGCCGTTAAAAGATAACTTATTGGCGGTTACTTAATTAAATACAGTTATGAAGGTAGTAGCGTGGGAGTTACGATTAGTCGATTTTTTTAATCGATTTGGTTTTTGGAGTGTTGGGATTTTAAAATAAGGTTGTTGAGAGAAAAGTTTTTAATACCTTTAACCTTATTTTCAACTTTTTAAATGGAGATAGAAACTTATGGGTCTCTTATAGAAGGTAGTCAATACGCTATTTAAATCACTAATTTGCGATTCGGTTGCAAAATAACCCAAAAACACAAATACATAAATAATTTGACAACGTATTGAACTATGCGAAATATACACCAATCATTAATTTCGATCAATTACGATCAATTTCTTGATTTTATCTGTTGACTTAAATAATTATCCTTGCATTTTAGGTAGCATTAATTGATCCAATAATACACAGGTACAAAATAAAGTTCCTGGGTATAAAAATCCAAAGGCTTTAGCATGATAATAATATTTCTGAAGCCGTTATAATGATGAAAATAATAATCAACAATTATTCTAAATGTCAAATAAGTAGCCTTTTTGACAACATCCACTTTATAAAACTGCAAAGTACCCAATAACTGTATTTTTATCTCGAGATAATTACGTGTAAGAATATTAATCTGTAATTCACTCTTAAAAAATTCAAAGTATCTGGTTACCATATAAGAAAAAACAATTTAATCTTAGTCACTTGCGGTCAGCCACCTCGTTATAATAAACCTTTTTATTCTTTCTAAAATAATCCTTTTTATATAATGAGTCAGTTTATGCAGTTACTTTTTATTTTTTGATCGATTTCCGAGTAGTCGATTATTCGGATGGCGATGGAGTCGAGTAATCACAACACTAGTGAGTCATGAGCGTTGGAAATCGATCACCTTTTATGTTCGGCACTGCCCTATTTACGCAATCGTATTGTTTTTGTGTTGCCAACTGAGCTATGATTAAGCGAGTGCACACACTATCTACGTTTCGAATAGTCAGCGAATGGGAATTTAGATTATATTGTTTAGAACAGCATTATCGGCTTAGCTGGAAACTTGAGAAGATATATATTACTAACTTTTCCCTGCAGGGAACTACTTCCTGCACCCGGTTAAATATGATGTGTCCAATAGGAGACCATTTCAAACTCACACTCTATTCGAAAAAGCTAAAATGTTGACCTTAAAAACAGTTGAGTTACCTATTGGTAGTTCTATCTCTATAAAAAGTTAGTAACTGTTACAATAAAATTCATTTCAAGAAAGAAATAACTATCCCTTGTGTATATCCCTAACAACATTTCCACTTTATGATCAATATCCCCACAACTACACACACATGTTCACAAAAAAAAACTATACAAATAAGATACACACACATACATAATTTATCTCAAGAAACCGCGTTTACGAGTCGGCGGTAACACGATGTTTTTTGCATAATTTAATCAACTCGCAGCGATCAAACATATGTGCTTACAGAAGGAAATAAATCATATAAATCGACACATTACTCCTCCGTAGTCGTGAGTAAAGGGATTCACAGACTATCGGTAGTGTCGTAGAGACTTTCTCTTCTCCACTAAAAGTATGGAAATCAAGAAGAAAATGATATCTCCCTGTGTAGATCAAACATGTAAAACTAAAGACATTTATTATGTTTATGTTGCGTCAGTCCCTTTACGTGTTTCAATGTTTCGGTCACTCATTTAGACAAACTCGAACGTTCTAACCATGGTCCATACTCGTATCTTTATGTAGAACTGTAAGCTCTTTCAGCTAGTCAAATAACCAATAAATAAATTAAATAGAGCATTTAAACAAATAAACTCATCATAATTAATTAAACTCGTAAGTAATTTATTTAAAATTACAGTCCACCCTTATTCCTTGGTCCTAAATTCCTTCGTCGCAGCGACAATCGTCACATCTGAAACATCCTAACAGTAGCAGACGCATTAGTAGCGACAAGTTCCCGCTGGAGGCTAATTGAGATCGCTCCTCACTTGATAAAGATCCCCGGTGTACGAAATATACTTATTTCATGTATTTACTAGCTGTTTAAAGTTCTTCTTAATATGGGTACCGTGTATGCTGTGAGAATATGAAACCTGGACTAAAGGGGTGGCACTTTATTTCACATAAAGTTATAAGACATTTAAACTTACTGTTTTTAGTTGGTTTTTCCTTTGAACTACATACTCGTATCTATAATAATTATATTTATTGCTCTCTCTCCCTCAGATCAGTTAATTGGACTTTATTTTATTCCTCAGAAGAACATATTTTTCAAGAGGTATTATCGGTAACACAGGCCATAATATTTTAATAAAACCTATCTGTTCCTCGCATACCTAGGGAACTACTAATTCCTGCAACCGTATAAAGTAGCCTATGTTCTTTTTTAGACTATCTTTGTAGCAAGTTACGGAGTTTTGGCCTGAAAGCACAACAAACAAACAGAGTTACTATCTGATTCATGATATTAGTAAAGATCCTTACAATGACTGAAATGTTGACTAAACACAGAATTTGATACGTCTATACGATAGTCCATCACACTGGTTCGCCAGTGACTCACCAACGGACGGCAGTTTGACTTTCACCCAGTTCCAATACAAATGCGCTCGGCTTATCGCTGGCGGTGAGATTTGTATGTTTGTTATACATTGCTGGGTTATAACATATACTCAATTTTATAAAGCTGAAGACCTTGTTTGTTTGTTTGTGACTGGACGAACTAGACTGAGTTGAAAAATCATTTCTGTGTTACCTAAAAAGCCCATTAATCGAGAGATGCTGTAGGCTTTTTAATCTAGGTTCCCAGGGAGCGAAGGCAAAAGCTGGTTTACTTTTTATTATTAAGAATTTATTAGGTAAAAATAAAAATAGTTTAATTTCTTATCAAAATAAAAAAATTGGTCTATGCTCTTATTATTATCGATTACGAAGGCTCCAACCCAGACACCAACTGCCTATCCACAACAAATTAGAAGTAAAGATTTGTATAACCTCTCTATTACTGAAACTTCTAAGTATTGGTAAAGACTGTCAAAGATGAACTAATAATGATTAATCTATAGCTGGATGGTTAATCACAATTATCTATCGACATATACGACAATACTTAGTCACGAGGTCCTTCAGGGAGTTAGTTAAAATCATTATATACTGGTCTTACCGCTTTTTCTGTCCCTACATCGCTATGTCCCTTTGTACGCTTAAATCTTCAAAACTAAGCAACCGATTTTCATGCGTTTTTTTTTTTATTAAATAGAGCGTTTTAAGAGGAAGGTTTGTATGTATAATAACATCAATTAAATGGTGGAGCAATACCTATGGTTATCCCGTGTAAAGCCGGGGCGGGTCGCTAGTTATGAAATGAAAGTAGAAACTCATATTCCCGGTCAAATTATGAAGTCGGTTAAACATTTTATAGACGCCACAAAATAAACCTTAGTCGAAAATATGTTAAGTCATATTGACTAAAAAAAAACTTTAAAAGAAACTAGAAAAGCAGTCGATGTAACCGCTCCAGCGAAACTCGCGCGCATGAGTCATAGTGTATGCGTACGCGCACCGTAAGGTGTTTCGAGCCGTGAGTCATTTTGTTAGCTTTTTATTACTATCGTGTTCAGCAGTTATCTTTATTGCCAGTTTAAATGATGTAACTTAACTAATAGTTTTAGAATTGTTAACTGAAATATTGTTCAGATGAGTTTTATTGCGGTAAGTAGTTATTAAATGTCGTCTGGGGAATCTATTTTGGAAAATAGCATGACTGAAATAAAATATCTTAATGAGGTTTTGTGTCTCTAGAAAAATATACAATATATCAAATGCATGATTAAAATTTGGTTTCGTTGCGAGTTTTATTTTAGGTAATTTTCATTTCGTCTTTTACCAATTTCAGATTTAGGTAATTGACTCCTTTTTTGATGACTACTCTATTACTATCGCAACAGCCGTATATTAGACTTATTACTAGAGGTATAATTTTCAGTCAAAATTGTGTACTTATTCCTCATATTCTCTGTGAGCGTCAAAAAATATACATTTGAAAGATCCAAAAAAATACTCAATCTAAAATTAGGTCTAGTTCTTTTACACCGTTATCCAGGTACTCTATTTAAGAAGATTCCACAATTTTCGGTACAACATTCACTATCACGAACCGGACCACCTAGCATCAACAATTTACGATAATATCCTACATTCGATCATATTACCTGTGATAGGCCGAACAAAAACTGTTTTATACTGCGTAACCTTTAGACCCCTGCGGAAGGAGGAGGAGGGGAGGGGACGCTGATTTTTAATTTAGATAAAAAAACGTAAAAAAGTAGATGCCATCACTTAGCATGCGTGCTGGCGGCGCTGACTTGTTACACGGAATTATTGCGGGGAGGATAAGGAGTGTGTAATATGTTTGTATTGTAGTGCTGAGTTTTATACTACCTTTTACTTTTTATTATAGTTAGTTTTTTTTTCAAAGTTTCAGTGTCTTGCTGTGTTGTAAATTAACGTAACTGTTAAGAAAGAGAGAAAATGTATGTACTTAACTGTATCTTCCCATGATCTTGAATCGGGAAACGTTCTTTTCTTTTGCTTTACATCAAAAAAATATTTTTTTGTACCACTGTGCTGTGTCAAAATCAAATCATTCTTTTAATTAAAATACTTTACAAACACTTACGAACGTCAAAGATCTATATATATAAAAATGAAACCCGCTTTCCGTTGTCACGATATAACATGAAAACGGGTTGACCGATTTGGCTGAAAATTAGAGGGGAGGTAACTTAGACCCGGGAGAAGGTTTTAGGATAGTTCTTGTCACCATCCGGCTACGGGACGCGGGTGAAACCACGGGCGAAAGCTAGTTATAAATAAGTTTCATTCTAGCTGTGTACATATAGGTAAAGCAATATTTAATGAATATATGTATAGTACCAATGTAGAATAAATTATGATACCACACGAATATAGTCCAAACCCACCAAAAACTTTAGCAGCAACTTTAAAAGCTTTCTTATCCAGCCCAGCCCCAATCCGCGTTGTTATTCTTCCATACTTCACATCCCTGGTCGACATTATGGGAGAATGTTTACACGGCCTATTACGAGCATGGGAACAATGATGGGGCCATCGCCGTGTGACGTCATTAACGTGACAATTGTACGCCATGAAGGCTTTGTTTGTTTATGATTAGACTTTTTGTTTACGAAGGTAGAAAGTTATGTCTTTGGTCTCATTTTGGTGGATGAGCTTTTTGGAGATAGTAGATATGTGAGCTCATTTATGGTTTGGCTAAAGGCTCATCAAGTAAGTCATCATGCATCATGTCTATGCATATTTAATTAGATTAAATCGATTTCCATTTTAATTATATAATTCAACTAGGTGTGTATTGGGTAGCCTGGGTACCGAATTGGGTTGATGAGGATAGGCAGTCGCTCCTTGTAAAACGCTGGTTCTCAGTTCCATTCGGTTAAATTGGAAGCCGATCCCAACAAAGTTGGGAAAAATCTAGCCAGATGATATTAAGTATTTAAAGAAAACTTATTGAGCTTTATATCGAGTTTGGTTTAAATTTCAGTCAGTATATAGTATGACTAATCACAGCTGTTGTTTTTTTCTGCAATAGACAAATCGGTTTAGCGGGTTTGTTACTATAAAACTTAGTATTCAGTGTTTCTATCCTCTAACGATACACGTACGTATGTGTCCTCCAATCAACGATTATTTCATTTTCTTTTCACGTTTGTTAGTTTTTTTTTTTTGAAAAACTAGCAAATTGTGATAGTGTTGGGATAGTCTTTTCACTACTACTATTTATCAAGTTCAAAATCGTGTCTATTTACTTTAACCGTGAATATTTTTCTAAGGTTTTCACTAATATATATTTTTTTAAATCACCGAAAATACTTTACTTTCTTAGCATATTATACAGGTTGATCTAAGGAGAAACGGTCAATCCAAGATTTGGATACCTGTATTGCTAGTAAATAAAAAAGTGTCCTATATTATGTGCACTTTAATAAACTGTTATTATACTTTCACGATACTTAGCAGACTTTACAGGCGTATGCCTAAAAAGCTAATTACTTGATCACGATTTATTTTTTAAGAAGTCTGCGTATTGACAGCTGATTGATAGATCAACAAATGAAGTGTCGTTCTATGTTGTATAGTCGTGGAAATGTGTAGGCGTTTTCAATTAGTTTTTTTCAACATTAACGTTTAAGGCAAAGAATCTGTGCGTGATACTTATAGTTGTAAACGGTTCCTTAAAACATAGACACGAGTGCTCCAAATATGTCTTCTTATTTTTGCTGAGTTTTTTTAAATATGGGTGAAACTGTTTTGTACAGCTAGTTTTTAAACAAGTAGCTACCGGGCACAAAAATAATAAATTCCAACATACTAACAAAAAATCCGATTATTATATCTAATTAAGCAGGTACAGACCACAATTTCGTCGTCAATTATGAAAAGCCAGCAACTCACAGCTCCAAACCTTCTTTATTCACCAAATTGCTATAGAAATATTAAAGCGTAACACGCCATAAAAGTCCGATATAATAAAAAAAAGTTTCTTAGTAAAAAAAGCAGTGAAAAGTAACTAATTTATTCAGCAGGCAAGAGTGTGACTGCTGCCGTTTCTTATGCAAATCACTCAGATATTTACGAGCCAAGGGGTTGTGCACAGAATAACGTCGTAAACTTTACAGATGGGACATTCGTTTGGTTGGTTTTTTGTACTTGTAAGTGTCAAGGTTAGATATAAATGAGGATTGCATTATAAATAATGTCATGTTTTGAGTATTATTTTTATAACGCAATTACCATAAGAGGGAATATATCCAAGATAAATCTTTCAACAGTCCAATATTAGAACACAGCCAATCGGGTAATCCAAGACCACTTGGTAAGATTGGTTGTCAGACTTTCTAGCTTCTGACTACCCTACTTGCTCCTTGTCAAACACTGGCACTTAGCTGCATCCGTTGAAACTGGAAGCCTACCCCAACATAGTTGGGAAAAGGCTCGGGAGATGATGATGTGTCCAATACTAGAAGCTCCTAACTGTTCATGATCATCAGCCTTTTTATTGTCCCACTGCAGGACCCAGGCCTTTTCTCATACAGAGAAGGACACGCTTCTAAATTAGTTAGAAAGGGTTCTTCAACTAGCAAATTACTGTATTTATATGCCTAATAAAAACTCAAGCACAAAACATACATTGTAGGTACTATCACGTACAGTTCAAACCAGTGTCGCGTCTACGGCTAGATCGTATCGGGCCTTAGTGCGCGTGACACCGCGGACGCGTTTTGTGAATAATTGTCGCGAGTTTAACTAGCTACACCTTTGCCGCGTATGTTTGTTTTAATGTACAGGAAACTAGCCTGTGCTGCGGTTTTGTGCGGGTTAGAAGTTGCTTTTTTTGCTGTTGGTACTGCGATTTGTGGATTGTAGCTTGGAGAATAATTGTAATGGGTGGTTAATTTGGTTGAGGTTATCACAAGCAAAAAATTTGCGGAATATTTCTGCTTTTATAATGTGTTTTATGTAAAAAAGCCCTAATGATATCTGAAAAAATAATTTTTAAAAATGCTTGAAAGACGCAAAATAAACTAAAAATTAGATTTAAATTTCTTGTAATTAAGGGAAATTTTAATTATGTGGCAGTCAATTCAAGAACTACTGGAAGAAAAAAAAACAAATTTATAAAAGTATCAAAAAGTGAAGAAAAGGTGACATAGTTTTGTCTACTCCACAATTCCGAAATAACAACAACGAACTTAATTTATTCACTGAAGTTGGTTTCACGTCAAAACTCGATAATATTTTTTTGAAACCTACTCGACTGGAATGAGCAGTCAACATTGCTGCGTTTTTTGCCCAATCCTTGGACTTGTCATGTCCGAAATACCAACTTAACATAACACCTCAAAACTGAGAACCACTGAACAAAATGTACTGGGGATTTGGGTTTTCAACTGCAAGCATAAGTTTGTCGGACCTACCATTTTTAGGGTAGATTTTTTTATTTGTTTCGTCTCAAAATATGTGACTGTTGATACTATTATTAAAGAATACAAGCATTAGTGATGGTTAGATTTGTCAAGATAAGGGTTTCTGATTTCTCAAGGGGGTTTAGAAATCGTGTTTGAACATTGAAGGTTTTTGACTGGACTCATATTTTAAGATCTTTGATTGAATACATTTTTTATACAATACAAGATATAATCTTTTGGATTAAGTAGATTTATTGGTGTTATTTAATTTTGTTGTGTTGATAAAATTCGATCAAGTTTTGTCAGCATCTTTTCTGACCTACGTTAGGGACCTACATAAATGAATACTTGTGTTAGACCAGAAGTATTTATTTCGCTTTATTCAGGCTTAAAATATTCTCCAATATTTTTTCTACCAAAGTGACATGGCACCACTCAGTCCAGCTTCTAAGAACACTACAAAAATAAAAACCTCAAATTAAAGTTTTAAACATTTCCGAAGGCATCATTTTGAAAACGCATCCACCTAACATAGAAAGTAGAAGAATAATTTCTCCACTGACAACTGACTCTATTAGCTCCGTCAAACTGTTACTAGCTTTTATCTACAATAATAACTCTGTATGATTAACACACACAATAAATAACTTAAATGCCATACACTTGACTACAATAAAGCATTAATTACTATCGAAGCACTATTTGTCGTGGAGACATTCTTACATAAAATTATATACTAGTTGGAGTACTATGTACAGTCGAAGACATTAATGATTGTGCTATTTGCAAACCTTCAATATTTTGTAGAAAAGTAGACTATCGAATACGAATTTCAATAGATCCATCGGACAATAAGTTATTATTGATAAATTCATAATCTTTTCCGAAATCATTTGCATTCATCATCTGCTTAGTCTTTCCTCAATTGTGTTGGCTTCCAGTCTATCCGGAAGCCTATCTAACCTACTCAGTTCAGTTACCTGGACAATCCAATACCCCTTGGTAGGTTGGTCAGAGTTCCTGGTTTCTGCTACCCGTAACAACTGCCAAAGATGTTCAAATGTCAGCTGGGACCTACCAATCCACGGACAGACCACGCCACGGCTTTGACTTAGCCAAGAGCTCTTTAATCAATTGCATTACACTGGTTAAATATGAACATTGTCAAGTACCTCAACCATTAACGTCCGCGACAGTACATCAACCCGCTGCAAGTGAATCCAGGTGTCTAGCCTACTATTGTACTACAGATACGCACTGCAAGTATTAAAGGAGCACCCTCAATTAAATTAATTGGCCTTAGAGTTAAGGCGATTGTTCACTGACGAGAACACGGCCGCGCTCTCATTGAATAAGCTATATTTCATTTTAAGGATTGCGGTAGAAGCAGCTGGGTATTGTATAGACTGTTTTATTGATGCTTAAGCTATACCTATAGCATTTTGATTGGTTTTATTATTGTGAATTTTAATAAGATGACTTGTAGTGGAAATACAAGACAAGCTTTATCATAAAATTGTTATTTACCAAGTTAAGAAGCCTTGTTGAAATTACTCGAAAACTAACCTGTAATGCAACAAAAACAAGGAGTAACAAGTAATGTAACAAAGCTAAATAGTTTATTTATATTTGAGAAATTAATGAATTGGTTTGTTTTTTTGTTCAGTAGGTATACGATAGCCCGTTTATCTCGGATGACTAAATATACAATAGTTTCTGTCACTGGGATCCCTAAGCACTAGAAGCTTAGACTGCTGCCTGAATATCAAGTGCCAACTATTTAATTTATATTTTATTACTTAATGCCAAATATAAAAAGGTGAAGGAAAACATTTTGAAGAAACCTGGATTCTAAAGTCTGAAATCACCAACCCGCATTGAGCAAGCGTGGTGATTAATGCTCAATCCTTCTCTGCGTGAAAGGAGGCCACAGCTCAGCGGTGGGACGATAAATGCCAAATATCAATACAATAATCTAACGCACTATCACCCAGTGAGTACACCCCCCAACAGCAAGTTTACAAGACACAACAAAACTGATGGTTACCATTTAAAGCCCATTAATTAGCCATACAAACGAGACGCCATTAACAATGGTGTAATGCTTCGGAGCTTATTTAGATTGATTCCATGTACCATTCATTAGTTGCTAAGGATTAATTTTAGTTTTAGTATGTCATTTTGTCATTAGTTACGTGGGTTATAAGGGTTCGGTATTTTGTATTGTATTGGTAACATTTTTGTATGTTTGAAACTAACTTAAATACCTAAGTTCTTGTATAAAGAATTGTTACATGTGGCCCTGAGTTCAAGTATTGTATTAAATATTATACCCAAGAAATTATTTTGTGTTTTTGCATAATTACTGATAGCTGTTTGGATTACCAACTGTTCAACACGGGAACTTGTATAACATTGAAAATAAAAGCTCTGAGAAGAAAATAAAACCAACAACGCATGTGATATTAAAATAAAAGCTTCTGACGAATTGAGAACCTCCTCCTTTTTGGGAAGTCGGTAAAAAGCAAGGATAACATAAACCATATCATAGTTCATCAAATAATTACAAAAATATCAAGTTCTATAATATAATTTATCTTTATGTTGCAGTCACATAAGACTAAGGTATTTACTTGGAAAGCTTCTTTGAATACAAGTAGCTACCTACTACCTATACACTTTCACAGCTGATACTCTGGTTCGAAAAGTTACTAGAGGTAAATTTAAATAGCCACATAAACTTTAAAAATTATACCTTAATGAATTAAATAAAGCCAATCTACATTAAAAATTAAACGAATCATTAAAATTACAATCTGCTTACTTTTTTGCAAAACTTTTTTAATGTTAACATTACGGGTGGCAACTTATCACTATGTTTTTTTTTTAATTAAAACAAAAACACAATTTGAAACATTGATCCTTTTAATATATTTCTGATCGTACTTTTTAATTAAATATCCTATAATATATTGAAGGCCTTACACGAAATTCCTGTTAGGGAATTAAGACTTTAAGTCAGTTTCATAAAGTTTATAATCGACTGAGCTTTGGTATCAGCTGTTGCAATAATATTGGCTAGAGTACGCTCAAGAATTTCACTTTCAATCTATCTATATCAATAATATGATAAAAAATATGTTTGTCTGTGTGTTGAAATTATCTGTAGAAGATTTTTTTAACTCGCGTAAGACAACATGGAGCCTAATAATAAATGAATGTAAAATAATAAATCCTCTGCATGAAGTATGGCTTAACAACATTTTCTAAAATAATTTATAGTTGCCAAGTCTAAGAGAATATTAATTGAGATCCTGTCAGTATATTCTGAAGAGATTTCAAGACTTTTGAATCAAGTCTTTCTTAAACTTAATTTTGACGTTTATAAATGTTAGTTTATTCAAAGAAGTGTTATTATCTTTGAAACTATATTACATAAGTAAGTCAGCCAGATAATGCATTTTTCACTAAGAGTTACTAGTGACTATGAAACAGTAAAATTGTATGGACAAATGACTGATTGAAACGTGTGGCATCAAATGAATAAGTAAGCTTAGCAAAGACAATTGATGAGAGCTATAATGTTTACTTACCCAACTTTAGCACCAAAAGTTGTTTGTAAAAAAATAATTTGCATGTTTTTTTAGCACGGAAAACCCGCGGCAAAAACATAGCAACCAATACATTCCGCATTCGCGTGACACTGGCAGATGTGCACCGGCTTATCTCATCAAAAAAGAAAGCCCACATGCCCATAGGGACAGTCCTACATTTCTATATAGGTCACTCCTTATATACAAGTTCATTTTAGTTTTAAGTGGCTGCCTTAAATTTACATCGGAATATTCAGGATTAAGATGTTATGTTCAGATAGGCGAATAAATTATGTAGTCTTTAGCCTTTATTGAGGTTACTTTGGAAGTTTTTTCCAGATAAGATAGGGTAAGGGTGTAGTTGTGGCAGGTTGGCAAAATAGTCGCATGATCGATTGGGTAGTACGATCCTAGGAGACCTGGTGAAACAGATGGTCGTTACTTTTACTTTTATTGTGACAGACCTTTCTAGTAGGGAGTATCCTGATATCCAGATGTGATCCTTGCCGCAACTGTTCAATACATTTCTCAATAACTGGACTGCGGTCATGACATGGCAATTGCATCACGTTCCAAGAAAACAATTATGTAGTGATATGTAACTATCAGTATTTTTAAGACTGCATGTCTACCCATCTTTTCAAAGGTATTTCTGTCACATGTATCTCGATAATAAAGGAAATATTGGAACTAAGAAATATTATATTGGGTGTTAATTCACTCAGTAAAATAAAATGGAGTTAATATCCATTCCTTATAATTGTCCTATAAGCACATGATCCACCAGTTTATATACGTTATACAACATCACAAGCACTCGTAGCTTAAGCTTTCTTGCAAGTAACTTCTTTTAAAACAGCCAAGTAATCTTAAGATAAAATACCATATAAACTTACTTTACCTGCGAATAGTTACTGAAAACACTACTAGTACAACCAGCTACCAGCGATTACTATCATTCAAGGTACAATCTCCCTGCAATCAGCAGCTTTCGACACGTTACACAAGTTTTATGTCCCTAACTATTAAAACAATGTATTTATTATCTTATAAAATAAGTACAAGTGCTCATTTAGTTAATTTATTAAGTATCTTAAAACCTTCATTAGTTCAGACGTTAAAATTGTTTCGAATCAGCATGAGGTCTAAAATACGATGTTAAGGTCAAATTACATTAAGGGAAAAGGACCACGGGAGGCTCGTCAGCGAACGTACAGTTGGTACAAGGGCGGTAGGTAGGTTTAGAGAGCAATGGTAGCAAGACACCATAGTGAAGTTCCTCTGTCATGAGGATATGGCAAAGAAAAAGTAGGCATCTTTCTTAGAAGCTAAAACTCTGCTAAAGCTAAAGCTGTCAACCATTTCATTTCACCTTCATACATTACGTTAACATCTATCACCTTTTAGATGTCACTAATCAGAACATCAAATCATCCATTACTCAAAATTAGGTCTCCAATAAAACCATCAGAACTACAAACCGTAAGAACCGAATAACCAATCAGAATTTAGAAAATGAAACCCCAATTGGAGTAAGAGTGGACGTTATGCGAAGTCATATGACGAATTACTGACATAAATTGACCTATGTTGCGCCAATCCGGACGCAAAGCTAAGTCTAGTGAAATAAACCTCTGGCACTTTGTCTATGTACTAGTATTAAACCCCGTTAAAGCTTGTAAGTGGTGCAAGGGGGGAGATTATGGGGGTTAAGGAGTGGGGAGTTTGTGATGAGGAGGTGTCTTTGGAGCTTTTTTTATTGGAAATATCAATTTTGAGGAATGAACTATCTTACTGCAGTCAAAATAAACGCTAGTTTCTGGACAACAAATACTTTGTCTTTCAAACTACACAAGTAAGATTATCTACTTCCTAAGGATTGATAAAAAAATATACATTTAAAACCCAGAAGCAGGTTCTGCAAACACTTTTCAGTCTTGTTTTTTTCTCAAATGAGGACCATCCGTGTCAATATTTCCAAAAAACATTCAAAAAATAATGTCAAGAGCACAGACTTTACCAAAACACACGTTGAAAAATCGCTGCCGCTTATGACTTAAACCGCTTACAAAGAGCAACAGAGCGAGCACGCACGTCCGATACGCCGCGGGCAATCCGACCAGGGCTGGCACACCTGGCATTAAAATGTACTGTTGTAACGCGCGGCTTTGCCTAGGGTTGCTAAACCATGATGATTCAATAGGAAACAGGCTGGTGAAGGCTGGTTTACAATATCCTTGATGAAAACTTAGAGTAAAAAACCGTTTATTCAAATAAGACTGATAAATCAGCACTTTTGAACGTCAGAAACAAAAGACAGGCCCAAAACTTTCACCCTTCATCACTTCCTATGTTGTCACATATAGATATGAATCAATCAGTATGTCAGGAAGTCTAAAGATATACATACCTGGATAGACTTTTAGAAACTCTATGGAAAAGGGCTTATCCTTTTAGAGAAACCACTTCCATTTCTCTATAAGTACAGGTTTCAGTAATTTCCTTTGCCATACTATTTCAAATGGCCACAGTTCACTATCAGTAATGATAATGATGAAAATTATACTTTCATCAAGCAATTGCAAATGGACGATATTTTCTAGTAAATACCAAATTAAAAATATTACTGAGAGAATTCGGGATAGCGATATCTTGCCCAGTAAATTGGTGTTTTATGGCAATGTGCGAACGATAGAGATAATAGCGTAAATGTTAATAATATGTACATACATACAGCCTTATCGGGGTTTCGGCGAAAACATGAGCTTTTACCAGTTGCGATATTTTACGAATAAATGAATTAATTTAGCGGTCACCTTTTGGCAGGTGAATTCGTAAAAGCAAGTAGGTATAACTTAGTACAACTTAAGCTTAACTAAACTGGTAAGTTTAGCATTTATGTAACCTTTCTAAATCGTTGATAAATAGATGAACAGATAATTACAGTCGATCGCGTTAAGCATGCAACTTGACTGATATTTCCAGATGAACTGAAGAAATGTGTACAAAATGCCAATTACACTGAGCAAAAAATATTGGTAGCAAATAAACAGATAATACTTAATCGAATGAAAGAACAAACATTGATAAAAAATAATTCACGAATTATTATGTCATTTCATCCATACAGAAATTGCATTTACGTATAAGTATAGATTGCTGCAGTCCAAAGTGACTTCAATTCCCATTTACGGATTCACCACAATAGAACAAACCCAGAAACCCAAAATTCTACCTAATAACACTGTTTATCATATAAACACAGCAATAACAACCGAAACTACAGAAAATATCCTGGATCCAGCTAATTCTCCAAGCTAAATAACATTTAGATAAGCAAGTTCTTACCTGCAAAATGTCTAACTAAACTTCTACATAATATCCCGAGACTATTGTAAAATTTATCAAAAGGATCTTCTTAAAACAGATCCGAGTAAGTAGTTGTTTCATACAATCCCTGAATTGCCGAAGTTGCTACAACAACTGGGAACTTCTGGTTTTGTCTCCATTCATAGGTGACATAATACAGAAGTAACCACAAGCTTCTACGTACTATTATGCCAGTTATCAAGAACTAGCTATTCCCCGTGGTTCCACCTGCATCCCGAATGAATTTCTTCCTGTACTCTGATAAAAAGTAGGCTTTATCAGGCTATCTTCGCACCAACTTCAGTTAATTTGGTTTAATGGTTTTGGTGTTAAAATCAAAGAGACAGACAAATAGACAGATAGCTTTACTTTCAATTTATAATCTAGACACACGGCAGTGTGTCCGCCAAGTTCGAGCAAAAAAAGCGACACACCGGCCGTGGGTTATATTACACGAACCATTTCGGGCCAAATTCGACCCCCCTATAACTCAAAATCTATTTTATTTACACATTTCAAATTTCTAGTATCTGTTGAGACCCCTTCACTTATCTAAAATACAAAATTTCATTAATATACCTATTGTAGGTCTTGAGATATTGACGTCAGAAAATCGCTATTTTTACTATACACTCACTGACTGACTGACTGACTCACTCATCAAAAACCTAGACCACTTCCAATGGTCGTATTGACTTGAAATTTGGCATGGAGGTAGGTCTTTATGTCAAGGTAAAGGGAAAAATCTGAAAATGGCCAAGTGTGAGTCAGTTTCAAAATCATGAAGGTGTTTTATACCCGGTGTAAAATACCCCTAAGGAACTAAAACGAACTAAATTTATCTATATTTATATAATATATCTTCGAATGATCGTACCGATCTGAAATTCGTTACAAAGGTTTGTATTTAGTCAAAGTAAAAATCTGAAAACGGCCAAGTGTGAGTCACTTTCGAAAATAACGAATGTGTAACTTTGATCCACGAACATAATATATGATAACATGTCATGTCAGTCAGTTGGTAAATCTAGTCCATTTAGTTAATCTAGTTTATTTTTTTGTAAGAAGCATAGTGCATATTAAAAATCTGAAATATAGTATAAATGAGACATTTCCTTAACTAACTTAATCATAAGAAAAAAATAAAATAAACAACCTTACAAAAATAAATGAAATCCCACCCAAAACAAAAATGTGAAAGGCTGCCAAGTTCGATAATATGGAAATCCTTCGCCTATAAAAGAAGTGAGATCTGAATAAGTACCAAGTTCCATACACATACCTCAGTTAAAAATAGTTACTTTTTAATAATGTTACTTGGCAAGTTTTAATAGAAAATTAAATACTTGATTCATTGCGTTTTGTAGGTTTATAACAAGGTGTGTGAAAACTTGCCAAGTAACATCATTAAAAAGTAACTATTTTTAACTGAGGTATGTGTATGGAACTTGGTACTTATTCAGATCTCACTTCTTTTATAGGCGAAGGATTTCCATATTATCGAACTTGGCAGCCTTTCACATTTTTGTTTTGGGTGGGATATTACTAACTGTTCCCCTTGGTTTCACCCAACAGAACTAACCACGTTTGACTACGAACATAAGCCTTTTAAAATAGGCGTCGGAAAAACAGCAATCATAATTAATAAGTAAGAATTAATTTCTCAGTAAATCAATCTACAAATACATTCAATTGTTTTCAAAATCTCAAATAATCTGCAAATCCCTTTAAATGAATCATTGTGTAACCTCCCCCCTTGAAACCTGAGTACTACATAATGGTGTCACAGCCTAAACATTATATACTTCCCTTAGCAGTATGCAAATATAAATGAAGTGACATCTGATGCTCTGTGTCTTGGCACGGTGATGAGGAAACACCTTTGTGAGAGTGATCAGGCAAAGTGATGATTTTGGGACTTAATTTTGTGATATCGGTAACTTCATTTACAGGATATAAAAATGTACTTAAACAGAACGTCATGTACTTAATCATGACAATCCTGTCATTCGAGATCCAAAGTATACCTACGAATAGTCCAATATTTCAATATCACAAATAACGGCTTAGCACTATGCACCTACACAGGTACAATTACACCAATATACAGTACCTAGGCATGTATGTATAGGGCACAGAGCTATACAGCGATCTACACTTCTGTTTACCACCCTAGAACTCACGTAAGTACCACTTCGCGCCAACAAGTCATGCTCCTGAACTTAAGTGTGCAGTTTCTATTTTTCACACGTGCCCATAAATTCACCTCTACGCGGATCAAATTAAAGCGTACACCACTTTCACATAGGATTACTGTTCATGCCAGTAACATCAACAGCCTTAAAAGGCGCTATATCATTGCCCAGTTATTTTGAACGCAAGTGTAATTTCGTTTTGTACTTTATGGTGTTTCTGCCGTATATGTGTCTTACGAAAGGTGATGTACTTCTTTATGGGGTTACAACTCTATTTCTGATGGGGATTTATCCACAATAGTTATGTGATTGTTTTTTTTTTCTTTTTTTTTTTGGATGTTCCCTTGGGACCTAAATGTACACAAGCTCTCTTGAAATTAGTGATCTTTGTACAAATATGTGGTGTTAGAACACAAGTCTTCCTTTTCTAGCTCCTAATTGGTTATAAGTATTTTACAGCTGCCAAACAATCAACCAACGTAAAATTATGACCATATAATAATTTGTGTCAAGCTAGTTTTAGAAAGTAAAATATAGATAATTATCGTATTGAAAACCGTATCGACAATTTCAAAACGTACACCTTTTCACTCCAAACTATTGCAAGAAGTAATAAAATCCATAATAATTGGCATATTGGAAAAGTTATCGGGAATTTGGTTTACTACGAAAGTCAAATAACAGTAAATTTTAGCAGTATTACTATACTCGCAGTAAGCTGTTACATATATTTTGTTATTTCCCTAATCCCATTAATATTCAGACCTAGTGCAGGACCTAGAAATGCACAAGCGTAAACTTTAAAGAATGTACTGAACTCGTAAATATTTTAAATATGTGCTCTTAAAAGTCACAGTCGATACATGGCTGGTTAGATTCTTAGAAACTGGATAAGAAATCGAACACATTGGGACTATACTCTACATGCCATAAGCAGCTAAATGAACCAATAAGAAATGTTTCTTTATTATGTGTGTGTACAAAAATTTTTAAATAGGTAGCTAAAAATAAATAAGGCCAAGACAAGATCGAATGAATAGCACCCGCACCCGATCACAGGTGAATCACAGGTCACTTAACTACTCTATATTAAAATTGCTTTCAGGATAGGTGAACATCGAGAAAAAAGACGACAGGTTCCAAGATCAACGAAGCAAGGAAGAAGAAGAAGCAAATCCAAGATTCGTATCCAAAAGCAGAAACTCCCGGAACAAAATGGAAGCAATCAGGACCATACAGCGACCTCATAACTCGATAGACTATAAATTTTTACAAGACGCTAAAAGCATGGCGGGCTGTGACACGTAAATTGTCATCAGAGTTTTATGTAGCCATGAAACGTGCTCGCTTATTACTGCACAAACGTTTGATGGAGATCTTTCCTCCGTGGGGAATTTTAAGGGGTTTTTTAAGGTTCTTCAAGTATGTTGTGTGCATTTGTAATAAGTTCGGTAGGTGTAGGTCTGGGTGGGTGTAAGTTTTATTTGGATGTATCTATCTATAGAATGTTAGTGGTTAAGTTAAGCTCTGAAGTACAGCCACTTTCATTTTATTTGGACTATTCTTAATTCATACAGTACAATCTTCCGATGATAGCCACTAATGATGTAAATCATGCAATACAAAATTATGCCTTCTCTAAATGAATACATAGGCATCTTACTGCAAAAATACCGATAAAATCTCTTGACAAGACAAAGAAAATTGGTAATCATTTAAGAATCGATGCTTTCAATTTGCTAAAACACACTCGTACCTACTTCCTAATCCATTCCCAAATTCAATAACATTATCCAATAACAACAGCTACCAAAAAGCTACCAATAAATACTGCATCAGGCTTTGATTTATGATTCGTTAAAAGCAACGCTAGGGATGCGAAAAACTACAATAAAATAATAATAATCGTTATGCAAAAAACTGTAATGGAATCACTCGATCGCAGTAATGTAACGAACGATTGATTTATTACTTGTCGACTAAGAAAAATGACTATAAAATACAACGTGGGGTTTACAGCTGACGGCACGGTAGCGTGACGGGATGGTTTGGATATTCTGCGTAAGTTATTGGTAATGTTTTTGCCAATTGTTTTATTGAAACGGATCGAAAAAAAATACTCATAGTTAATAATAAGTACCTATACGTAGTCATGTATGTAGTATTTTAGTTAACAAACTCTTTTATAAAGTTTGTTACAAATATGAACTCAATTTTAAGAAAAGGGATTTTTGCTATTTGTAAAAACACAGGTGGTCTCAGACTTTAAGTACACAGACAGGTGTCCATTTTCCTGTTAATGTAAGTGTATTAAATATTTAGTTGAAAAAATATTACTTGAAAGATGATAGGTATCAGACAAGAATATATAAGAAGAAGATATATATTATGTACAACAGGATAGTAATAAAATATGACTACCTGTATAAACAAATGCAAAACGTGAGCTCTAAAGAGAAGCATTTTATTAAAATGTTAGCTCTTTAGCAGATTATAGGCTGCCGACTTTTCGCAGCAAATCCGTGCTCATCAAGCGGAGAATCGGTAATATATTTTAATGGCCCACAGAATGAAGGTCGAAGGTGATTGATGAACTATCCCCTGTACTATATTAAGCAATTTAGGGAACTTATAGAGGTCATTACTATCCTGTTATATTAATGTGCATAATAACCCTTGGGCAGGTAATTGACCGTAGAAATAAACTAAAAAGGAGAGTGTGTCTTATTAGAAACTAGCTGGAAATATTCGTAACTTCAAAGTTACTGAAAAAGATATATAGAATTATAGAGAATTATGTTTAAGCAAAGCTTACCATGAATATCCATCAATTTACTATTAAATAGCTTTATCACGCTAAGCTACCTAAAGAATATTTCCGAACGACACAATATCAAGATCTTGAGCGTACAGTTTGGCTAAAAATGTAAGATTCCGGCGAATTGAGAACCTCCTTCTTTTTCAGAAGTCGGTTAAAACGAAGCAAAAATAGTCATTAGCTATTTCAAAGACTATGAATTAACCGTCTTATAATTATCGATTCTTTTATTTACCTATTCTCTATATATTCCACAAAGAAAGCTTTCCTTTTAATCTGGAATCTCTCTATAATTTCTAAAGCCTGTTTAAAAATGACAAATGAATAACTAATAAACACTTAATGACAGGAGAATCAGTCATCAACCATAAGTGCTATAATCTGGTTCTTCGGTGCTCTTTGACCAGCTGTGCGGAACGGTATTATGTTGCTATGTGTAGGAACAGAGTGGTCTGTGTTCAAGAACTATAGTTTAGTGCCTTTGGAATTGAATGGAATGACTAAGGTAGGAGACACGGTATGATGGCATGTTAGTATGTCAGTGGGTTTTCTTGTTATGTTAAAGTTAAAAGTATTAAAAGGAAAACATGTCTACACTGTTATTACAAAAAACCATTTAACAAGAAAGACTTGTATGTATGTATAATCTCAAAAACCATTGAAATCAAAATCAACATTAGAGTGGTATTGTTTAACATACGCTCTATTTTACCGAGTACGGAAAGTCATTATACCGGAAAGCGACCGCAAACAAAATATTAGGTATTTGTAGTCAGAGAAACAGACAACTGACCATTCAATTCAGACAGTTAGAACCCAAATAAGTCAAACTTTATCTCCCATCTATCACTACACACAATTCTCACACACGGTTCTAAATAGGCATTTAAGCAAGCAAAGTTCTGATACAGCACATTTGATCGACATGCAGTACAAAGCGTATGTCTGACCTCTTGCAAACAGCTCGCGAACAAACGAGCTATTGTTGAGCTCAATGCGAGGATAATAAATACGTTACCAACGTTTAATCTCCGAGGATTGTGCGAGATTTTCTGATAGATTATATCTGATGGGAGACTGGGCGAAGTTCGGAGTTAGGCAAATTGTTTGGCTAAAAGAGTGGGTTGGTTACTTCTAGGCAAGCGTGCTTCACTTTAGAAGACATCATCGCTTGTCATCACAGTAGTGGCCATAGGCAAAGTGGTAAAATGCGTGCCTATCTTAATTTAAAAAAATGTAAAGCGTATGATCACAAAGTCAATGTTTTCTATTACTTCTCTATAGATAAGCAATCCACAAATCAATCGAACAAAAAATCTTCTTTAATACACTGCAAAATTCTGTATTCCAGAATACAAAAATAAGTCAGCTTTGTAGTAAATCAGGCTTGTCCTTTCTAGATGGTTTGTAATTCTTTTAAAAAAATTTTGTAACCTTTATTTTTCAATTTTAAATATTATGTGAGTATTTTATTTCTAGTATTAGTAAAGAAAACCTCGCTCAAAAAAAACCGATTCACTAGTCCTAAGTCCATTTATTAAGTGGTCCAAAAAGTGCCAGTATTTCACCTAACCCTATCTATCTCGCGAGCCATTCATCATGTCTGTCTGTGTGTTTGTCGCGCACTTAACTAGTAACACTTCCCTGCTCCTCTCGTCTTCTCATGATGAATAAGTTTTTAGCTAAGGAAAATGTTTAACGTAAGTGACAACGTAGGGGTGTTGTTTTAAGCTCCTGTTGTCGTTTTAGTAGCTCTGATAAATTGCAGTGCAGCTTTAAAATACTTAGTAGTATAAAAATAGTAGATAGTAGTAGAAAAATAGTAGTAAATAGTTAGCAGAAAATTGGAAATAATACTTATTTGTAAAAGAGGATTAAAAACGAAGTAAGAAGTTTCAGCAACAGCTATAGTTTTAAGCTCAGTTCAAGTAGCATCAGATTAAAGTTCAAAGTCAGTAAACAATACAATGTTTCTGGTTTTCCGTATTATCTTAAAAGCATCATGAAGTCCGTCCATAAACAACTGTAAGACCCGCCTACCATTAACCCTTCGACAATCACAGGGTTACAATATTATTTATTTAAGCAGCACTCTGTAACCTATAAATACGATAAATGTCTCCCAACAATTCTGATGTTCTTTGCGATATCATTTATAATTCTGTTGACCCCAAACTGTATAAACTGCTCAAAGATAACATAAGGTTACTCATAGATCATGGGCATAGTTCTCCAAATAACAAATATTCAATAAACATACAATAAACGTATTTATTACGCTATTTAGATTTTTACTTAAGATTGAAAGCGAATCAAATTGTATTAATAAATACAAACTTATCTCGACAACTTTTATACTGAAAAACAAAAAAATATGATCTCTAATACGAGTGAATAAGGTGCACTATCTATTATATTCAGCTTTATAATTAAGTTTGTCAAGATAGCATGTATTATTTAAGGCAAAGGCAAACTATTCGGCCTACATGCGTGTACGCAATTGTATTGTCTTGAAACAATAGCAATGTTAAGGTTACAAATTGTTTTTGTTTACTCGACTTAATCGGAGGGAAGTAATTCTTTTGGAGCTTATGACGTCAGCTGTCTTGAAAAACGACCTGATAGTATCAAAAACCTTGAAGATGGAACGCTGGCTATGTTTTAGTTTAGGCGTTCATGCTTGAAATACTACAATTCCCAGAAATATAGAAAGGAATTTCGATAGAAAACGGCATGGTATGGCAAAAAACTTGGATTTTACACAAGACAGATGTCAAACGGTTTTCGCTCCTTATAGAACTAATCGTTTCAAGCAGATGCGACAGAATTCCATCAAGCAAACCAGACTACAGACCAAAAGGCTTCAAGGACCAAAAAGAAAACAAACGCAGTAATAATAAGGTTGTACCAGCTGATCGCTTTCAATATGTACACGCTAAGAGCAATGGACTATTGTGTAGAACAGGTAGGCATTGAGCTTTATAAACCTGTTCCATGTCAAAGGCCCCAGTACAACATGTTACGGCATCAAATGACTTCGGTAAGCCCTAAGGCGGTCATTGTTTAACATAGGCCTTTTTATACAATGTCAGCTGATAGCAGTACATTTACTTAGCTGAGGATTAAGACATAACCAGGAATACTGCAACAAACTTGGTTCTTATGCATAATCAGAAGGAACCATAGGACCATTTAAGAGAAGCCTGATCTCTTAAGCTATATGACGATATCTCGAAGAACCACAAATCATAATTCAATTATCAATAATCTGATCAAGATGCACGATAACAATATTAAGCCTTCACATAATCCCACTGAAGTTATAACACAGGCACATAAAAATCAACAATGTTGGTTGTTATAATATAAAATTGAAAAATGTGTTGCCGGTGCGGGCGAAACGGCAAGAAATAATAATATCCTTGTGTAAGCTAACCAATCGTGACTCGAAGCTTTCGCCGACTAGTGACGTGACTTGCATGCTCATCGATAACTGCACGATTATAGACTTTTAATAACGATTATAATGAATTCTGCCGGTGGCAATCGTCTCATTAATAGGACACCCATTTTTTACACAAAAATGGAAGCTATTCTTACTTAAAATTTATCAACACAGTAGGGTGCTTAAAGGTACCAAATACATACAATATTTACTAAGCAAGCAGGGCTCCACATTCTATTTACATGAAGAAAACTATACAAAGCTTTAGCAAATCTTGTATGCTCTCAGTGCAAGCTTTATCCAAATCCTTGGAAAATTAAACTGTCACGGAAGTTAAGCTCCCTCCTGATCATTCCTTGAGATCCGCAATTGAAGTATAATCTCCTCAACCGAGTAGATTAGAACCAAATTCATAACTACCTCCCACTTACGAAATATTCTCTTAAGTATCTCATATCCGTATCCTAATTTGATCATTACTTATTCTGAATAAGAAACACAGTAACCTAAAGATATCCAACGGAATGAGATAATTCTATAATAGAATAAGTTTTTGAGGAATCCTTTTGTTACGCGAGGGTCAGTACAATGTGATACAAAATCTTTGGGACCCTGTTTGAATCCTTTCTTATTTATTCGTGTATAAAAAATAAGCGGGCTTACGTACTTACCCTAAAGGACAATGGGCACTTTGTATGGGATTTGGTACCCGCTCCAACAGTAACGTATGATATATCATTAGAAAGGTATTTACGTGAAGAATAACAAAAACTAGGGGGCTTGCCTCAATTAGCTGTCCGATCCGAGTAATGATAAAAATGGAATCGACATAGAAACAAGTATGTCATCCATATATGCGAATTCATTAAGAGGCATACGTCGTCAGTGTAATAATTTTAAACTCAGTTAATAGACATCATACATTGTTTGAGATACACTCTATTATAATGTAAAGGTTGTAATAGTCTATGGAGTCATACTACGGAAACACAATCGTCATCTGATTTGACAAAAGTTCAAAACATTTCTATTCATCTTTTTTTAAGAAGAAAATCATTATCTCAGCACCTCTTGAGGAGCAAGATTAATATAATATATAATTATTATATAATTTAGATTAACATCGTCTCCTGACTTTTCAACCTTAATTGATTGTAAATACTGAAAGACTTTCATCAAATACATAAGCTAGTTCTGCGTGAACTACAAAGGTTTCCACAGTCTTTTTTTAAAGCAGTGGGCAGGCAAACTTTCTATGAAGGCCAAATTCTGTTTTTTTTTTGTAACTTTACCAGTTTGTATTCAATACAGTTAGATTTATGAACTACATCTACGTTGATGATTTATGAACATTACACATTCTATTAGTCGATGTCACGCGAAATGGACAAGGATTTGGGACTGGTCGTCATAGTAAACATTTTTGGCCTTGCCAAGACCTACGCAATGGTACTAGAATCAACACTGTTGGACAGGGTACCAAAACGCCCATCGTCCTTTCTAGTTTTTCGGTCCAAGTCTCTTTGGTTGAGCAGTAATGAGAATTTTCGTTAGCTGTGTTATGGGTAAGTGAATTATTTGATGCAAGGGTTCACGCTTCAGTGAATTTGAATTAATTTCTGAGTACACTTTTGATGGGAATGAGGATGTTTTGGTTATGGGGAAACTCATTTTGTGTTAGAAAAGGGTTCATTATATTCATAATGATGATCCTTTCAGTTTGTTTACTATACGAGAGTTATACTTAAATAAAGTTTGCTTGTATAATGTAATGAGTTTGATATCCTCATTGTTATAGTTTGAACTGATCATATCCTAGGCAATCTGTATGAATCTCTTTATCGACAAGTCGATCATCTTCCACAGCACTAAACGCTCGGAGCGATCAAATCGTATCCATACATTAAGAGCATTCATAGCTCGTAGAGGCCCTGTCGCTTAATGCAATTCATTGTACAAGGATCCTTGCAGTACCCACAATTGCAAGACCCCCCACCCTTCCCGCAAATCCCTTGTATCCGTTCTACGGAAACGGGAAAAGGTTCAACACGACAGCTCAATTTATATTGGCCATCGGATCGCTTGCATACATTTCGGCTCTTATAACCTGAACCCCACTCCCCCCCTCGGTGCTAGTAAAATTAGGTTTAAAGGGGTAAAGTTAGGGTACTCCAGGGATCAAGACTTTTTGGTTGCCGTCAGTCAGATGAAGCCTGCACAGTGCTTCGATTTACAAACTTAAAAGGATTGGCGTCGAGATTTTAAAATTTTAAGATTAAAAGTTGTTTATAGAATGCTTATGGATTGCAAGAGAAATGAGAATGCTCGGTTTTTGTGATTTTTTAGGTAATTTCTTGATGGATTGTAATTTTTTTCTCTTATATTTTTAATCAATGCCAGGGAGAAAACAGAGTGTTTGTTTTTTTCAGAATAACAATGTCATAAGGGATTTGGTATCCTTTAAAATAAAATAGGATTAACTATTAAATGAACATAAAGGATCTTCCTTATTTCGGCAATAAAAATACAGTAACCAAACAATGATGTACATTTTATTTCCTAGACCATAATCAAACTTATTTGTTTACAAGAAAAAAGTACAAAAAGGAAATAATAAAAACCATGTCATCGTTATTCCACGATCAAGGTACACACTAAATTAGACAATAAACATAAAAATAACACAGCGCCACAGGTAATGGGCCGTAAATAAAATAAAAATAACTACACAACACACATTGGAAATCAATAAAAAAACGACTCAATAGCTCAATAAAAAAAAAACTTATTTTGTCATATAAATCTTTTTGACGGACTAGAATAGTGCGAGCAAATGTTTTTAACCCCTGTCGTGACTTGCTTGTCAATTCTCAGCTTTATTTTATAAGCTGTAGAGTCAAAATTAGTATTCGTAGACTTTTTGTAACTTTGTAGTAAATAGTTTTATGAAAACAGGCTGTTTTATGACTGCTAGCCGAATGTCTAGGTGGTAAGATAGTAGCTTCAGATGTCAAAGAATTTTAAACTTTGTGTCGCTTGCAATAGGGTTGTATTTGCTAGTGTAAATGTATTATTAAGGGGTCGTTTGGTAGTCTCCATTATCAATCAATAGATGTATTGCAAGTATGTAAGGATTCATTCAGTGACTTTGATGTCTGACGTTCGGAACATGAACTTTTAGTAAATGTGAAGGGCTGTATGTGCGAATAGTCGGAGGACATTGTCGTGTGATCAAAGGCAATGATGTGTTTTATGCCTGTCAAATAGAATATTGTATTACTAACGTTCCTTGTTCTTCGTTAGATAATGCTAGTTACCATATTATTATAGACTTGTGTTATTAACAATTAACATTGATTTTTTGAACAACAACATGAACAACAACTTTGATTAATTTTAGCTATGCCTATTGTAACTCTTATCATAAAAATGAATTCTAATGAGAAATGTAGACGGACTGTTAAATATTGAAGGAGTATCGATGACACAGTAAAATAAATTGATATCCAAAGATGATACAGTTTGAAGTCCAAATGGGTATTTTCTAACATTGTAACTATTCTGTAACTCCTTTTCCAATTAAGAAATCACTAACATTTGTGCAAAATAACTGCTTAGTGAAACCAACCACTTTATTTCTTCAAAGTATACCTAGATGCAGGAGAGCTACAAATAAATTCTTTGGCCAGATACACTAGTCTCCCAAACTTTACTTTCTCGTGACAATTTTCACGTATGATATGCAAAAAAAAACTTTTAAGTACACCGAGGAAGCTATGAGTATGGTAGTCGATGGGGGGTGTCCATTTGAGTAAATAGTCCATGTAACCAGCGGGGTGTCGGCAAAAAACTCACATAATAAGCACATACCTCACCGTAGATAAGTGCGGTCAATGTTGGGTAACATGTACCGATAGAAAATGAAATTGGTAATATTTTGTTGCGTATCGTTCTTATTTTGGGGGTTGCGTCTGTTTGAGGTGTTCCTTAGGTGGTAGGAGGTGAGGTAATGGTCGAACCTTGTAACAAAATAATTATCAAGTGATTGTTGTATTATATGCATATTCCTCTACACTTTTTGGAGATTGTTTAATTTCCCGAAAATCAAATCAATATAATTATTCTTATTATACCTTATCGCAATATAAGGAATGGCACATAAGAATTTTATAGGATTTTGTTTGTAATTTTGAGTCAGATTATGATGCAATTATTCCTGTTTCAAATACAAATCTGATGACATAATCCTTAAATCAACCACTTAAGGGTCTAAAATAATTTGAGATAGGAACTCAAATAACCTTTACACACTATACAGACATTGAACCAAAAATTACATAACCATCCCAAAAACGACTTGAACCAATCATTTCTGCGTTCAGTACTGTCCCTGCTGACGAAGCGAAGGGCGATCTAAAATAAGATATGTAGTGACCTGCACACCGCATAAATACTCCCAATATCAACCTTACACCGGGATGTATTTGTGTTTGTATCTTGTTCTGTGAGCACAATATTTTAGAACTACGGTAATACAAGGCTGGTTTGTTGGTAGGATGCAGGACATAGGAATAAAGGAGTGGTATAACATATCCCTAAAGGGACCTGTAAGTGACATAAGACCTGACTAAAACGGTGCTTGCTTGATGTCTCTGAAGGGTTAAGAGTGCTAGAGATCCCAACGAAAACTAACCTATAAGAAAATAGTAGAGAAAAGCTAAGCAAATTATTTTAGAACCCTGTACCCAGGCCCGCCGCTAGCTGTTTGTTCGCCCGCGTGCAAAACTGATTATGCCGCCCTACGAAAACATACGTTTTGACAAAAAATATATAAGGGAGGGGGGGGGGGGCGGATCCAGGAGGTCCGGACCCCCCCGCCCATTCATATCCATCTTACTTGTCCAACAGAAAAAAATATGTACATGCACCGCTCTGATTGCAGAAAACCCACCTACTTTTGGATAAATAACTATTGCAATACATAACATACATTACACATAACTTTTTATTTACTTGAAATGTTCAGGGTAACCTAAGCAGTCCTGGGTTAGCCCATAAGCAAACTAAGCAATTGCTTAGGGCATCAATGCAGTGCAATCATTACCCAAGTGGCCCCTATGTATTGAAAGATTGTGATTAACTTAAACTAACGCACTTAAATATCTAAAACAATGGTTAAGGTCAGTAACATATGTTATTTGGTGGGTTTCACGTTGAAAACTTATAAGGCACATTTCATATGTAAGGAAGCGCGAGCGGAGCGAGCGCGAAAATTTTTTAGTCTGGGGACACAAAACAAATAAAGACCACTGTAAATTAACAAAGCAAAGTCAAAAAGTAAGATATGCACAGCATGTCGATTCTATAAAATATCACAACTCACTTCGACATCACTCTCACTTCGACTTCGATCTAAAGGTAGAATTCCGTGGACGCGACAATAGTCAACCTTTGAAAATGTATGGCACCGTTGTCGAGGCCCGTGACAGTCGCGCGCGGCCGACGAATTTCGTAAGCTGCTCGCGGCATTGTCAAAAATTTAATTCTGGTTTTACTAAAATTCTATAGATGTTATTAAGCGCTAGACCATGTTGAGAAGCGTACGGCCGCGAGCGGCTCACGAAATTCGTCGTCCGCGCGCGACTGTCGCAGCCCTCGGCAGCGGTGCCATACATTTTCATAGGTTGACTTTTGTCGCGCGCGGCTGCGACAATCGCGACCCACGGAATTCTACCTTAAAGTTTCGTGATTGACATTGTCAAACTACACTAGCGCTTCACTATCGAGCGTGTTGACAAGTTGAACTAAATCAAAGTCGAGATTTTGACAGATTTGTCAAAATCTGTCTATTTATAGGGGAGGTAGGGGAGAGATGGGCAGTTGGGAGACATGATCAAATCAGAATAAAAGGGGGGTCCTTTTATTCTGATTTCTGATCATAGTTTTGTTTTTTTTTAATTGGGTAGTTTACGTTACCGACTGGTAACGGTGTTCATCCATAGACTATCTGTCATTTCTGTGAGTTGTCAAGAACAAACACTCGTAAAAGTACTTAAATATTTTGTTGCGGTTTCGGATCGTTATAAAGAGAAAACTAATGAAAGGTATGTGTATTTTCTATTATTAATTATTGATTGTCAAAATCTCCAGTTACAATTATAGTAAGTCGATGCAATCCACACCTATTATACCTTTAGAAGAGAGTACTACAGCAATAGTTAATGGGCCCCACGTTTTTATTTTAGTCTAATATGACCGGGACCACCTACGTAGGTTGACAGGTAAGTAACTATTTTTTATTTTCTAGTTTTCAGTGCACATAAGATAAAACCGTTTAACTTAAAAGTTTTTTTACCGATTTTTTTTTCATAAACTAAGTCAAAAGTGTCCAATGCTCTCTATGGTAGGGAGGCTTTTCTTCGTCAGTGAAAATTTGTGAGGTTATAAATCTGCGCGAAAAATCCTTTATAGAATCTTGTTTCAGGTACCGTTGCCAACTTGATCTAGAGACTATTATATTTAAAATAGTGTTTAAATAAAGTTCTTAGTGTTTTAAAGTGATTAAGTGCCTACATTTAACGATGGCTAGAATGTTGTTGTTCCTCCCACTGGCTTCGACTTCGCTCTCTGGCATTTTGCGTTCTCACGAAACCCTTCGCCAGGCCAGGGTTTTGCTCCATAAACTCAACCAGAGTTTCAACCTGAGCCGACGAAGGGTGAGACGACCTGTCATTTGGACTGAAATTATTGTTGGATTAATAAAATAAACACTTCTTTAATTAATATTATTTTTAACTTTATAACAAGAAATATAAAATTACTTCATGATTTTATCACAATTACGGCGAAAACAAACAAGCTTAAACACAATATGAAGACAGAAGATACCCGATATATTACTTTCCTCTATGACAGAAGAGAAGAAAATATTGTCCACAGATTAATAATGGTATTGGCGCTGTCAGTATTTTTTTTCGTAGGGTAAGCATAGATTATATTCACAGCACGAATTTAGAGATTTCTGTTTATTTTATACTTAAAAGCTGCCTCAAATTCCTTACAATAACAAATTATAACTAAAACATCATATTTAGCTAAAATTCTGTGTCAAAACTGATAAAATTAAAAACTGATTAATCTCGGTTGACATTTTGTCGAGTGGGGAAGTCACTAGCACAGCATTGGTCGATGTCGAGCTCACTTCACTTCGCAAGTGATTAGGTGATGTTTACAGAATGCAAAATCAAGGTCGTTCTGAATCGAATGCGAAGTGAGAGTGAATAGCGAAGTGAAATGCGAGTTGTTGTTCGAATTTTATAGAATCGACGTGCAGGCAGGCCTTGGCCCTGTTGCGCCCCGCTGGGGTTGCTGACAGTATTCTACTTGTGTAGCCCTTTCATTTGATACCCATATTGAGGGGGCTGTGCCATTTTGTGCCGGCGGCCATATTGGATTTAATTAAAGGTGTATACAAAATTTCAGACCAATCGGTTGACAGGAAGAGGGTGAAATTTGAATTACTAAATTTGATCCAAGAATAAATAATAAAACAAACGGGGTGAGCTAAATAAAACCGTTTAAATATCTCGTAATGTTGAAACTGATTGTAATTTTTAGGAAAGCTCTTTCATTATATCTAGCCGAATATAAGAAATGGCAATAAAAGTTGATAATGATCTGTAAAATCTGATTTTTTATGCAATAAATTGTGAAAAAGTGCCCATCCCTCCCCTACCTCCCCTAAAGTATGAAATGACATTACGAATCGAAGTGAAATGCGAGTTGTTGATCGAGTTTTATAGAATCCCAGTACAGAAGTGAAGTGCAAAAGCCGCGAGCGAAGCGAGCGCGATTTTTTCCTTAGAGTTTTCATGAAGTAAACATATTGTCATAAAAAGCCATAACGGACGTGCGCGAAAAATTTTTTTTCGGAATTGAATGCCTCAACAATTAAACAAAGATAAAATACGATACATTTTTTTTTTTTTTCCGACGTCAAAAATCATCAAATGACCCCTCCCGCTGTGGGTTAGCAGCGGTGAGGGAGTGTCAGACTCTTACTGACTAAAAACCGTCGTGTTCCGTCATAGGCCTTTATGTACCAGGGCCGCGGTATCTCTTTCGAACAACCCGCAGAAAATACGATACCTGACATAGAGCCGCGAGCGCAGCGAGCGCGAATTTTTTTGGGGATGCAAAGGGTGAAACAGTCAAAATTCATAGGAGACGACCAAAGCTAGGGCGGCTTTTTCTGAAATTTTATTGGTTTAATTTTGTCGCCCCCTAAATAGCATTTGCCCCACGCTACGCCACTGGTTGATCTTAAATCGTTTTTAAGAATCTTTAATTTTGAAAATGTCCTTTCAACAGATGTACCTAACTGAAACCGGCAGTGTAAGTAATATTCTTAGCGCTATTGCTGTGTTCGGAAATATTGAAATCAAATCATTAGTAAAAAGATATTGTATTTTTTTTAATATTACGTGATAACTCGCTAGATTTGCCGCCCCCTAGGACGTGCCGCCCGCGTGCTGTGCACGCGCTGCACGCCCGCTTACGGCGGGCCTGCCTGTACCTATTTTACCTATGGCATCAGAATTCATATAGATTTCAAGAAATGCGGTGTCAGACTTAAACTGAGTCTTTGAGTAATCAACATATCCCTCACTGAAAAATAAAGATTGAAATTTCATGATAAATAATTGGCAAGCTTATTTAATTAACCACAATCGGTGACATAAGTATTATGTAAAAATTGGATAACTACCAAAAAAGTCGTGGTGGCCTAGTGGGCAAAGAACCAACCTCTCGAGTATGAGGGCGCGGGTTCGATTCCAGGTCAGGCAAGTACCAATGCAACTTTTCTAAGTTTGTATGTACTTTCTAAGTATATCTTAGACACCAATGACTGTGTTTCGGATGGCACGTTAAACTGTAGGTCCCGGCTGTCATTGAACATCCTTGGCAGTCGTTACGGGTAGTCAGAAGCCAGTAAGTCTGACACCAGTCTAACCAAGGGGTATCGGGTTGCCCGGGTAACTGGGTTGAGGAGGTCAGATAGGCAGTCGCTTCTTGTAAAGCACTGGTACTCAGCTGAATCCGGTTAGACTGGAAGCCGACCCCAACATAGTTTGGGAAAAGGCTCGGAGGATGATGATGGATAACTACCAAACGGTTGGTAATCAACGTCGAACCCAGCCATTGTGCTAAGCCCATACTTCCACAGTATTACAACACTAACTAAATTTTCATTAAAAAGGCCTCGTTCTTTACGAAAGAAATATGATAATCTATTGAACTGCGGGTCGAGTCGTGATCTCGATATAATCGCGATACATCTCGATAGATCGTATCGATTTAAAGAATCGATTCGAAATCGTTCGACCTTGATATTGATGAGTCGTAAAGATCCCGATTTTAGATTAATGGTTAACAATAATGTTTTTAGGCGCATTAAAATTCTTTTGTGGTTTTTTAAATTATGGTTTTGGGACAATATTGCTGATCAGCCTATCGTGTTCCATAACTTCCTTGTTGGTTATAGAGGTTAATTTAGTAGGCAAATCAGTCTGGAAGGTATTGTAATATTAGTTTTTTCTGTCTGAACTAAATAAGTCTTAGATAACCCATAGATAGGAGAAGGACGCAGGTCAAAACTGCTTCGCAGAAAAGTGGTAAGTTATACATAGGTAGAGCCCAAGGAAGTTTTCAATTCGCAAGAAGACCTTAGAAATTAGACTAATTTAAAAAAAAAAAACACTAATATTTCACAGATTTGCCCTCGATTTTCAGTAGATTAAAATATGCTCCTAATTACGTAGTATAATATCACATCAATTCTAGAGGTATCAGAAGTGGGTCGTATTGTCCGTCGGCTTGGGTCATGCAAATGCCATACTATTGACATTCTATGTATTTTATTGGTGTCCATTATTTTATAATGACACTTGGAGATCATTCTCAGCCTTGGTGGGTTATTAAAACTATACTATAGTTGTTATCCTATCTGATCGCAAAGCCTACGTAGGAATACATATGTAGTATTCTATCGGACCAACAAAGTTCTAGATATTTAGGAGGACTTAGTGCGGCCGAAATGTTGAGTGAAGAAAAACATATCATACTTTTGTAGTAAAAGATCGTGATTAAGTCCCGATTGTATACAAATATAACCCAATTCTACGAAAGCTAAAAAAATACTCACAAATCACGAAACATAACAACTCCTAACAAGGAAACGTTTAATCTAATCAGAGTCGAAAACTTTTGAAAAACTTTCAATCGGTACGTACGGTAAATTAGCGGTAATGTGTAATTATCTAAAGTCGGTTAAAAAAAGGAGGTATAAAGATGGCCATTACAATGGTGGTCGTGACACGCGCCGGGCGTTCGACACGACTCCGCCGGTCCGGCCCGGACCGGGAGAATGCAGGTACGGACTGAGGTAATTTCAATAAAACATGTGTAATTTGGTGTTTTATCGAAAGTTGCTTTTAGAAATTGTCATGTTCTCTAAAAGATTCTGAAGGAATGATTGGGCTGTTTTTAACATAGGTATAAGGTTTTTTGCGTCGTCAACTAGGATTTACTGGAGAATTCGTTGTTGCAAAATTTAAATTCCATGCCTAAAGAATCCTAAAAAGAAATCAAGATTTTAGCAACTAGAGAAATGCTACGAGTTTAAGCACCACTTGACTAGTTAAATGGCTAACTGACCATTATCAAAAGGGACCAGACAAGCCTTGTTATCTACAAATAGGGCTTCATATTGTCTTAGAATTGATAAGAAATCAATTTAAACAAGACAAAATTATACCAAATCCATATCTCACCCCACCAAATTTGCAAACAAGTACAGTCACCACCAAAATACAAACGTCACAAATATGACAACTATCTCAAGTCCGGACCACGATCCATTTAGAGAGATAACATCAACTAGAGAATTATTAAGTCATTATAAGTACGCAAAGGTCACAACTTTATTATCTAAGAGTTTCATCGTAAATGAAGTATTGTGCATACTTATGTTTTAGAGCAGTGTGTCTTAGAAAAGTATTTGTGACTTTATCCTAACTTACTGAACCAAGTAAGGCACATCTGTAAGTATGTTTGTATCTCTAGCGCGATAAACGTATAAACTACGGGACACAATTTCATAATCGTTTTAATTAATTATTTATTATATTTGATTTCAAGAAGTATTTACATAATATTTACATTAATTTTAAAAATTAAAAATAAACTTATATATACAACTTAAAACTAATACATTGCATCAAAAAATTGCTCCTCATCGCTGTCACTGGGTAATGTACCCAGAAGGCTGGCAGCATTGCCACGTTGGATGGCAATGCTCAACCTCTGTGCGAAATAAAACCCCGCCCTTGGGTCACGAGAAGTGCCAACAAGGCGCTTAGAAATTTCCTTCGCAAGCGCGTGAGCACTCGGACCCCACGGGTCGAGAGTTTCAACCCCAAACGGCTCAAACATGTAATTCCCGATAAGGCTACTATTTCTTTTGTATGAATATCTATTTAATTAATAGATATTCATACAAAAGAACATTCGGTCACGCATTTAAGGACTTTTGACGATGAACATAAATATAAAATCGTCGGACGAATATTTCTCGAAGCATCCATCAAATTTTTAAACGTCTTCAAACTGCCAAATCAGTATCGAGTTTTATAGCTCGTAAAAATCTCCAGGGTTTCAATACATTTTAATGAAGGGGATTTAAGTAGCTATATAAATAGTACATTTTTAATTAATAGCCGTCTGAGAGCTTAGTTAATTATTCACTTAGATAATGCCAGTAATGATCTTTCAGTTTAATGCTTCTATGTGATTACGTTTGACTGACTTTGCTTTATGAAAATGTTTATAACATAATATCTTTTAGCATTGAAATGTTAAATATGTAATGTGTATTATAATAACCTGTGTAAATAATTCTAACTATAATTACAATATAAGAACAAAAATATTTTTTTTCCAGATCAAGAACCCTAGATTAAATATTTTTAAATATCAAAAGCAGAAATATATTTGTATTATGTTGCAGCTCTACGCAATATACATATAGGTCAATTTCAGGGTTTGATTATTATTCTAACTCCTTATGTAACAATGGCTAAACATAAACCCATGTTTTAATAAAATAAATTATCTTTTAGTACGTGTCTATGAAATGAATATGTCAAACTGACAATACCAAGCTTCATTGTACTAATATATTGCCGTTTTAAATATCACCATAGTTAATTCATATTGAAAAAAATATTACCGTTAGTTATAATAGATAAGTACCAAATTAATAAAGATGGGTAATAATTAAATAATTTCAGCTTTGAAACATAACTTTTTAGTACTAATTATGGAAATAATTATAGTATAGTCTGGTTATTACCCCATATGAGCAGTAAACGTCAACTTACTTATAAAATACGCTAACTAGCGAGCGATTGAATGGTTTCCAGACGTTTTCATAATAATAAATTAGTTCTAGTAATAGTTAACTTTTACTATGAGAATGTTTTTATAAAGAGCCTATCAGTTATTCAAAAGTTATTGCAAAGTTCGAAACTCGTTAAAAATCAAAAGCAATGAAACAATTGAAATACTTTCTATTTTTTATAAAAAAATCCGATTCGGTTTTTTTTTTATTCAAAGTTTATTACGGCAATATTTTCCATTGTATCGTACGTTAAACTTTTTGTATGAATAAATGTAACATTGTATGAACGTTGGCAGTTATCCGTACAATACTTTGAGCACTGTGCATTTTTGACATTTCACAAAGCCCAAAATATTTATCGCCAAAGGACAGTACTTCGGTTTTTGGAAAAAAAATCGTAATGATTGACGCGAAAATCGTGCCGGATTCCACTCACAATACCTCAATTTAAGATTCTCTTTCATAAATATAAACCGTTACAATTTTTGTGGAATTTTAAATGAAACCGTACACAGTGTTTCGGACGATTTTTTCACTGGACAAAAAAGCAGTTAAATTTGCATGAATTATGTAATTTATATCTTTTCCGTGTTCATTGTCATTCGGTTGTTGGAAGAATTTAACAATCACAGTCTTTTGGTGTGAAGAATTTCTTCGTTTCAGATTGTTCGGCTACAGCTGGGAGCGGTACTTAACATTTTTATCATTTTTAAATGAATTTTCACTTGAATTACTTATTATATTTCATTTAAGTTCGTATGATAATGGGCCTCGTATTATTCTCATATTTAAATAGTTTAGAACAAAATTAGAAGTAATTTTGAATAGAAAATAAGAACTAAGTTTCGCGCATTATAATCACAATTTAAGATTGCTTGTCGTTAGACAATAATAACAGTTCATTAGCGAGTCCAAAACGTTTATTCAAACTTTGAAATATCTTTAATGAAATATTAGATTTTGCTTTAGAAAATTTTCTTGTAATTTTATTCAAATATTAAGTGAATTATCATGTACCCTACATAAGTTACAATAATTTCTATTAAGTTTTCATTATAAATGCTTGAATGTATTTTAAGTTTTCTTTGATGTAGTAAAGTCTAGCACGTATTAAAAAATATAGTACTTGTATTTCATAATTATTTTACTTACAATAGTTCATTTGATCATCTCCTTAGGTATACCTATATTATTTTTATGTAGTATTGTATTGTACGCTCATTTTATTATGTTAATCGACTCGCCAACGCACCACCACACAGGTCGACAGTCTGACAACGACTGACTCCCCACCGCTCGATCCGCTATTTATAACCGAGTGACGTATGCGCACGAGGCGTCATAATAATGATATAACCTATACAATGATGCACATGTACCTGCATACACTACATCTCTCCCTTGTTGTTTTGATTTTAACCTTGTTTCAAAAAGTCCAACAATCAAACTCATAAATATTTTGGTAATTTCTTAAAGATCTATCAAACACCTGCAGCACAACAAAACCACGCTATCAGATCAGTCCACCGATCACACTGCCATCAAACTGATTTACTTTGTTCCGTTTCCATTTCATTTCCCTTTCCATTTAAGGAGACGACAGATATCGGTGATACTGCAGGACACTACATCCCTTCCCTTGTGAAATAAACATAAATAAAAATCCGTCCCTTTGCAGACGGTAACATACCAGCATCTGCTTCAGGCTCAACAAGACAAATTCGTAGCAGTGATATCAGGCCGGCAAGTTTAACTTCAGGTTTTGTAGCCGCTGTTCCGGCCCTGTATTATATCTACACTAGAGATGATCCGTCCATTTGGCAGACATCCCGCCAATCAGTCCATGTGAAATCAAGCAAGTCTGAAATATTGCTGTGCCTTCAGATAATGAGCACTCATCTTGCTTGGTTCGACTTCACTTAAAACTGATACAGAATGCATTGTTCCAAGGTAAAAGATCGGCATTAGGGTACCTCATCAATGCTTTTCACTCATTCAAAACCGTACGAGCCGTACGAGGAAAGTAATCACATAAGATCGTCCCAATTGAATGGTGACCTAGATGGACTGTTTCCAATTTGATGATGACCATATACTTTGTCACCCATTTAATGGCGACCACATACTTTGTCTCCAATTTAATGGTGACTCTATACTTTGTCACCCATTTAATGGTGACCACATACTTTGTCTCCAATTTAATGGTGACTCCATACTTTGTCACCCATTTAATGGTGACCACATACTTTGTCTCCAATTTAATGGCGACCACATATTTTGTCACCAATTTAATGGTTTAAATTGTAGTTCTATGTACGAGTTAAGTACTTTGTGTGCCTTGTAAGCAAGAGAATGCTAACTCAACTAATTTTGGTAATATGTAGTTTTTAATTTGAGAGTGGAATATCAAAGCCTATCATTATCTCAGCAATGTAACAAACAATCTGGTCTTCAACCCTATTGATCAGCGCTAGTACTTTGCACGTTTCTGCTAGTACACTCGCTGAAATTCTGATATAGGCTTTAAATACCCTACATCAATGTATGTCCAATATCTAGTCAAGAAACTGTAAGCTTCTTAGTATTCAACACCCAACATATGAATACCTTACTGCATATAATAGTTGGAAGCGACCTGCATCCAGCGTCTTCCGGTGACCTTTATAAGGTCGTCTTTATAAGGTATCTGTGGAGATCAAAGGGGGAGGCCTATGTTCAGCAGTGGACGTCCTATGGCTGAGATGATGATGATGATGATATAATAGTGCGATAGGAATACTTATATTTCGGTTAGGCATCCAAGAACACTATTATCACCGGACATTGCGTTCTGTAATGTTTGTTTGCTTTTATTAATGTGGTTTTCAAAAATTAAAGTAGTCAAAGAATTATTATGCTTTGATGGTAAGCTTTTTAGTGTCATGGTTACATATTGATTATAACGAAGGTGTAAAGTAACATTACGAATCAGATTTTAACTAATTAGAACCATATTATGTAACGAACGCACTTTAACAGGTGTCACTAACTTTGCACTATATATTTTGAAGCTGTGACATTCTGCATCACCATAAAATAGAAGAGTCCCTGACCCTCAACTCATGCTCTTCTTCCTTTCAACAAGGTGACAGCAGCTCACAAACAGTTTTCTAGTCGATGCAATTTTCCTTTTGCAAAACAACCGCTAAACTTTCTAAAACATTTGTCTACACATAGATAAATGTGGGATTCTAATTCTATATCTCAATTTCATGAGCAGCTATGCTGCTCTCATGTCATACTTGACCTCATCAATTTGATGATCAGCTTTGTGCTGCTTCCATTTTTAATATTTTACGCTTTTCCAATTTCATGACCGCGTATAGGTAACGTAATATATATATATTTTTTTTATGTAAGTATAGTTGGCTGCATAAGTATGTTTATAGTTTCGTTCAAAAGCGCTTACCCTTTATTGCAGCTGACTTTATCTACGTTGTTTTAGTTAGACAACCAGAATATAAAAATATTATTATCTTTTATAGGGACAGCACCCCAGTAAATTTTTAAACGATTTGGTGACTAAGGGCAATTTTACTTCCTATACTTTAAGGAACACTTACTCAGATTATATTTTGCAGTAGGACTTAGGAACTTAATAATATTTTAGTTATTATTAACCAAATGTCGACGCAACTGTGTAGTTTAATTAGCACAAAAGAGTAATAAATGTCGATAAATGTAAATAGTGATAAAGTTCTTTACCTCTCATGCGAGTCCAATTGTCTTACGGTAACCTAAGATTGGTGTTCTAAGATCAATTATTATTAACCCTAACGCTATGGACACAAGACATTATTTTGTTAATAGATATCCATCCCACCACCCATATGGATCTTATCTTATGGGATGGGTTGAGGAAATTACACAACTTTATATTACAAGTAGGTGTGCACTTCAAGAATATATTAATGTGATGATTTATTAACTTGAGATCAATAAATGGATTCTATTTCATATATGTTCATATATGGTTACGTTATTCGCTCCTATGGAAGCATATTCTTCCACAACTCTCAATGTACTTATACTGCTTATTGGTACTGCAATACTGTAAAACATAATTTGCAAATAACAATATTATAATGAGGGCCACTTTGTTAAACTATTTGTAAACACCAATGTAAATCAATAAAAAAGAGGCTAAGATACCAATTAAAATTCATTCAAGCCTGAGTCTTGAAGGTTTTAAAAGCACACGCAATCATCAACTTTTGAGAACTTGATTGCAACAATCATCCATGAGCTAATCATCATTAGACAGTTCCCAGAGTAAGTATCTACATTGGAACTCCTTCCAGGTATCATCCTTAAAAGATTTTTTGTCACAGATGAGAAGGCCCAGTTGGGTAAATGATGATGATGTCCTCCTAGCCGATTATCGGCTACGGCGGCTGTACTCACGTAAGGGGATTAGCCAACTGCGCAGGACATATTATAGTGCACAAGCATTTGCGCAGACACAGGTGCACTCACTGTTCCTTCACTCTCATAACCCGATGGGACGGCAATCCGACACGACCGGAAAGAGATCAGGCGCAGGACCGACATTTACGTGCTTTCCGATGCACGGGTGTATCAATCACCAACTTCCAGGCCCGACCCGGGAATCGAACCCGAGACCTCGTGCTCAGCAGCCGCGCTTGCGACAGCTAGACCAACGAGGCAGTTGGGTAGATAAAGTAGCATTGTCAAATAAATCACAGATTGCTCCAATGCTTAGTTCCATATTCTTTTGATCTAAGAGTTTTATATCAACCTAAAGTACTGAAATTACAATTGTGAGCTAGCATGTTTACCAAAGATTCTATCTATTGAATACCAAAATTTTGATCCACATTTTCCAGCTAGTATTGCTGCTTGTATGCTGTTCTACTGTTCTGTATCTTCTGGAATATCTCTGTTGTATAACAACCTCTTTAATACAGCAAAATAAAGTAAAAGTATTGAAATTATACCTAGGGTGACTGAGCAACTGTTATAATTAACACTATTATGGGTAGGCAACCCACTAGAGGTGTTGATGGACTTGGATGTTGTGCATAGGTGAATACATACCAGTATACCTGGGCGAGTTCTTCAACATACATGGCCAACCTACTACGGTCCCTCAATGTGCTGTTTGTTTAACTAGATACCTAGCACATGTTTGTCATTTGTAGAACCGTTGAGTATATAACCCACCAGTTTGTTCTTGTAATATCCTCTATATTGCAAGCACTTGAATTAAGTTAGTTAAGTACCAGAACAATATAGCAGGTATAAGTTGTTGACTAGACTCTGAGAAGTTAAGTTTGGAAGCTTTTTATGATCCAAATCACCGGGCACAGAAAATATAAAAATTATCAAGATTTACTATTTAGTTGTTGCAGTAGTTGACAACTATCGCCAGATAATTTATGCGTGTACAGTCAATTGAATGACCAGTAGACGTTCACTACCGTTAACTGTCAAGCTGTCAATTTAATGACCAGTAGATATAGACTACTGCCAACTGTCAAGCTGTCAATTTAATGACCAGTAGATATAGACTACTGCCAACTGCCAAGCTGTCAATTTAATGACCAGTAGATATACACTACTGCCAACCATCAAGCTGTCAATTCAATGCCCAGTAGATATAGACTACTGCCAACAATCAGGCTGTCAATTTAATGACCAGTAGATACACACTACTGCCAACCATCAAGCTGTCAATTCAATGACCAGTAGATATAGACTACTGCCAACAATCAGGCTGTCAATTTAATGACCAGTAGATACACACTACTGCCAACTGTCAAGCTGTCAATTTAATGACCAGTAGATATAGACTACTGCCAACTGCCAAGCTGTCAATTTAATGACCAGTAGATATACACTACTGCCAACCATCAAGCTGTCAATTCAATGCCCAGTAGATATAGACTACTGCCAACAATCAGGCTGTCAATTTAATGACCAGTAGATACACACTACTGCCAACCATCAAGCTGTCAATTCAATGACCAGTAGATATAGACTACTGCCAACAATCAGGCTGTCAATTTAATGACCAGTAGATACACACTACTGCCAACTGCCAAGCTGTCAATCTAATGACCAGTAGATACACGCTACTGCCAACTGCCAAGCTGTCAATCTAATGACCAGTAGATATACACTACTGCTAACCGTCAAGCTGTCAATTTAATGACCAGCAGATTTTTGGAATAGAATAGGTCTTTATTTGCTTAGAATGCAGGCACTTACAAAATAGGATTGTAAACAACATAATAAGATCCGTGTACATTCCGCCTTGTTGGCATGCAAGCACAACAATTATTAAACACAATTGATTATAAGGCAAATAGGTTATTGTATTATATCCTCTAGGAAATCCCACCACTGCTAAAATCGTCTTGACGACAATTCAACAACCAGCAACTTTATATTGCTTCCAATAAATGCCTATTATTGAATAAACTTTGTTGCAGGTTTAAGAATGAGTAAACTGATCACCAAGTAATGATTTTGTATTATAAATTACTCATTTGATAAATATTAACACCTGCAATAAATATTGCTACTTCCATTAGAATTGTAACAAGGTAAACTTAAACAAAGAATTACGTAAAAAGGTTAAAATTTGTTTGCAATTCGGGTGATACATACATGAACATAAAAGTTATGTATACTTTGTCATTCTACTCTCTTTCCTTCCTTCTTTCCTTTTGCTCTTTTTAATATGATTGAATATTAACATCGGTCAGAGGTTACTTGTTGTCAAAGCTTATTTAGCATACATTAATTTGGTATAGGCATGAATAGGACAAATTATTTAGTATAACCTTGTATATCAAATATTTTTCTGGATCACAGAACTAATAGGTAGTTCAAAATTATAAAAATTAGATAATAGGTAACTGTTGGTCCAAACACTCACGGTTTTATCCTCGTCGCCAATGTATTGTACGCTCATTTTATTATGTTAATCGACTCGCCAACGCACCACCACACAGGTCGACAGTCTGACAACGACTGACTCCCCACCGCTCGATCCGGTATTTATAACCGAGTGACGTATGCGCACGAGGCGTCATAATAATGATATAACCTATACAATGATGCACATGTACCTGCATACACTACAAGTATCATACCAGGTGCACCGACAAAAGCCTGTAACAGTTTTATAATTCCACATAAACAGCGGTAGTTTGACCACGAAATAGTTTGACTTTAGTACTACAAACAAACAGCCAGATAAACAACTGTCCACGAGTGTACACCGACTAATGACTGTGGGGACACTTTGCAACTAAACAAAGTACGAAATACAAAAGTGTACATTACCTGAATCTAGTGCACAAAATAAAAACAGCAAATAGTAAGAGTTGCTTTTGTATTTTGTCACACGGCTTCTCAAGTCCCGGGCGGGTAGGAAATAATGTTGGCGGGTATGCATTTCCAAATTTCAGGATAGGAGGGAAAAAATGTACTACTGTGGAAATAAAACTGCCCGACTTTCATTATATTTCCTCTTTGATAAAGTAATGAGCAAGCCTGGCAATCAAAATCAAACAAGATTGGTATGTAATTCTCTGATAAAAATATGCTGTACATGATGTATAATAATGTATAGTCACATCTGGCATAACAAGAAATAAGACTCTTCAGTGGATATCAGAAAAAACACTAATTATCTCACATGTAACATTCTTTTTAGCCAAATCGCTCACTAAACCAGAGGAAATTATATTAAAACATGATATAACGATATTAAACAAAGCAAACAGCCGAATTGTGTGGTTTCCGTTACTCTTTAAGACCACCCTGGATGGTCCCATCGCTGTCAAGAGATGATTGAAGTGCAGTAACATTTTAGATATGGCAGAATATACGTGTGGTCTCAGTTTAAATGGTGTGTGCTCAAGCCTTATATGGGGTCGTAGGATTATAAAACTGTAGCTAGAAATACTAAATACATCGTGTCAAGTCGTTTGTTTGACTGAATCAGCGCTTCGATCTCAAGAATAGTCTATTTACTTTAGCTAAACTTTTTGCCTGGTCGTAGAAAATAAGCAAAATCGTGATAGTATATTAAGGAATTAACATTTTTTTATTGTGATCGGATATTAGAGAAGTATTTTTCTTTCAATTTTCTGCCCCATAACAAGATCTTCTACTATGGTGTGGGTTAACAAACATTTATCACACATACATAGAACACCCAGACCTGGTACAATTCTAATGATCCGCAACAACCAGCGTAGCAGCCTATCCCTCTGATGACTAAAATTAACGTGCGTTACCATGAAAACAGTGTTCTTCTTTATATAACGTCCCATAATACACGTGACTCCAATAAAGTTAAAAGCCATTTACGAAGGCAGTTGAAAATATTGGATTAATTGATACGATTACGATTAAGTAACACAATATGTTTTGATTTTCTAAGTCTTGTGAGCAATTACAGTCACGGGAATAAACAGTTGACTCATCTGAACTTTAGTTTAAAGAAAAAACTGGCCAAGAGTGACCGCGAAATATTATATTCTAGTTTTCAGTATGTGGTGTTACATTGGCAACTAGTAATACTAGATTGTGACAACTGTCTATCTATCCACGGTTCATGAGATACAACCTGATGACAGACAGACAGGCAAATGGCTGATTATTTTTCAGTAATAGGTTACCGTTCTTTCCTTTGGGTACTAGGCCATTAAAAGTTAAGGAAAGACGAGAATATTCCAACTGCCATGTTTTATCAAAATTCATAAAGTATTTTGTTGAGAAACAAACATCCATACATTCAAAATTTCCCATTTTTAATATTAGTAGGAAGTAGGATCGTAATACACGTGTGTCTAATAAAATTAATTGCCGTTTACGTAGGCGGCTGAAAATATAAACCAGAATAAGTATTCAATTAACTGATTCCGATTGAATAGATACGATTACGTGTAAGTAACACAATATGTTTTGATTTTCTAAGAATTGTGAGCAATTACAGTTACAAGAATAAACAGTTGACTGGTTTGAACTTTACTCGAAATATAGTTTTCGAATTCTAGGGAGACCTCTTACACTTATCCGAACCGAGCGCGCCGAAGAAACATTAAAAAAAAAAATAGGTATAATATCTCCTACTAGTCGTTTTCCCGCGGTTTCACTCACGTCTTGTGAAATTGTTCGTACCGGGATAAAATATAGCTTATATTACCCGGGAAGAGTAGCCTTCCAATAGTGAAAGATTTTTTTTTAAATCGGTAGAGCCTTTAGGGTATACAAACAAACCGACGATAAAAAAAATCGTCTATATCAGTATTAAGCCTATTACACAAAACTATCAGAAGCATGGAATATAGTGATGATTACCGAATTTAGCTGTAATTTTTGTGATTCCTCCAGATTCGGATGATTCGACCGATCCCAGCGAAGTTTCATACGATTTCATAAAAAGAATCGTTTCGTTCCACGCAGTTAATCCTGATAGGTTTGCGTTCACCATTAAACTAGCATAAGAAACATAATGTCTTAGATACAGAATATTACAATAGGCGGTAATCACGGCCTGCACTCGCTCTAGTTACGAGCACTATGTATTTACATCGAGTGACGTGCGTGGGAAAATATTAATCTACAACCTTTATTGTCACGAAGTTATAATAACTAGTTAAGAACCGCGGTTTCACCCGACTACTGCTCCCGAAGGACTGTAAAGTTCATTTTTTTAGAAGAAATGTAAGCAATAGATATTGAAGGAAAATTTGGCGCTTTGTAATAATAAATAGACAGTAAACGTTCGGATAATACTGACATATCATAGACTAGGTAATGATGTAGATAGGAACAATTGTTGCGATGAATAAGATACCTAGTTGTAACTTTGTAAGCAAACTTCAAGCAGAGTTGACACATCCTTGCAATTGCAAGAATAGTCGTAAAAATGAAAATGAAAGTTTAAAACCTTCTTCCTAAATTAACAGCAATATAAAGCGTAAAAGCATTGCTGACGCCTCAATCATTCGCGATTTTAAAGCACCATGCAAGGACAATAAAAATAATTTTAAACGCATCATAAAACCAAAATCGAATTTCAAAGAACTTTTCAAACACATACCGTACAGAACAAAGATTCCGAAAATATTATTTTTATGAGCACAAAAGTATAATACAAGTTTATACTGCGTATTCTCCTGTCGCTCATAAGGCGGTATTAGCGCGATAATTTACGATAATTTTTGGCATTTATCGTTCTATGTCAACTGTGGGTCGATGAGTTTTTATGCGCGAGCGCAACAGTGAATCATTTGCGGGACACAGATTATTCGGCAGATGTGGATGTATCATTTTGGATCGCGTTTATGACTTTTAATACTTATTTTTACTATGTTTGCCTACTAAATATTGTTAAATAATATTCCGAAATGTATAACATACTGTGAACCCAACCATATTGGTTTTGCTACTTTGTAGTACCTACTTTTCTAACACTTTTAGTTAGATTATCATTTTAAAAGTAAGCGGGTCTGAAAAGTAATAGAAGAGCCTTTTAAAGACTCTGGCAAAGATATTTGTTTCAACATCCTTGGAGAAAAACTGTAAATTCAAATCAAGTTAGGTAAAATCCTCCCGTAAATGTACAACACATCTGCAAAAAAAAATGTTTTATCAACTCTTTGGCGAAGCTTTCAAAACACGAGATTAATCCATGTCAGTGTAACCTCTCCGGTGTACATTGTACGGCCGCGGGAAACTTTACGACATGCCTGTGTCGGGGAAAGCTCCAATTTATACCAAAAAACTTGAATTTATTGGAAAAAATGTTCAATTTATTCGACTTTTATGCCTAACAGCTTTTGTAAGTGAGTGTACTCGAATTGCTAAGAATTCCCTTTTGTTTGAGATCTTCTGACTTTTATGTTAAGTGTTACAGATGTTTCGCTTTAAATTAACCGTGAATCAAAATTGTTGCTTCAGACTTGAAAACAAACAAATCACTTTCTTTAAAAATCACTTCAACAAATAGGTACTGATTTTGTATGAGAGTTATTTTTCATTTATTTAATTGTTGACTAGCTTTAACCCTTGTCCCGTGAGAAAATGTAGCCTATAACTTTCTTTGATAATTGGACTGTTTAACACAGAAAGAATTACTCGAATCGAGACAGAAGTCCTCAAGATTAGCGGTTCTAAGCAAACATACAGTTAAAAAAAAACTCTTTTTTTCAACTCGTTGACAGCAAAAATCATCACCCCACAAATCCGCGTCTCATTATTTAAATCTAATTACTACCACAAAACCTTTCACTACAGACCAGCTGATAGCCATAAACTTCTACCATTATCAGTTCACGGTCGTAATTCCACCGTCATCCATTGTAACATTATCTAATTGCGGAGATCTTTAATGTTTACATTTTTATTGTTACACACTGAACAATTTATTGTATGGGCTTATCATTTACGTTATTCAATGGTGAACTTCATGGCGTCGTAAATTACAAGCTTTGGCGGTTAGCTGGGGGTTCTGTGTGAATAGGTATGGAGTTAGGGGTTTTTCTAATCTTCTCACATTTGCTAGAGCTCGTACATGGGTCCTGGTGAACTGATAAATCTATGTACTTCGGTATATATGTTACGGCGGACGCCCGAAGTATACAGTAGAGGCATATTTAGTATACCTAGGTTCAATCAGTTACAGCTACGTGTAGCTAAACTCAGTACCTTATACCTTCGGCTACAACTGTTTTAAAATAAAGCCAAAAACTTTACCGAATCGTAAACCTAAAGAAATAGGTTACACCTAACTTTAGCTAATTTTTGTGACAATACCTAGTTGTAGCCGCTATGTTGATGGTTACACGTAATCCTAATCGAAGATAACTGGATACTGCTAAGTTAATACCGATAAGAAGTGTTAGGACAGAATAAGTTAAAAGCAAACTCAGTTACGTATTGACCCACATTTGTACCATATTCCATGCACAATAGTCCCTTCCTAGTTAAAGCACCCAAGCAATAGCCAAAATGAAAATCAAGATCAAACAGACTCAATATAAGCTTAGACCTCTACAGTTACTCTATTTGTATAAGCGCTCAATTTCATCATTAAACATAATAGACCCTAAATGTTAATGTATGGTTCTTCGGCGCCCTTCAGTTCATGGTTACCAACTTAACCAACAAACATAAATACTTTCCCGTCATTCAAATTTCAACTCTATTGCAATTACGTAAGAATAGTGACAGCTGCAATAAAATTTTGCTAAACAGTGTTACAGCAAAATTATCATCAGTCTGTGATTTGTTCAAAAATGAGCTTTGTTGAGTCGAGATAAGGGTGTATCAAAGTGCATAAAGTTTGGCAAATCAAGCAAGGACATCGGTATTGCCAATGGAGGTATAACAAAATAATTGTTAGATTGTTTGTACTATATACATAATGTGAATCTGTGGATTATTTCTATATTAAGCTAGTTATAAACGCAGTTGGCTTATATTATCTTTTATTGTTCATCATTTGTATGTTAATGAGATCATTAGGGAAGGAATTGGGACCAACGTTTGAGTCGTCAAATGAAGGAAAGTTTGTGGTCATTAATTTCCCATAAGGACGCATCTAATTTAAATTACGAGTATATAGAGTGTAGGGAAACTCTCTAAGGGTTGATAACCTGCAATATTCTAAATTCATTTAAGGTACAGGTAAACTAAAATATTATAGTTCAGAAAATAGATACACACAATTTTTGTTTTTGAATTCATAACCAAATACTTTCTCTCTATATGCATAAAAACTAAAGTAACGTTATAAACGATAACACAGAAAATTTCAAATTTTCCATTTTCAGTAGTAACAAACCAAACGTAAACAAATGTAAACAAAAAATATTTGTTTAAACCATTATTTGTTTACAGACGTTATTTTATTAACTTTAGCGTAAACCCAGACTGTGACTGTGTGAATGGTATTTATAAAATATACAGTTTTACTTTATTTACAACTAAAAAAAACTAAACTGACAATATTTGTGACCGAGCACAGGCAATTTGGAAACGGTTACAATCCGCTTTCTATTTTACCTAGTAAGTAGAGGTATGTTATTGAGGCTTCTGAAAGTCGTCAATAGAATCTAATATATTCTATTTCAAATAAAGACTTGAGCCTTTGATCATTCGCAAGGAAAGAAACAGCTAAACGATTCAAAAAAGTGTGTGATTCTATAACTAATTGTAGTACCTTATCATATGAAAGCCACGATTCCTCAAATTAATGTTGAGAAATGTCATTTGAATTGGCTCAGTACATCTGGCGTAAAAAATCGACAAATAGACAGATAGTTACTTTCGCATTTACAATATTAAGGTAAGGATAAGAAACCGCACCGAATCAATACATATTAATAAAATAAACAACATTCTAGACTATAGATATGTAGTTACTATGTCACAGGTCAATTAGAAGCTTAGCATTATAAATGCAGACTAATACAATAATCACACACTGGCAAACAATACAAATGCGTAATTAATATTCATGATACATTAATTATTCTGTGTTGGTACAGCTGTGAACTAAGACTATTACCGAGTTTTCTCGATAAGTGTTCTATGATTTGCATTAACTAGCTACAAACTAGATATCGCCCGCGACTTCACATCGATACCTCTTCGTAAGACTGATTGTCAGACTTTCTAGTTTCTGACTACCCGTAACGAGTGCAAAAGAAGTTCAGATGACAGCCGGAACCCACTTATTTATCGTGCCTTCTGAAACACGGAAGAACTCGTCATGATAAGATAGTCTCTTTACAAAATTTCAGAGTAAAAGCATAAAAAAACGAAAGACTTTAACTAGCCCATTTCTGCATTTCAGGAAAAAGGAGGAAGTTTCAATGTGATACTGGAACCAGCACAACCAACAAGCTATGAAGAAAGCGGCTGTCATCTCTGTAAATTATCATCATTTAGCAAACAAATAATAATAAAAATAAATGAGAGCCTGAATATATTTTCCACACATCCAGGAAGAATTCTTTTTCAGAATTTAATTAACTAATTAAGTCTGTATGAAAATAATGGCACTAGTAAAACTAATTTGGAGACCCACTTTCTCATCTCGTTAGCTGCTTGTAAAACCCACTACTAGAACATTTTGCTAAAACAAACACAAACACAATAGCCTATATGCCATATAATTCACATTATTTACAACGTTTAATTGCAGCTTTAACCTTTCTGTATCCAATTACTCTTGCTGACAGGTTTAGCCCAATCTCAGTAACTAGTATCGAATAGAGTTGTATAGTAATAAGTTTACAATCTACAGTTCAGCAGTAATATGTAAATGATAGTAACTGTTTACTTGCAGTTGTTGGTTCAAAGAATATTGTTTTTGGTTTCAGAAAGGACGAAGAGTTTACAGGACGATTAGTTTATATTTCTAAAAACAGCACATTATTTATAGCATAATGGAGTATAACTTCATCAGGGAAGTCATTAAGACAATCTTAAAATAACTTTTCTAATAAAATGTGACAAAAAACCTCCGGTATTTATTTAAGTATATCAATATTTTTATCCTACAGATAACTGTGCATACTAAAATGAAGTATAGTTTCAGTCTAGTTTTCCAGGTAACATAAAGAGAGCAACAGAGATTAGGTATATCCATACGCCCAAAACCCTTGCAAAGGTTAGCACAAAGCGTTTCCTGTATCCGTAATCCACACGGTTCCACGAATTTGGTACAAAAGCCCAATAATACTGCCTATACCGAAACGCAACAAAATAAACCAATACAGCATAAAACTTTAAAAAATCCAGTACAAACCAGACACCAAGCGCTTTTATGAAATTGGAAATATACAAGGAGTGCATAACACGAGCGGGTATGGAATAAAAACTCGCTGATATAAATATTGGAAAATAATACTAGGAATCCAGTCCGGCGGCAGCTATTGAAAATATTAAAATTATTGTCTTGTGTATAAAATGTTCGGAATTCTGGTTACATCGTTGCGTTCTATGTGTTTTTCGAATAGAATGCGTTTTGAATTTGTTTGTATTTGCAGACAGATTTTGTGGGAATTTTTAAATCAAATAGTTGTTACATATTTTGATTTTTCCGCTGGATTTAAGTTTTGATGGCTTGAGCAGATGAAAACTATCACTAAGTTCGCCATGTCATCATCACGAGGATCTTCATTATCATAGAAATCGGTATAGGAATCTATTTTCAAGTTCAAGTCACCTGCCTAGCCTTTTCTCAACTATGCTGGGGTTGGCTTCCAGTCTAAACGGATGCCGCTGAGTACCAGTGTTGATAAGGAGCGACTGCCCATCTGACTTCCTCAACCCAGTTTTTATTTTCTAGTTAACTATTAACCCAAATAAGAACAAACGAGTCAAATACTAAATCAAAACATAATTACAATAATAACCAATGTAAACACAACATTTGAATGAGTTGTTATCAGGACGTGACAATTGGCCGGCCAGGTGTGCCTATATCATGCGCACGCGCTGATTGTGACACACTGACATACACGTGCTCATCAAAACTGACTCGATCTGCACGTAGGTGAGGAAGTGGGGGGAAGAGAGAGGGGAGGGTATGTCGGAAGTAAATAACTTGACGTGATTTTAAGATGCATCTCTGCAGGTGGTCTTTTCAGAAATGTATGGACGTGCCTGATGGAGAATTTCGGTTTCTTAGGGTGCGTCCACATCTGGCGAATGCGCCGCGAATGCGCAGCACGCGAGCCGATCGCGAGCTGTCCGCGAACTGCGCGCGTGCATTTTTGTTCGTGCGCCGCTTCTGCGCCGCACGCGCGCAGCTCGCGCGCGACCTAAGCGCCGCACGCGAGCGGCGCGCAGGCGGCGCGCGACGTCTGCCATCTTCGATAGTACTGAGCCAATATACGGAACTGTAAGGGCGAGAACTGATTGCGCGCAGATCGCGCGCCGCTCGCGCGCTCTATACGAGCCTTGCGTGAGTTGCGCTAAAGAGGCGCACCGAACTATTGCAGTGACTGCACGCGCGCAGCTCGCGGACAGCTCGCGATCGGCTCGCGTGCTGCGCATTCGCGGCGCATTCGCCAGATGTGGACGCACCCTTATAGGAAATTGATCTTTGTTCTGGTTATATTTTGATTAATTTGCAAAACCTTGACATTAAGATAAAGGAAATTAAATGACAAATATTTTTGTCTTCCAGAAGTTGGCGACTGGCGACAGCGGAGTCAAAAATGTACGAAGGAAACACTTTTTTACAAAAGGTTGACTTCAGACGGGAAAAGTTATTTGACTTGACTGTAAATGGTAATTTCATAGATAGAAAAATGTAGGCTGTAGCAGTATAGGTAGATAAAAAACAAGATTATACGCAGATACCAAGCTTTTCTGTACAGAAAAAAGCGAAAAATAAAACGAAAGCTCGCTGTAATAAATAGCATTATTTCGCATATAATATTCTGATATCATAGGATTACTCTAAATACACAATTTTCTAGTCTATGGCTACGAATTGATGCCAAGGTCGCCTGAGTTAGCGTATCTTGTAAACTTGTGACTTTCTAACTGTGAGCCGCGTTGCCAACCTAAGGGCATTGTTTGATTTTTAATACCTTTGGAATATCATGTATAGGATTCGTTATTGGTGTGTGTAAGTTATTTTTGGACAGATTTGGCTTTTTATTTTGTATGGCACACCATCTAGGTTGGTTTCCCCGATTTTTCTAACTCAAATTCAAAATGATTCATTTTTTGGCTGCATAACACTTTTTGAACATTAAAATTTACTCGAAACACCCACCCTTCACCACTTCCTATGTGTTTTTGCTGGGAAGAAGTGGCGCAACAAACTCCCCAGCAACACATGTCTGTCTATATGTTAGAATCTTTTATCGTCGGTTATCTTCTTGGATTCGTCGTTATTGCTTTCTTATCAGGTTTTTTTTATTAGCTCTGTTTTGATATTTGTACTTTCAAAATACACCTCTCAACTATGATCTATGAATTTTACGATCTTAGCCTCAAAATAATCTCCGTTCCAGACATAGAAACAACTGTGACCTCAGTTTCTAATCACCCCACGCAAATAACAAACTAGTTATTTATCAGTGGGCGGAGCTAGCACCTGCCGGTAATATTCCTAATTAGGAACTGTGAACTCTAGCCTTCAAATATCTCCAAGTGAACACCAAAACTATATTCATGAATTTCCTTTTTGGGAATCGAGAACAGACATCGAAATTAGTTTTTTTCTTCCGGCTTTCCTGACCAGACTTTAAAGTCAATGACTTATTAATAGCCTAGTTTTTGTTCTAGGATTATTCTGCCAGTTTTCCTGTATACCATTTTTGGAGGTTGTTGGTACAAATTGCACAAGCCAGTGTAAAATGTTTGCCTGTTTTTGAACTCCCGACCTGCGTCTTGTAAATGCTAAATAAAGTCGTGACCTTAATTCAGAACATGTTGTAGTTACACCGTTAAACTACGCAAAACCTTTGGGATCTAAACCGAAACAAAAATGTTCATTAAATTTTACGGCTAATGAAAGTTTTGGGGAGAATTCCTGCCGGTGCTGAAATACATATTTCTAGTGAAACGCCGGTGGCCCGCAAAACGGTGAACTATTCAAATATGAGTCGGTGGGGTATTTAAGCGGTCGTTTTTTCATTGAGGATGGTAGGGTTATGTTTCCGCGTAGTGGGATCCACGCGATTCGTATTTGTTTTTTTTTTGTATTTGTGTAAGTTACGTTTGTGATGATTTAAAAAAGAAAACATAATTTATCTGAAATATTTTAAAAGCTTTTTGTGAAAACGGTTTCAAATAATCATATGCAGTCCTTGTTCAACTTTTCATAATGCATTTAATTTGAGACCTCACTAAAATATGCAATACAGAAATGAAGGTTTCAGGAGAACTAATTTTAATTGAAACTGGTATATTTTAATTACACTGAAAATGAGTGAAATGTACCTGTATTCACAGCTATTCAAAGTTGTTTTACAAGTTCAATTATTGTGGAACGAGTACGTAATATGACTGGTTAATAGAGTTTACTTAACTGTTGGACTGTTGACCATTGGTTCCAATTTTACAATTATTATTATAATTGGATTCTACTGTTTTTGAAAAGTATATTGTGAAATTCCTGAAAAAATATAGCCACATATTCTATAAGAATTTTGAATGATGACCATACGTGTAGATCGTATTTCTGTAAGAAAACCCAAGACTGTCATAAAGCATAAACAAAAGAAAACACTTCTAAAGAAAATTAAAAGTTTTATTATGTTCAAAAGTTACCGGTAATGACGTGACATGACGATGATGTAACTTTGTACTGCTTATCTAAAGTTTATGTAGAATCAGCCCGTGGCCAGATTGTCATGGTAAATACTTGACGTTAGGGATGGCGATAGAAGCATTTTATATTCGTGATACGTAAAAAAATGTGGTATTAAATATGGTGGAAGTTGAGTTTTTACTAAATCAAGTTTTATAAATATTTCAAGAAAGTAGGCGTGCACCGAACAGCTTCTCAATAAAAAAGAAAACAATGACAAAAATTATAGAGGTAAACCAATTTCATGATCTGCAGCAGTCTAATTACGAAATATGTACACTAAAGCATACAGTTGATGGTGTTACCAAAATTACCTGCCTCCCAATAACTTCCTGAAGTATTCATTACCTTACCATTTAAATAGATTCACAGCAACAAAACAAAAGTACCTCTACTAATGTCGTCAGTAATTCTCTTTAAACTCTCTCCGATTGTAATTCACAAACGTGCTAACTAACTTTGCTGTTTTTACTATTTTGTGCCATCCTTAAAGCTCACAGTTCGTTCGGGCTTCACAAAGCTTCGGCCTTGTACCGATGGCAAAAAAAAGTTGAAACATCGACAAAAAAAATATACTTTTTTCTACTACGAATGCTGAAAACAAATCCCTTGCTGGGAACACATACACTGTCCCCATATTGGGACTTTTTGGGGATTTTCCTTTGGTATAAAATTCTGTTACCGAATTTGTATCTGTTTTACTTTCACATAGTTTTGTGGAGATCAAAAATATTGGAGTGATGATATGCTTGTTTTTCGCTGTGTGGAAGAATTAAATGTGTTGGTATAATAATATGTGTGTGCTTTTTTGTATTTAAGAATTTATCCTTACTCGGAGTGTAGATTTTAAACACAAAGAGCCACGTCGTGTAATTCTTTGAAGGCTTTGACAGCTAACTAATTTATGCAACGACAAGTTCACAGGTAGCATAAGCATCCGTTTTTCTTAAATCAGCGGTGTACTTTGAAAATTGAAGATGAAAATTCAAAGTAAACAGTATTTTTGAGAAAATTGACGTTCATGATGTCGGTGCCCTATGGTGAGTGTCAATCATACTCCTTCGTCATAGCATGCCATAAACTTATGACAGTAGAAATATAATTTATATCCAAACGCATGGAAATTCTAAAAACTGTGCTAAGGAGCATCTTTAAAACATGTCTGTCGATCTATAAAGACGTCTATCAACAATATACAGACGGACAGCAGCACTAATTAGTGAGGCAATACCAACCTTATACGGCATCAAACATAAGAATAGCGATATTTAGCGAACCGAACCAATAATTATTGGTCTGGTCCAATAAATTTATCAGACCAGACATAAATTGAAAGGCGCTTACTACCCGACTTTTAATTAATAGTTTCTGCGAAGAAAGCTATAATTTAAGCGTGCGATTAAGTTAATAGGAGCAAAATGTTTAAGTAAATAGCTGGAGGCAGTTTCAGGGTCGTGACCTTGGTACTGACGTGCTCAACTGATGTTTAAGGAATATCAAATTAGTTTAGCTTAGAAAATTGTATAATTTTATGGGTGTATAATTTTTCATTAATATTATGATTTATTTAACAAAATTATTAATACCTATATGATTTATTCGGTGTTTAGTTGTTGTTTATGCTTTAGTTCTAAGACAATTCAACGATGCACTTTCTATGTTTTAAAGTCATCCACTGCAAAACGCAAGCCAAGTAATCGTAATTAGTAAAAAAATATGTATACATCGCAAAATTATATGTATAAATAAATCCTATATACTTGGAAACTAAAATAAATCTTTCCTTTAACATATTAAACATGCACGCAGAAAAGATATGAATTTCGACATCCTCGCAGGTTACTTTGGAATTGTAACAAAGGTTACATAGGTTACAATATCCAATTCCTTAACTAGATTCTAGCCACGATCTGACAAACGCCTGACAGTAATAAATTAATCTAAGCCTCCATTTCATCACTTATCCTTCAGATCAACTTTACTATCTTATTTTACGATAGTTCTTAATCAACGCCAATATTACAACATCTTGCAGAAAAAATAACTCAATACATAACAATTAGGTACCTATTAAAAAGAAACCTTAGTACCTACAGACTGCAGACTAAACAGTCGGCCGATAGTTGCCCCGATGGGTAGTAAGCATTTTTTTTTTAAGAACATCTTTGTTCCAATTAAACCGAAGAGGAAGATGTCCGGGATAGAGTGAAGTGGAAGAAGAAGATACATAAAGCGGTCCCCGACACAAGACGGAATAAACGTTAAGAAGAAGAAGATCTGGGTTCCAAAGTTTTCAGTCGGTCTGATATCGGTTAAATACCTGATCTTTGTAATGTGCGCACCACCATTGAACTTCATACAGATTGATGAGCCCAAATAAACAGTCGGCCGACTAAAAGTTTGTAGTTTACTCTAAAAAGAAACCTTATTCTCAAGTAGTGTAGTATTACATAAATGTAATTACCATACAATTGCTTGTGTAAGTATGGTGAAACTAGGTATAATAATTAGTGACCGCGAACTGTGAATGGGGCATTTTGACCAAGACTTTGAACATCTTGTAGAATTAGATGCTGGCTTATGTTGCTATAATAAGCTCATGTTTATTTTATTTGTTGTTCTTTTAGTTTCTTTGACGCAGTTTGATGCAGAAGGCGACACATATCGTCAGGAGCTTTTTCTCTGTGTGACAGTATTTTTAAATACATTTTTATCTATACGTTTAGGTAATAAAAGAGTAATATAAAATATTTGAAAAAGTAATTTTATGTACAACTAGCTTCCACCCGCGGCTCCGCCCGCGTAGTGTTCGGTTAAATCGCGTCTCCAAGAGAATTCTTCAAAAGTCCGGATAAAAACTATCCTATGTCCTTTCTCAAGGTCAACTCTAACTCAGTACCAAATTTCATTAAAATCAGTTCAGTGGCTTAGACGTGCAAGCGTTACAGACAGACAGACAGAGTTACTTTCGCATTTATGATATTAGTAGGGATAAAAAAGTATTATGCTCAAGAAATGAACATAGAGGCAATCAAGGTAACATTATTTTATTGAGAAGAGATTTCTTCACTCATCTTTTATATTAACTTTAATCGTAAAATGTCTATGGCATCAATAAATGAGAAATATAAACAATAAACTAACGATAGTTTTATTCTAGAATTATAAAACTTAGTTTCACCACCTGATAATCATTAAACACTTCACGACCAAAATATTCAAATTCTCATAAAATTAATGGGCAAAATAATTCGTGTATCTAGTTATCTCAATATGGTCACATTAGAACAGGAGTGTATGACCATATATGTAGCACTAATACCTTGAACCTTGGGTCTGATAGACTGTCAAAACTGGCCCCGCCCACACAATACATTGGTTTCTTTAGTTATTCAAACTATAATATTGTATGCCTTATTTGGATGTTTTTTTTAATGTTTAATAGGTTGTTTATAGTTGACTACTATGAAGAAATAATGACAAGTGTTTAGTAATATTTCATTTTATAATAAATATGGAAATCATTTTCATTTCATTCACATTCACGAGAAAAATATTTTTAAAGTTTTGATGCATTATCATCAATCAATCAAAAAGTGCCTAATAAGCAATAATGAAGTTAAGGTATTTTGAACAATTGCCAAAATTTATTACCAAAGTATAGATAAATCGCAATAGATACAGGTACTTTTCCGATGGACGACAATATAGTCTATCAATACCCCCACAACCAAAACCATCAACAATAAAAACACCAACAATAAAAAAAAAAAACAGAAAACTCCAATAATAAACCGCTAATGACACAAACAAAGGTGTTCTAATTAAAAACATCCGCGTTCGTTCGTGACTGCGGTAAACATCACTCAACTTTACTCAACATTACTCAACTTTACTCAACGTTACTCGACATTACTCAACAAGTTCAAACTCAACTCGTCTCGAGTGCCCGTTCATGGGAAAAACTTGGCTTTGTTTTTTAATTTTTAAATACTTGATGTGAAGAGATCTTGTCAAGATGTACTTATGAGTATTTTTCTAGTAAGGCTTTGATACTGGAAATACCTGAAGACTGAAGAGGTTTACATGATGTTATGCAATTAAGGTAAAGGGGTGGCTTTGAATTTAGCTACCTAGTTGTAATACAATAGACCAAGATTGCTAGTATTTATTTAATTTATCATCATCTGCCTAGCCTTTGCCCAACTATGTTGTGGTCGGCTTCCAGTCTAACTGGATGCAGCTGAGTACCAGTGTTTTATAAGGAGCGACTGCCTATCTGACCTTCTCAACCTAGTTTCCCGGGCAGCCCAATTCGCCTCGGCTTACCTATTGGTTGTCAGACTTACTGGCTTCTCACTGCCCGTAACGACTGCCGAAGATACTCAAATATTAAATTATTTAAATAAATTGGTTACCTTGTCATCGATGCTTTTCTTTCAGGAATCATTACAGGTTACAATTGTTTTTTCAAAGGATTTAAAATCAGCTCTTCCTGTTAATGGCAATCCTTTCAATAAATGCCTTTAATAGTTGATAAACAACTGATAAAAGCCCGAATATCTCTCATTTCCACCAAAGTACGATATTTTACATAAAAATAAATGTTTAATTCTTTTTTGATTCGCATTAATCCGCGCTCTCTGAGTATCTTTTTATCTTTATGTAACATGCTTAAGCCCTCATTTGCATTTTCCATTGAAACTCATTTTTTCCCGTTTATTTTCATTTTCTCATTTTTACTGTTATTTCAAAAGGTTTTCATGTACTGTACACTATAATACGTAATACAATTTATTAAAGGAAATATTTAGCAATATTTTTCATGCCTGAAAATATTGGAGTTAATTTTTGGAATATTTCAATCAAAAGCTCGCGTTAATTATTTCGTTATTTTAGTTTCAGTCTGCGATTTCGGGATTTTATTTTAATTGGATGATGATTTTCGAGTTTATTTATTGATGTAAAGTTTATTATTATTTAAAAGCTTGGTTACAAATTTTTTTTTGTTATATTTTCGTATGCAGGCTGGATGATTGTAATGCAACGGTTTAAGAAGGTGGACGATATGACGCAGGAAATAAGATAAACTAGATTTATCCAAAGGATAAATAAGTCTCTAATCTAATTTATTCAACACGTTCCATCATGATACCAAAACATTCCTATATAGGTGATTTTACCTGTAATATGCCTTTTATGGAGGTACTTCATCACTGTAAACTTCCAATAAAAAGCAATAAGGCGTAGAGGCGAACGCAAAAACTGCGCCATTCAGGTTTTTTACAAAACCGCAGCGTCAAGCTATTTTCTAAGCCAACGTTTTCGCGCGAATAATGCAGCCCCATGCTCTATTTTCGCCCTCACAAAAACCAACGCAAAGCGAATATTAAATATTGTTCACGATCGATTTAATACACTCTTTCATTTTGCCCATATCCGGTCGCAGATCCGGATAAAAAATGTTATCCGTGTACAAAACAATACGTGTCTTTTTTGTTTTGCGTGCACCATGTACAAAGTATTGATTAACGCCCAGCTCTCAACGGACCCGGGTATAAAAAATAAAAAATCAACAGGACTGCATCGCCTCCGGTTATGCACTCGCGACCGTTCAAACATAGTACGGACATAATGTATACGGGAAGCGGCTAGTTTACCCTGACCCGCCGTGCAGCCCCCACCCGGGTGCACGGCTGGGGAGCTGTCAGAATACAAGGGGTTTTCAACAATTGGTACCTTTACATGGCCAGGAGGCATGGTAAATGGATTTTTTATTTCCATTCAACGAATCATATGTTTACTTTTTTTATTTGTTGGGTCAACGGAACGGAGGATCTATATTTGGCAACAATTTGTTGAGTGTATTCATTTTTAGTTTAGTAATATTGAATTTTAAAATGGAACTTTTATTGAACGTTTTCATTGTGATTTAACCAATATGAGATTGATATATTGTTTTCGGTAATACAATTTTGTTGTCAGTACTGAGAATGAATAAATTTGTATTGCTGGGAAATAACAGCGTGTTTTTTTTTATTTCCGAGTACATTGATTTATAGGGTTTCATATTTATCTGTAATGTCCGTATTTTATTTACGCCAGTAAGCAACTTTAATTGCTCATTATATATCAGAAACTGTCAATACGAGATACACGGAGAGTAAAATTAGACTTTAAATTAAAATATAATGAAATAAAAAAATAAATAAAAAAAAAAACATTTTATATATTTTTTTTAGTAATAAACAATTACGTTTCATTTGTAACATTTAAATTCTTAAAAATCTATAGTACCGATTCTTAAACATTTGTCCAAACACTTGCTTTCAAAATCTCTATCTTATGTTTCAAGACGTTGACTTTTCAGAAACATTCATAGTAAATGCTATTAGTAACCCCAGAACACAAAACCAAACGCATTTCTAACCCTTATAAGTACACAACGCTATACATATAACAATATAAAGTCAGTCATTATGTTTGTCGCGTGATCATAATATATAAACGTTGGTGGTGGGATTGCAATTAAGCGAAATGGTTTCCTCAGAGCGGCCCAATTTACATATTTTTATTGTAGCCGGAAAGCGCGCTGTCCTCACGAAATGTCTCCACGCTAAATATTTTCTACGCATTTGTGTTTGTGCTTATAATGCTAATTGAAGTACCTAAATAAAATTTAGCTATTTATTTTTAAAGAAAAAAAAAATTCTCCTTCAGCAGTGAAAAAGAAAAAGTCTGAAGTATAAATAATTTCCTATGTTTTTTGTAGTTGAAAAAGGTTGTCGATTGCTACTAAAATACATAAATAATGTTAAGATATTCCATAATACCTACAAATATTTCAATTCATCATGTGGACACTCATAAAATATTATTTTATGGCAAAAAATATCCTATTAGTCAGTTGTAAATTTCTTTGGTAACAATAAATATTTTCATTCCACTTTAAAATAAAAAACATTTTTTTTTTGTATTAAGTTGTTTAGAGTAAGATTAGAGCTTAAAACTTAAGTAGCTTTAAAGGTGAGTACACCTGCAATGCTTAGCATAACATTATGCAAAAACACCACTTTCTATGTGCATACCTTTTTTTCTGTAAATAATATTAAAATTTATCATTCGCACCTGTAATTGTTTTATTAACATTTATTTTTTAAGTTTAAAAACGGATATTGTTTTCAGATAAATAAAAATATTGTATTCATTTGTCAAAGCTTTCAATAACATAATATATATGTTTCTGAATAATATTTTTACTTTCGAAGTATGTATAAAGCATCTCCTTTATTAGTTCAAGTCAAACTAGTCAATGGCCACTAATGTTTGCAGATTTGAGGTTGGTAACTTGTAGTCGTTTCAATCCTTTGGCATACATGGCTAGTTCACTTATGACTAAAATCAACGTATGAGTTTTGTTGTAGGTACTTGTTAAGCTTTTCAGATGTAATTTTCAGAAGGGCGTACTTTAGGATTTTAATTTTATTAAGATAAGCTGCTTGCTCAAGCTAAAAATGTATGTCGTTGTTATCTTATGATAGAAAGGTTAACTTAAATTGTTGTGTTATTGTCAAAATATTACTTTAATGGTAATCCCCATTTTCCATTTTCCAAAAATTTTTACTTAGGAATATCAACACATCACATCCGAACGATAAGACAGCTAGTGTCATTCATAAGCTACGATGGTATAATTTCAGACCAGAAACGTTGTACCTATAGGAGTTACAGGCATCATAATCCAGTTAACATCCTATAAATCAACATTTAAAACCCCGTTACACCTACACTAGTCCAGTACCCTTACACGAGGCATCGTTATAGAATTGTGGCGACAATTGGAAGACGCACGATTATTGGTACAATTGGGCATTATATGAGTTCACACTGCTGTGAAGGACGGCTGTCTTCATCATTGTGTAGCCTAGTTACTGGTTTGAGGGTTTAATTGCACCTTGTAAAGGCTCAATTTACAAATAGACCTAAAAATATTGCCCGCTCCTTCTGGTGTAGTCAGGTGAAATATGTATGTCACCGGACGATAATAAGAACCGTAAGTTTATAATTCTCCCAGGAAATTTAAAAAACAAGAGAAATGTTATATTATTTTACGGATTTGCTAGGACATTTATAAACTAACGGTATTAATAATTTTTCGGTGACATGTAAATTCGACACTTACAAGTACAAATTAGAAACAACCTGTACAATTTTCGTAAATATCAATTTAGTTAAAAGCTATAGTAACGCTATAGTGGGGAAAACTTTATATTGTTTTGTTTTATGCCCGTAAACGCGTAGTAAACGCACTGTAGTTAACGGGAGCCGTCGTCGAACGCGACACGGTGACAGATATGGGATCATATCACGCTACCGTAACGCGACTGCGAAAACTGCGAACGTAGAACATAGATTGATGAACATGCGAAACTGGTTTGACGAATCAATTTTTTGAACGAAAAATGTTTTCGGCGAAAAATCAGCCTGTATACGATGTGTTTTTTTTATTAAATTGCGATGTTTTGGGCCGTTGTTTAGACAGAAATAAAATATTAGTGCAAAATACGTTCCAGCAATTTTAAATTGTGTTGTGCAATGATACACCTCTATTTCTCGGGAAATGAGCCTTTAAAAATATATTTTGCAGCTGTAATAACTCGCAAACAAAATATATTTTATTTCGATTTGTATAAGCTTTTGCCATTTTATATTTGATAGAAAAATTATAGTTTATTTTGTAAACAATTCTTTATATGCAAATGCAACATGCCTACTTAGAACTGCGTAAAACTGACTACATAATATCCCAAGTTCGTTGACATTGTAGTGTCACTACAAAGCAGATACATTAAAAACTTTAACTGCTAATTTGGGTGGCACACCGTCATTCGTGACCGGATTGATGTGGAAATGGATTTCCTCCACTATTTCCACATAAGTTGTTTAGGCCTTTAATGAAGCTTTTGGGACTCTATTTTAGATTTCAGTTTAGTTTATATAAATAGTTGTTTTCGCGATTGCGTACAGGTTGTGTCCCTTTACACAAATAGTGTATTAATATCCTCATAAATGGGAAATTATAAAACAATATCCTTTAACAACCATGAGCTTGTTTTTAGGAAGTTCTACACACACAAGGGTAAAAATTATAAACCTTTCCTTGATAAATAAGCTATCTAACAATGAAACATGTACATTTGAATCAAAACCGAGAACCTCCACCATTTTTGAAAGTCGGTTAAAAAACCTTTGGAGTAGTTCAGCTGCGATTAATTTATGTGGTAAGTAGTTGCCAGTTGATTGCCAAGATTTTGACAAAGGGAAATTTGTAAGTGTGTAATTGTCAGTAGGTATATACTAGAATATGCATACCTGCACGATTAATAGGTAGTAAACAGTTACCGTGGAAGCACAAACATGACAGAAGCACAGTCAGAGATTAGTTTACTACGTTTACGAGTGTCCCTATAAACTGCGAACTAATAAACTTATAACCTCCGCCAGTGTTCGCTTATTGTAAACATAAGGGCAAGGTCACAAGAGCTTAAAACTTGGCTGAGTAAAAACAATATTTAAGACAGTGCTCAAAAAATTATCAATGGAATCATTATCATCTGCCTTATCCCAACTGTATTGGGTATAAAAGTGTCTGACTTTCTGGCTTCTGACTATTCAATTCTGATTCTTTCTGGTAATAAATAAAAGATACAAAAAATACTCATAACATTCGTTAAACTTACAGAAACCTTACTGTTTCATCTATTTGTTTCACAATCAAACCGCTCAGGAATATTTTTAAAAGTTGTACTTATTGAACAATAACTTTATCCATATTATTATAAAACCAGGGTTTTATAAATACATATACCTAATGATAAATCACACAGCTATAATATCTGTGTAAACACAGCACACATTTCACAATAAAACGAACCGCGTATAATTCTAGAATAATTTAATTTGTTAACCCTTAACCCGTTTTATGGTTAACGGTTAAACTTGGGTTAATTGCACCATGTCTGTATGTATGTTTGTATGTATGATACAATATGTATGTCACTAGCTTCCGCCCGCGGAGAGTTCGGTTATATCGCGTTTCCAAGAGAATTCTTCAAAAGTCCGGAATAAAAACTATCCTATGTTCTTTCTTAAGGTCAACTCTATCTCTGTACCAAATTTTATTAAAATCCGTTCAGTGGTTTAGACGTGAAAGTGTAACAGACAGACAGACAGAGTTACTTTCGCATTTATAATATAGTAGGGATGACATGTCTGTATGTATGTATGATACAGTATCGTTCGTTTGTTTATTGTGTGAGGTTGCAGTATAGTTGCGTTAATTTGTAGTGCGTAATATATATCTGGTTTATGATGGCAATGTTATATAACTAAGAATAAATCGTGAAATTATTTTAAGAATAGCTCTATAAGATTGACAATACGCCGATTATGTTTAAAAAAACATATTATGGTCGAGATCAAGTTACAAACTTTCATTACTTATATATTTAATTTGTTTAAAAGCATGCCAAAAAATAAAAATGGTTCTTTATTGTATATTTTTATGGTTAAAAAAAAACCTTAATAACGATTTAATCTATGTATAAATCGATACCGATTTAAGATATGTGGCACAGATTAAATGAAGAAGTCTTCATATGCTTTAACCGTCATACAAAAAATAATCCTTTCTTCGTCCATGCCTACAAGATCCTAGAGTTGCAAGTTGAACCATTGAACAACAGTTGTTGGCACGCCGAGATATATCTAAGATATGGCCACCATTTGTCATGGAAATATTCGATACAGCCCAATGAAACTGATTTTACGAAACATTTCCACTTCAATATTAGATTTGTTAGTATTGTTCGGTGTTTTAGCGTTTAAGTTTTATTTGAACCGTTTTCCACGTTGCTAGTTTGTAAAAGCAAAAAACTTTTCGATTAAGGATGGGATTTTTTGAAAAAAGAGAGTACTTGCCACACAGATAATTATACATATATCTATGTACTAAATTCAAAATTATAATTAACTATCTATTTTATAATTATCGTATCAGAAAGTACCAGTATAACCAGTAAAGTACCAGTAGAAATAACCTGTATCTTGACCAGTTTCCATATTAAAAATCATATTAATCGCTTTAGCCGTTTTACACGAGCACTTCACTAAAATTAGGCTTATAATTATTTACATAACTATCAAGTTTTTTCACTTTAATTTATTTCCAAAGCCTGAAATCACCAACCTATTACTTCACTCGTCTGTACTTCTAACTCTGCCTACACCAAAACAGCTAGAGTAAAAAGTCCCCCTGCACGGGCGATACTTGCATTAATTTAGATCTGAGCGCAGATTGTATTAAGTAAAGGGCCCGATTAAACTGTCTGTCTTCGGGTGCTATCTCATCACTAGGAGTACTCGGGTTTGGGTGCTTAAGCGGAGCGGAGAGCGAATTTTATAGTATGAAGTGCTTATAATAATCAACTCATTTGGTATGTTAAACGTAAGAGTCTTACAAATAGTTTTAAATTATTAGGGCCTATGACTAAAGACTTTATAGTGTTGAGATTTGAAAGAATACGAAAATATTTAATTCTACACAACTATAAAATGTTAGTAGGTACCTATATCTCATCAAAAACGTCTCAAAAACAAACTACAGTTTTCTACAGCCTTGTCATAAAATAACAACATTAAAATGCAGATAAACAATTAAAGTCTAACTATGTCTTGAAACAGCAAAAACTATTATACCTGCGACAAAAACTTAAAAATACTTAAATTCAAGCCAAACCGCTGTCCTCACTAAGTCCTAACCCTTACTTGAATTTGATGTATCTACCTGACCGCTTAGAATTTAACGGAGTGCTGGTTTGGTTTACTTTTGTAATTAAAAATGGCTACCGTGGATGCATTCGCCTCTGATTGTTGCTTCAAAATGACTTGCTGTTTGCCTGGTTTCTATCTACCACGAAATTTTACAAAATTCATACAATGTTTTAAGAATGTTTTAGTTAGAAACTCTTGTAATACAATAGGTATGTGTCACTCATATTTTTATCAAAAAATGTTTAGGTAATCAAGAGACTTATAAAGACCTACATCTTTTTTTTTCTACTATCCCAGGTAAGTACTCGTATATTTACATGAGTGGCTTTTTACACCACCTTAAGAATATTTCCACCACCTTGAGTCCCTTGACAATTCCCAAATTACAATCAAAATGCTTACCAAATTGCAGCAGTCGAGCAGTTGAGTCGTTTTTCTGTTAACCTCCACTGAAAAGAGAAAAGAAAGAAAGGTGTAAATTGACTAGTTAGGCCAACCTAAGTTTAGGTACAACCATTTTAGATGTACAATAGATATATCCCATATAATATACCAATACAATATTTCCAGCTACACCAAGCGAAGAAGGCACAATGTTCTATGAATAAAGAATCTCAGACAAACGTCGGTAACGGGTGTAATTACCGGCTCAGTAACTGCTGGACTGGCCTATTACTTCATCAAATATTTACCGAGCTGGCTTTGAGCTGGCGAAGTAAGGTACAGTCGTAGTAGTGGGTAGTTAGGTTTAGCTCGTGTTTGCTTTTGTAAGATAGTGTTTTGTTTTTGTAGATACCGCAATATTTTACTTGTACTTACTTACGCATATTAAGGGACTCTGTACGGAATCTATACCAATTTTTTTAACCTCAAAAGTTTGTTGGAAAAATATTTCGGTGTTAGGAGGAAGATTGTACTTTGACTAGATTCACTGAATGCACTGCGTACATCCCAAGGAATGCGGGTAAAGGTCACTCGTTTATGAACGTAGTACGTAAAATAAAATATGTGGTTTGGCTATCTACGCAGTAAAAGCCCGGCTATGTTGAAAAAAAGTAACAAGCAAAAAGCTTTCCGCATTTTAATAAAAACTACACTTACTGTCTGTTATTGAAGTTGGATTTCAGTAACAGACAACGGATAGAAAATTTAAAAATTCGATCCATTAATAACCATATCAAATAGTGGAAAAATAAAACGCCAGAGAAAGTCCTAACAATTTTGGCTAGTACGTAATCATGAAACGTTTAAACTCATAAAATTTCAAAGAAGTAAATCCAAAGCATGAACTAGTACTTTAATATTACCAAGCCTTGTTTAGCTAGCAAACAAATATTTACTACTCAAACTGTAGGATATTAAACGTTACATATAAAATTGTACTTTATTGAATCACAAATGTGTGCCCTTTGATGTAAAGAACTCTAAGTAGAAAGCTTGAAACATATATAAGCTTGCTTTTTATTGTAACACTCAGTTATTACAGTTAATATTAAATTCTATGAATATCTTATTGACTACAACTACAGTCAAAATAGTTTTAGCAGTCTATAACTAGCTATCCTAATATTAATATTTAGTACCCTAAAGGCTCTGAAACGACTGAACTAATTTGCTAAACTCTTTCACTGTTGAAAAGCAGAACTATCCTTGGGTAACATAGGCTATATTTACTTTGCTGTTATTGGCAGATTTACCCTTAAAGTCTTGATATTTAGTGCTTTATTTCACAATCTCATAATCGAGTCTTTTGGACCAATCATAGTTTGGACCAAAAGACTAGCATGCTTTTGCGAGGGACATAGGAGTCTCACTTTTGCGTAGATGCAATAAAGTTGTTCTGCATGTTGTGTATTATATTTCTCACAGTAAGTAAATACTTCTAAGCAAGCCTAACCCACAGTTATCCTCACGTCAATTTCCTACGCAACCAGCCATCTGCGACACACAATTAATTTAATAAACAGTGCAATGACGCGAGACAGTCGGCAACAGAAGTGATTCACGCCACGATAAACCACGTACCACTTGCGTAATAACTGTACAGGCGAGTACAAAGTACGTAGACAGCTGATAGTGTTATTGTTGAAATATGGTGGTTTCTATTGTTTTGGTATCGGGCTTAGTGGTCCAGTGCGAATCATTTTGACGGCGATTGTACTGAGTTATCTGAAATAGGTTTGTCTGTGTGTCTATTTTCGTTGCGTTTCCTCACCTTTTGTAATTTGAAAGGGTTTTAATATTTTTAGTTCTAATTTAGATATTGTAAAGCGATATTTTAAAGTTATAAAACTCTATACCATTTTTGAACAATATTTTTTGATTTAGAATCATAGCGCAGTCTACAAAAAATATGCGAAAGCCAGCATGGCTCCCAAACATTTTCCTATTTCATTCAAACCGGTATCTATCCCGTGCCGTCGCTGCAATATTGTTCAACCAGACAAACAGAATTTTCCCCCAATATTTTCATACATGTTACATCTTTATATCCCCCATGTTGCCGCAACCGAGAAAATCTACATTTAGCGGCAACCTAATAATTTTTTCACGCCGCCGAAGGTGTTTTTCCCCTAAAAACAAAAAAGTTGGCTAAACATACCCCCTGTGACGTGTGAAAACCGGATCGTGCTGGATTAGACCGGTTCGGACCGCAATGTTTATTTTTTAATAACATAAATGGAACGGGCTAGGTGCAAGAATTGGTATTTTTTTTCGTTTGTTGCTCTTGTAAATGAGTGAATGTAATGAATGCTTCTCATCGCCGTACAAAATGTAATAACGTGTGTTTTTACGAAATTAGAGTGAAGTCATCTTTGTCTATTCGGATAGTAAAGAGCTGGCATTTTATGTTTTGTTTACATGATGTTGATATTTTTGTTTTAATTCTCTGTCTGAGAGTTGGCGCTGAGTTATGTGACTTGCTCATTTCATTAAATAAAATAATGTGCTTTTTTTTTGTAATAAAATACTACATATTTCAACAAAATTGTAACTAGTGACCACCTACCATAAGATTTTTTTTAATTGCTTCAGAGTTTTTGCATAACGGTCGGATATATTCATAGTTATTTCTTAAGCTTTATAAAATAACGTCAGAACAACATTATGATTAACAACAATACCTAACAACCCTCTTAGAAACAAGATTATTCCACAGACTAGTTCTCAACCACTACGAAATTATAACGTTATAGTTATCAGGGCTGAGTCACCGGCTGCTATCGAGGATCACATGAATGCCTTACTGCAACAGCTTTGAGTTTCAATTTGTTGCCTTGCTAATCAGGATTGTGTGGTGCAGAGTGTGAGAAATAAGCGACTAACTCATTATATAATAAAATTTATTTAACTATAAGTTTAGAATGTTTGCGCACTGGATAAAATTCATTCCTGCATACAATTTTGTGTTTTTATATGGCAAGCTTTTCAATTCAAAATAGTCCTCCAATCGTTTTCTTACAATTGAATTCTTTCTCATGTAGTAAAGCAGAAACAACCGAAACCGATGATGATGATGGTTCACAATTCGCCACAAGTAACAGAAGCAAAGTTATTTGTTTGGATTTTTTCCGTTACAATTGGTGATCATGTCCTTACATAGGGCAGAGACCTTTATGGCCTTACTACAAAAACTTTAAACCCAGTTTTACACTTGTCTAATAAAATTTTGGCTGCAAAATGAACCATATGTCAACGTCATAATTTGACATTTTTTTAGACAAGGCATAAACTGACGTTTAAAAGTTTTTGTGGTAAGGCGGTTAGTATTTTATTTGGAAACTTAACTCTCCGATTCCCAAAACTTGCTCCACCAGCTAACGGTCTCAGAGTTAGTCATATTGGCTTATCGTCACGTACGGAGTAACCTTATCAAATGTGGGACACAGATCTGTTCCCGAGGCCTTAACTGGTGTCACACACACCTTTTACTTCATATAGGCAGGTAGAAGAAACTTTTGAACAAATATAGGTAGAGGAGGATGAGATAGGAATGAGTGAGTCAAGGTTAGGCTGGTTATACAGTTGGGTGCTTCGGGTACTATCTGCATAAGGTGGCTAGACGGGAACCTACCCTCGTGTGCCACCAGTGCGGTAGTAACTCAGATACAGCGCAGCACACCATTGAGCTGTGTCCCGCCTGAGACGAGTAGCGCAATGCGTTGGCGCCATATACTGGGCAGGATTTCTCGCTGCTGAATTTGGTGAGGGTGATGATCGGCAGCGAGGCCGGCTGAAAAGCCGTAGACACCTTCTGTGAACAAGTTATATAAGAAGGAGGCGGCGGAGCGGGTCCGTGAGGCAGACGCTCTTGCGGACCCAATTCGTCGCCGGAGGGTGGGCAGGCGTCGGACGCGTTACGCCGGCCAGATGCCGCCCTAGCAGCAGCCAGTGGGTAGCAGACCGGGGAACTCTTGCTACCTGCATTGCGCGAGCTGCTGCTGAGATGGATCGCCAGTAGACGGAGGCGACCAGCCACTGCCGAGAGGTCACGAAAGTCGTCTTTGGTCCTCGTGGCCCCTCTCTAAAAGGCAGAAGAAGGCACAAAAGCTGAGGTTTTTAGTGGGTGCAAGATTTTCCTCAGCTGAAAAAATTAATTTCGAGTTAGTGGGGTGCTTTTTTTTTGTTTTCTGTACGTACCTATCTTTGAGACTTGTTTTAGGTACAAAAATCTGTAAGCTTTCTTTATGTTCTTCTATAAGCAAAGAAATAACTTTTGTTTTAATTCAACTTTGAATTATATTGTCTAGACTAATATTCGATACACATCTAGTTCATGCATTTTAAATCAAAACACTATAGGTAACTAATTTTAGGTCTAAAATTCCGAAAACGGTGAATCAAATACTGAATCTGTCAGAAGGCGTTAAAACCACTATAACCATGAGGCGTCTTTATCGAAATTCCAATTTTCAGCTCCTGAAATATTAACTGTCTAACATTTAGAAAAGGGTTGTTCAGGCAGGGCTGGCACGTGTGGTGTAGAGGGAATTGTACTGATTTTAGGGTTAATTTGCTTAAATTTTAGGGTAGAAAACCTTTAGAAATGGGCATTGCGGGGTTAAGCATTTTAATGTGTATGTTTCGGACTAATAGATAGTTTTAAGGAAATGATGGTAATACGTAGAAAGCAATGGTTTCAATAAAGCTTAAGAAAAAATTTAACACTAAATTATGAAGTAAAAGCGACGGTAAATCATTAGCCAAAACAAAAGTTCTCCGTCCCTCATATTATAACGAAACCCCACTTAACACTAGCATTAACTCGAAAGTCCAAACTGACATGAAAATAATAGTATTAGAAATAATATTATGTTTCATCCCCGAAGCTACCCTAAGTCCTCGTTACGTAGGCCGGCGAATTTGATATATTATGTATACCAGTGGTATTTCACAGACAAGTTTTCACGCCACTTTTGACACTAATTATACGTTCCAAAACGTTTGGAAAAGCACTTCGCATTTTTGGAAAGAAACGTCGGATTTTAGAAACTTGTCACTATTTAGATAATTGCTAGGTTTATAATGTAGAAAATAAATGTGGAATACTTTGCAAAGTTGACTTAAACTTTCTGAGAACAAAATTGGAAGATTTTTAAAGTAAATACTTATGTTTAAAGCAACAGATTTAAGAAGTCCTTGACATTTAAAAGGCTAAAATACTTTACACCTTCTGGCAATTTCAAACGACTTCAAAAGTTTCCAAACGTAAACATCTCAGCCTTAAAATTAAGGAAAATTACCGTTGTCTCATTAAGTATCCAGGCTTTTCATTCCGCATATAAATCATATAAAATGTAATCCAACATTAAGGTAAATGGAGACCACAAAATAAATCATATTTGGGTTATTTTGGTCGACATTAGGAAACATGTCGACCATCCTATTATTATGCAGGACGGCTTAGGGCGGACTTGTTAGGTAATTGTATAATAAGCTCGTGTGTTTGCCGCAGACACGTACATACGTCATTATGGAACCTCATGACATCACACCTTCTGTCAGGAAAGTACAAACTAAGGGACAGGCGAGGGACAGTCGGAAACGTTTAAGGGTGAAAGTTGATACGAAATTAGGCGTACAAAAAAGTAAAGGTTTTGTTCATGATTCCTTTGTGAAAGCTGTTTGTGGAGACGTTAAGAAGTTACTAAGAAGATATTATATGATTACCAAAATTCCCCACCACATTGAAGGGTCATCAGAACTAACACTAACAATGTGCGATAACTTCTCTCGTCTAGATGACAATAAGCATAGTCAGCTCACTTAGGTAAAGAGCCAGTTGACCGTCAGAGGTTACGAGAACTAAACTTCGTAACTGTGATGCTGAATCCATTCCTAAGTGTTGGACTGGTGCTGGACTGGGTAGGGGTTTTATTGGTTTGTGGAAAGTGGTTATGGAAAGTGTGAAATCAGTGGTATTCTTGGGTTTTGGGGATGGCTTTCTTCAGCAAGAGAAGGTAATAAATAAATTCGTGTCCAGTTTGTTTAAGAGGGTAGGGTGTAGTTATCAGTCAGTTCATTCATTGTAGTTTAACAACAGTTTGCTAACATGGTAACATTCTTGGTTCCGCAAACATCTTTTTAAGCTCTATCAGAAACTAGAAACAGTAGTGACGATAAAAGCATACAAAGCCCAAGAATAAGAAGGTAGATGAAATGAAGACTCAATTACCTTTCAATGACACTAACCCAATATCAAACATCACTTAAACTGAATACAAATAACTTCAACACTAACAGCCATAACTTAGGGTCTGTTAGACCCACAAACTCCCCACGGGACCACGGGGTCTAAAATGGCCGATATTACACAAGTCACAAGTATTTAAATGACGGACTGACACGTAATAGTTCTGAATGTTTTACGAGCAATCGATCTCGTTGGCAACGTAGGGCGTAGTAATTGACGCCTGTCCAAGAACTGAATGGAAATCATGGTTGTAGTTATTGCTGTTTATTTTTGAAATAACAAACCCCTTTATTTAAAAAGTCAAAAAATAACCGAACGCCTTGAAAAGGCTGAGTTAACTGTGATCGAGTATACGTAAGATCCATTGTTGGAAAAACATAAACAACTCATAAATGTATGAGTTCGTATATTTCACCTATATACCACTTAATCTCTTGCCATAGGAAATACGAAGGCTCATCCCCTTTTCAATATGGTCTTAGTATATTTGAATTCTGAACCTGCTACTAATCTCTTTCTAGACTTGTCACAAGTTGTTACGAATATTATGTTACACGAATTATGTTATGTAAATCATACCAGCAGTCTCCTACTAGGAACTAAAATAATAAATATCAATTGTTCTAATTACAACGAACTACTAATACTCGGTAACAAAAACATTAAAAATATACTGCGAACAAAAATCAATGATGACCCTTTTTCCATTGAAATGAGAGAGATAATTTAAAAACATCCTCGTGTAACAATAGCTGTTTATATACCTTTACAAATTACGTCGAAAAAATACGTTTTAAGGTGAAACAATACAAATCAAAGTGCGTATTATTAACTAGGTATTAGTGAAATATAACACGGGGACAATGGATTGTTGTGTGAAGGGATATCAACAATAAGTGGGTAGAAGAAAGCTTTTGCAATACTAAGGGACCTCGGTATTGGAGAGTGATAAAGTAGCGAGAAGTAATGTGTAACTTCTTGGAGATTTCCCACCTATAACCCACTTTTTGGTGGTTTTGCTATAGTTAGTAGCGGTAGATCGATGAGTCATCCAGACAATTCGAATTGACAGTGCTGTTCAGAGCATGAAGTCTTAGGTTCAATTAACGGATTGGACAATATTTATTATTTTTTAACCACGCAGAGTTCTAAAGATGGTGCATGTCTTTAGATTCTGACTTCATCTTTTGTTGCAAGTATTAGTAGCTTATGCTATGCATGGCACTAGACATGTTGAGTGGAGTTAATTTAAGCCACATGTCTTTTAAATAAGAACCAATAGTAAGGGCATATTCTATCACAACAACCATCACATACGCAGTTGACGATATCGGGTTACTATTGTAATATTATTATGTAAGTATAAACACGGCTATTTATGTTCAAATCACTTTTTCACTCGATATTACTAACAGCTGGCTAATGTTTACAAAACAGTGCTCTTTGTTGGCAGTTAATTTGTTAAGCTTTTGTTATTTATTGCAGTGGTTATGTAGGACATTGAAACTACTGTGTCAGAATAAATGCGCATTTTGAGAGTACAAAGTTTGAAATTCTGAAGACATTGTTTTGACATTGACGACCTCGATGGCGCAATGGTCATCATGCCGGTCCGCCGAACCTGAGGTCCCGGGTTCGATTCCCGGTTCGGTCGACATTTGTGTGATGAGCATGCTTGTTGGCCGTGGTCTGGGTGTTATGATATGTATTTATAAATATGTATATATGTAGTTTATCAGTTGTGTTAGCACCCATAACACAAGTTAATAAATAACTTACCATGGGGCTAACCGACCGTGTGTGAAAAAGGTGTCCCGACATTATTTATTTATTTTTATTTATTGTTCAAAATTTATCGTCAATTGAAATGATGCAATAAGTCAATTGAATGAGAAAGGACATAGCCTACTTTTATCCTGCTGCGGGAAGTAATTCCTTCGGGACACGGGTGCAACCGTGGGGAACAGCTGGTCTTGAATGTTGCGAAAATAATTCGCACGAGTGAATGATCGTACAGGCAGATATTTTTAGGGAGGCTTATGTATATCCAAAAATTAAGTAAGTACCAAACTTAGAATATTAAATAGTTTGTAAGCATATATTACCTAGGTAGGATTTATTATGTGGATCGTAAAAACAGAAGTAAATTAATGATCACGTTAAAATGCAGTGTTATCGTAAAAATCTTTGCAACTTTTAAAGCTTTAACCAAAAACTCTTTACATCCAATAAAGATTAGCATCAAAAGAATTGCGTACAATATAAATAGAATGGAAAAAAAACTAAATTTATTATTTCACTACCATTGCACAAATGTTGACTGCCCAAACGCGGTTTTGTGGTACTACACTACAGTTCACCGCCCAATATAACTTGACCTTCCCTTCTCCCCTTCTCTCCAGCTAAAAGTTAACACCAAGGGGTTTTTGCTGGTGTATCAAGAGACCAAGGCATTCTGGTCGGTCGTCAGACTTTGACGATTTAGTAGCTACTTTGATTTACTTTTAATGGGCTAAAAGTAAATTTACATGTGTAATAAATCAATATGGTACGGTTTCGTTTAGAAAAACTACGCCCTTTGGATTTAATTGAGAAGGTTTTTGTTGTTCAGGTTTCCGGTTCTAACTAAGTTTATTTTGCGTATGTGTGTAGTTTTTTTTTTGATTTTTTGTTGCGTTTGACTGCGATGGCAAAGGAGGGTTAATTAAATTAACAGTCAATATTACTTTTAAGTAGGATGTCGGATGTTTGATCGTCTCTCGATAAATAGATACTTACTGCACTGAAAACAATAAATAAGATAAGATAAGATAATAAGCCCTTTATTCCGAACTAAGATACAATACTTTCTACTTAAAACTATTCATGCAACACTCATAACATTTACAGTATGTCTCTTCGCTCGGTGTGCCTTTCGACAGGCCTCCTCCAACTCCTTCCACTGTTTTCTATCCTCCGCCACTCTCATCCAAAGAGGACCCAGGGTCGTTCTTAGCTCATCCTCCCATCTTCTCACTTGGCGACCTCGCTTCCTAAGCCCGTCTCTTGGGTACCAGACTGTTACCTGTTTACTCCATTTTTCCTTCTTGCATCGGATCATATGTCCGGTCCATCTCCATTTTAATTGATCGATGCGTAAGAGGATGTCTGTAAGTTTGGTTTTGAGTCTGATATCTATGGTTCTAACTTTGTCTTTTAATTTGATCCCTAGAATACTCCGTTCCATAGCTCTCTGGCACTTGGCAAGTTTGTTCCTGTGGCTTTCAGTCAGAGCCCAAGTCTCACAACCGTAAGTTATACTTGGGAGAATACACATATCGAAAGTCTTTTTCTTCGTTTTCATACCAATTTTTTTGTTTTTCATTATCTCTTTCATAGCCCAAAATTTTTTCCACCCTGTGGCAATTCTTTTGTTGATTTCTTTGGACATTTGATCAGTTGGTGATATTATTTGACCTAGGTAAACATACTCTTTCACGTATTCAAGTTTTTGTCCACTGATGATTATGTCTGTGGCCAATGAGTTGGTCATCATCTTGGTCTTGCTAGAGTTCATTTCCAGACCTACTTCTCTACTTTTGTCTGCTAGGGTTTGTATCATGGACTCCAATATTCTTGGGTTCTCCTCTGCTATAACTAGATCGTCAGCGAATCTTAGGTGGTTTAGTCGCACCCCGTTTATATTCAGCCCCAGATGATCCCACTCCATTTTCCTGAACATATGAACATTGATATAAACAATAAATAAGGTATTAATTAAATATTTACTACATCGTTAGTGTGAATTAACAACTGAAGTTTTCAGTCGATTTGAAAGAAAAATATCGTATTAAAATACAGAAAATAGTATTAATGAAATAGTGGCATATTAAGTGTCATACACATAACTTAAATGGCAGACAAAAATACTTGCATTACTTATTGCGTTAAATCGTCACGTATCATAAAATACAAAACTTAAGTACGTAGTCAAATAACTTAGCGTAATATTATGACAGTCGGGTGTCAACTTAAATACCCCAAAGGCATTAAATAAGCAGTTTTTCGTTAAACAGACAAGGTTAATCGCGAAGCCATATACGACGAAGCGCACGAAGCTTCAATATAATAACTTGCAAGTTAACAGTCTTACTAATACTGTAAAACTGAAGAGTTTGCTTGCTCTTTTTCCAAGAAAAACTGTAAATTTAAAATGTTCTTACAGTGTGAAAAAATTCCCACTGTTAGTGAGTCGTAGTATTTTTAATGACTAATAGAAATACTTAACTTTGGTCTTCAAAAATCATTGTAAGTAATTAACGCTCTATTAACAAATCAATAACTCGAAATAACATCGAACGCATATCCCACTACTCGACACCGCAGGGCGTGTAGTAAATCAGGCATTTCACAATAAAACCCTATCAACAGTGCGATAAAGGCGGTTTAATTGAAAACTGACCTGTCGAGCGCAGAGCGCATGTCTTGTTCCCGTAGCCACGGTTAAATGAAGACATGTTTGTTTCCTTCGAGCACTTCCATACGAACCCCGATTTTGTTGGTTCAATATAGTATTTCTAGGAACGTAATTAGGAACTAGGTAGTCTGGAATCTATTGACTTTGTCTGATTCGTTAATTGAACTGCCACGAGTATGTCGTTTTAAAATTAAATAGGAAATTTTAACTTGAGAACTGTAGCGGTTTATATTGCACTAGCCGTTTTCTCGCGGTTTCACCCGCGTCCCTTGGGAACTATTGCCCGTACCAAGATAAAACATAGCCTATGTTCCGCGACAAGAGTGTAGCTTTCTATCAGTCAAATAATTTTTCAAATAGGTCTAGTAATTTCGGAGCCTTTGATGTACAAACAAAAAAGGTTTCCTCTCTGTTATAAAGAAGATGTAGTGACTGAGATACGAAGAAATGGCGGTTGCATTTTGTCTAGGATTTCTGGCACTCTCTCCGTGTTTGAAGCAATAAAGTAAGATCCTAATTAAATGTTAGTTGCGTTAACAAATCCGCTTTTATGTGAGAAGAGTAAAGTTTAAGTGGCCAGTTGAAACCGATGCGTAGTAAATTGGACACTTTACTGAGTTTCATCTAGGGCAGGCCACGGTGGCACGTGTTCCGGAAAAAAGCTTTTTACTTTACTTAAATAATTCTACTGAAGTTTTTGTCTGTTAGTTAAAATGAGAGGGATTAGAAATGGAATCATTAGTATTATTAACGTTAATTATAATTCTCTGAATTAAAAACTCTTTTGTTATATAAAATAGTGATAAATAAGAAGTATGAATGGCAAAACTGGTAATTTGGCTGTAGTTGATTATACAAAGCCTAGATAACTTAGGTTTTACATTCTTGAAACTACGTGAAAGAATGCAACTAACATGAAGGATTTATTATGACAACAAAGAGTTTGTTTGCTAGGACGTGCTAATCACAAGAACAAATGATTTGAAAACTGATACTAAACTAAACTAATGTTTGTAACTGCCTATAGGCAAGAAAATCTACTTATTTATCCGCTACTTTTTATGGAGGTGCTCGAAGTTCGTTGCAGAATTTACTTGACATAAACAACCCATCACAAAACCTACTTTAAAGTTTACAATAAAGATTAATACTTTAAACAACTATAATGTTATTGTTCTTTGAAGTTTAATTACAATTGAAAACTTGGCATTAATTAGCCGCATTCTGCAGCTTGGGCCGGCGGAGTTAATTGAAAACGGCTGTCAAGTGGTACCTGCAGGAAATGAGCGTTGGATCGCTACTTAGAGGTGCTACGTGAATTTGCATCGTTGGGGGGTAAGCAGGGACGCAGGTTGTGCACCTCTGTCTGAGTTACTGCATGAAGATATTAGAGAATGTAATTAATTTTATGATGATTGTTTTGGTGTTTGAAAGCGTTAAAATGGTGCATGTATTATGAGCTAGCATTGAGACATTACAGAAAGCTCTGTTAAAATATGAGTTGTAAATAACTGACAATAGGCCAGTTTCTGTTACTTAGAATTAGCTGTCAAATATACACGCAAAGAACTCCACAAACCCCTGTCCTAATTCCTCACAAACCACCAAAAAAAAAAAAAACAATTACGGCTATAAAGACCATACATCAAAAATCCACACATACATCAAAATTAAAACCTTTAAATCCCGCTTAAAAACATCCACAGAGCTGAAAGATTTCCGCTTAAAATGGCAACTTTATTAAAATTCAGTCGGCGTCAAAAACTTACGTCTGCAAACGTCGTGTTTTACCGTGTTTTAAAACATGATAAGAAGTCGTAATTTCCGGAATTATATTAGATGGTATCTGGTTAAAGTATTCGGTGTAAGTTTAAACATGTCTGTGTGCCTTTTCGGGAATATGTGGCGTCATAACTTATGTCGTCTAGACGGAAAAAACTGCCACTGCGAAAATGAATTTCTTATAAACATGTTTTTTGAATAAGTATGGCGAGGGCTTACAGGTTGAGTTGGTTAGTTTAATTATGTGAAGTTTAACGTTTAAGCTAAACCATTTAGGTGTTTCTGCTTCTGAGTTTATTTTGGAAATAAACTTAAAACAAATCCCAGCAGTATCGTCAATGAGAGAACCTATCCAATCCAATTAAATATCATTTTTAATAAGCATTATTTCACATATTTTTTGTTCTTACTTTTCTCCTATTCTGAATTTTGAGTACCTCTTTCCACACTTATACAATCTCAAACCAATACGTTATAAAATAACCGTAACACGTATTTGAAACCTCAACACCCCACACACCATACATTACCCTCGTACATACCAATATTAATTCCTCTCCGATTTCCGTACGAAAATCTTCGACGCATCATTCACGTCTTTGATCGTACGCAAACTTCATAACCTGGATGTTGCAAACATTTCAAGGTAGGGATGGCATGTAAAACTCATTAAGTTTTTGGTCCTTTGGCTCGAAGTAAGGAATGGTGCTTTTTGTTAGCTCTGGTCCTTTTGTTAATGAATAAAGCTTTTCATGTGTAATTAAGTACAAAATTAATGTTTTTTTCTTTTTCCTAAATTATAAGTATTTTGTCTTGAACATATTGTAAAGAAATTATAATTACGTCAAAAGTTACACAATTGTTACACGCAGCAAGCAGCTGAATTCAGTTTAATTGTGACAACCCTACATGAAACCAAGTTTGCGGAAACGATATCAGTACCTATCCACGCAGCTATCAAAGGGATATATGTACAAACAGATAAACATTATGTATTTACGTATCTTTGAACTCTCCACACACGTACAGAGTATTTATTTTATTCATTACAAATGTTTTAATAGCCAATGTTTTTATTAAGCTTATTTGCGCATGAAATATCAACGACGGTGTATTTTCTTGGGTTCTAGAATCATATTTATTCATTCGCCCTCTTTTTTGGATGTACCGGGTACCTATTTATGCTACAAGCACCTAAATATTCAAAATTAATGTTGTATTTAGTATGGTTGCTCAATATTTAATAACCCCAATCGCCTAATAATTAATTAAGCATGATACACTAATTAGTAGCTTCACTGGAAAATTCTAAATGTGGGCGAAAGCTAAAATTAGATTCACCATTTCCGTGTATTACATAGTGCTTTAATTAATATAATGAGTTACCAACTTAGCCGCAACACCCTGAACACCCGGATTGATTTTGGGATAAGTACAGCAATAACTTTCAAAGAAAATTTTACTGTAATATCTATGATCGATGACAAAGGCACGCTACCCCCTAAGACCTTATTGAAATTAATGGTCCTTAGAACTTGGTAAGGACCATTCCACCCTTCTTAGTTCTTGTTGAGGCAAATGATTAACGCGCCGAGATGAAAGATCACAAGCGATTGTAATTACTTGTAGCTACTTGCAGATTGCTCTTACGTTACTTGCTATATTAAATCGGGGATGTAAGTTAGTTTTAAGTTGAATCAATCTTTGTTTTTAACATATGATAGGTATATCTATGAAAATCTATGAATGTTGTTGTAATACCGATCTTTACGTGCGTACTTTTAGATCCCAAGTATAAGTCTGAATTATGTCATTCAGCCACTCGAAACATGTACAAAAGGCCTTTAGAATCAACCGGTTATAAACAATATTCTGACCAACTCCTAAGCACCCATCGAAATGTCTATATACACCTACAACAATGAGAAACAATTTGCAACGACATGAAAATACCTATTCACCTGAAAAGTAGCTTCTACCAAATAAGCTAGAAGCAAACACAAAAGGATTCCTAATCCTAGCTACAGAACGCTATCATAGATCCAACAAGGTGAACACCTAATCAATAGCCTAGGTTTATTCACCAAATCGCACGCAAACTGACATCAAAGGCCAAAATGCTCTCCGGAGCGATGCAGACCCTCCAACGGACAAATTAACAAGAGCATTGAAAGTCGTCAAAGAAGCCTGTGTCGATGGAAGCCGGTGCATTGGAAGCCGGTGCACTGGAAGCCGGCACAACAGATGATATGGCATTTGTTTATTAGACAGGATTGGGTCAAAAGCAATTTCTCTATACTAATTGTGCAGACAGAGGCATTCTATTGTAAACGGTATTGTTTTACACGAGCGCTATCTAACTCTGTGTTTGGGCGGGTGGTCTAAGTTATGAGAAGATTTATTTATTTTAATCTATTTTGATTAATGTTTTTAGGGCATATAAATAAGATTAAATTTTAAAATTAAATAATACTGTCACTTTTGAAGTATTATTTCAACATCTTTAGGAGTCGTTACGAGTAGTCAGGAGCCAGAAAGTTTGACAGCCATTCTTACCAAAGGGTATCCAGTTGCCCGGGTTGAGGAGATCAGATAGGTTGTCGCTCTATTTAAAACACTAGCACATGTAGTTGGAAAAAGGCTACTCAGATGAATATCGATATTGCACCAGGAACCAAACATTTTCAGCTCACCCGCTGCCTCTCCCAACTTGCACCCAATAACAATACGGGTTCATTATCATTTCATGGCATGTGTCGGCATGAATATTTCTGTGTGATTAATTTGCATGGCTACGACGCTCGGCGTTTATTAGTCGTCATAGGTGAACGTACATTGCCATACATTGCTGTACTGTATTGATGTAATCTTTAGGCTAATTAAGCAATATGTGCAAAATAATATTTGCAATTGTTCATTTCGTTTGTTGTCTGGGATATTTTGATTTATTTGGTCAGGGTTATATTTCTCTTCAGAAATGGTTGGTGGAGTTATAGTCTAAGGCCCAAGTTCATCGATAAAATAGGATGTGGTTAGTACAGAGTGTCTTATTTCAATCTTTATGGACGTCTGAATTCGAAGATAACTGAACTATGTAAGTTAAGCACCTGTAATAGGTCTATATGGAATGAAAAAACCTTTGACTTTGATTAAAAACAGCACTGAAAATTGCTCACCAATTTATCATACCAACAAAACGTTACAAAAGCAGTCATTTAGTCACCTAAACCCTTCGATAAACACCATAAAACACAAAACGTAACACACACCCCTCCCCTCTCCCCCCCTCTCCCCCACTCCTGAAAGGAAACAATCTCACCATGAGTCGTAGTTCCATCGGATCATAATTCATCATCATTATCCACACATTTGGCGCCTTCGCCCTCCACTCCCGAATTCATTTAGCTACAATATGTTTTTATATTGTGAGTATAACAGATGGACTTTCTTTAATTTTCCCATTGTTATTCTTTTCTTTTAGTTATTGGATGGATGATAAGAAAATAAAGCTCTATTTGTCTTGGGTTCACCTCTGGACTTCGATTATCGAAATCAACTTTGTAGTGGAATAATAGTGCTCAATTATTTTGCCGAATTGATATTGGATAGAACCCTATTCATATAGCAAAAAATCTATATACATATTTCTTCTGCAAAATCGGTACATCTTATAAGTAGACGAAATTAAATGATGTACATGACACGTTGTATTTTGCGTCAAGCCATTATCCCAAATATTGATTTCTACTTTCTCTCTCTGTGCTGGATAAACTGTCCCATTATCGCCACCAAATATCTTGGATCTGTCACCCCAAACCACCAAAAGACGACCATAAACCAACCAGATCCTCAACCCAGCCTTTAAACTCCAAAAGTCCGTAACCCTGCAAGAGAAATCGAAGCCACACTGCACAGTACCATCTAATCCATTTTAATTTAGCATCGAGTGTACCATTAGTTAAGATCTCCTTAACTGGTCCAAACTGCATCTTAAACCGTACATTAATTGTAAATTAGTGGGAGTCTGAAATACGGCTATTTGTTACCAGTTGTTGTTTAGATTTGTTACTTTGTCGTTGTCTCTTATCTAATTGTGGAGTTTTAACTGCTCCCAGTATTTATGTTTAGTTTTTATATAGTTTGTTTTGTCTGGGATATAAATTTGGCGTTATCGTAACAGTCAATTGGGGAGTTGTACAACTTGTGGCATAATTTTGTGTTAATTGTGATAGTTTGCAGTTAATAGAGTATTGCGTTGTGTTTGGGCTATTTTTAGTTTCGGACGTGCGTGCAAAAGCTAGATTTAGTCTGTGTTGGAATTTCAATATTCTTTTCAGGATGTGGTCATAACAATTTCATTCACAATCACTGTTAATTTCTTTAAAGTTCTTAATCTTTAAGAAGAGTAGCAATACTGAAAGTAAGCTAACGTAGATACTATACTTTATCTGAAATTACCCATTGCACAGACAAACCATTACTTTCGGCAAAGACTCGAACACAAACAACGAACACCCGAATAATTTAAGCAGTCCCAAAACAATGTAACACGAACAGGTAATTAACAACCAATACACTTAAACATTCAAAGACAAGTCGATGCATTAATAAGCCACAATGCACAGTTCTGTGCAAATTGTGCAATTAAGCGAAAGTGCACAAGCGCTGTGCGTCGTTAAGTTGACAATAATTTAAATTGCTTCTTACAGTCGATACGTACTTGTAAATGAGCTACGGAACAAGTACAGAGTTGTAATGCAGTTTTACTCCTAGACATCAGTTATGCGAGCTACGAAAACTGTGGAGTCACTACACTAATGTTTGTTTTTAAGGACGACTTGAAAGACAAGTTTTCAATGGGGCTTGTCCTTCTCTATGGAGAAAGTGGCCCTTGAAAACTTGAAATATTGCCTTGACCATACGAGTTCATAGAGACATGTTAGGAGACCTATTTTCATATACTTAGTTTAGTGTTTATTGAAAATTGCACTTAAATGGTGCTAATGGTGGTGGTAAGATTCGATGAACAGATTCCACTCAAGCATTAGTTTCGTTTGACCTCTACACTATTCAGCATTTTTTAAAACTTGTCCTAATTTCTTACACATAAAGATTTCATAACACAGATATCAAAACATCCATCAAACTTTATGATCACAACCTTTACAAAAATTCAAATTAAAAACCTCCTCCAGCTATTCCTAGCTGCATCCCGCGACACTAGCTCGGCCCGGAAAGTCCCTCAATTAATTGGCGTGCTGCACCCCCGATTTAACTTGTAAACGAGAGCTGCGTGTACTCGCACTGAGTACCGCCAATTAGAGACGCGATTCATTGTTAATGCCACTGATTTGTTCTACCGACTGCTCGGAAGGTAGATGCATAAAAGTATTTGCGATTATGTTAAGTGTTCTGTAGCCTATGATGTAGATATGGTGAATGGCAATTGTTATTTACTTTCAGATAACTTTTGGTTAACTAACGTTTACTTTAGTTAGAAAAGGATGATTCATTGGATGATTTTAGGGAGAAGTGCGTTAGGCAGCGCCATCTATCAAGACTTCACAGCAGTTTCAATGAAACTGAATTTATGTAACTTGACCCTGAATAGCTGTTAATCTGGGGTATAATTCACATGTATAACAAAAACCATTAAATCCTACCACTCGCTCAACTGACTTTCAAACCTTGTGACAAAAACTAACGCTCTCAATAGTTTCGTTTTCATTCCCAGATCATTAAAATAACTCCAACATTTTAATAAAAGGATTAAACGTCCAAAATTATTCATTCCCATTCAAACACATACCCCTTTATTTTTATGAACAAGCTTCTAGCCGGAGTACAAAACCAACGCAAGCGGGGACTATATGCCAACCGCACCAAACAAGGGAAATGCGACTTTATTGCGAGGAGATAAGATTATAAATAGGTGCAGCAGTAAGTTTGTCCGGCTGTCCATACAACAGATGTTACAAACACTTTATAGAAGACTAGTTGAAGAAGTTGGCTCAACTTTCTCAGTTCGTGAGATGAAATTTTATTTGGCAAACCTTTTTTGAATATTCGCAGAAGTTTGGAGCTCTCAGTGGCTCTACGAAGCGTCTGATTTGGTCCAAGTTTGCAAGTCGACTGAATTTTTGGCAGTCAATGACTTTTATTGGTTTCCGAGATCTGTTTGTCTGGCTTGTTGTGTTTAATGCTGCGGGTTTCAATATAATTCGGTTTTGTGAACCGCTGTTTTGGGAGTCATTTTCCTTATTGTTTTTTATAGCATGTTAACGATGCGCTTCTTAGAACTAAAGTCTGCCAAAGATAGCACAGTCTAGAATCGCAGCTGGTTCTAGAAACGAAATTTGCTGAAATAAGAATAAAAACAGCTGAAGATGCAATTTCTAATGATGCTGAGTCAGGCCGAGATTGTAAAGTAGAAACAGATGTGTCAGATGTTTACATCAGCTTTGACGGAAGTCAAGCCACTTCAAAAGAATGTTCACTTGGTTTCGGTTGTTTCCCTTTATTTGCACCTGTATTAAACTTCCTCTCCTTTCATGGAGTTTTTGCATCTGAGATTTGGAGAATTGGAGAGTCCCTTGAATTGGTTTCTGATGCCGATCTATTTGTTGCAGAAAAAAGGGAACTGGATGTAAATGAAGTGGTTATTGTGCACGATCTAAGATAAGGATCAGTTATCAAGCAATTGATCAAAAACATTAGATTTGCTATCAAGGCTGATAGGAGATTGGTATCAAGCTTGAAAAAAGCATAGATGCAGAATTTCCAACCTCACTTTTCCTTGTTTATACATTTATAAGGCGAAGTCATCTTAGTTTTTATTGCCCACTTATAAAACCAAGAATGGCTTTCAAATAAAAAGTTAAAGGATTATTCTTTTCTAATTCAAAATTATGTTTTTAATAACAAAATAGCCTAAAGCATTACAGCATCCATCTTCCAAAAAAAATAATTATTTAAGTGTCTACTGCTATTGGATTCATTATTGATTTATGGGCACCCTCGAACCATGTGATTTTTACTTTTGTTTCATTTCTTTTCTTGTTTTTTTTTTCAAACCCCCCCATTGCACAAACTACTTATAACTTAATTACGAACACGCGAAATTAGACCTTGTAGCATGGAAATAAGTGTGTCAGAGATTCAACTAAGTACAAATTTATTTTGGTTTAAGCAAAATAGTAAAAAAACTTTTGAGTATTAGCAGGTAGTTCCAAGAAATGGTCGGCCGTTTCTCGGAAGTTTTTTAAGAGAGGATTTCCTTGTACCTGTTTTTATATAGTTTTGGAATATATTATTTTTTTACAGGTGTTACTTTTGAAGTTAAATACGTTTAGTAGTTGGTAAGAGTTTAAATAATGTGGCTACCTCAGGGGTTTGGAGCAGATTAATACAAATAGAAATCCATTAGCGAGTCTAACTTATGTTTGAAAATATACGACCGTACCATCTCAAGGTTAAAAATTTTATTTCAATTCAGGGTTCAAGGATTTTTGGGAATCAACTGGGAATCATAAATAACTATGAAACAATTATTTGTTTGGTCTGAGAAGAAATTCAACAGATAAAAAACTTAAATAAAAATAGAAACCCGAAATTTTCATTTATTATCAGGACCAGTAGAAGAATAAATACTTCATCAAAACTGTGTCCATCTTGTCATCAAAGTAGGCTGAGGTAGCTAAGGTTCCGTAAGTATTATGAAAAAGATACTGCTATTGTTTATCTGTGTACCATCAAACTAATAGTATTAAAAATTTGAAAGTTAGGTTAAATGTATGTATTTGTTACTCCTTCATGCAAAAACTACTTAACACTTTCTGATGAAACTTGGCAATAAAACAGCTAACATTAGAATCAGAATTACACGTAGTCTTTCTCGTTACCGGGGTGAGAGAAGTACTTTCATCGTCATAGAGTCAGAAACGTCATAAATTACATATACCACCCCAGCAAGAACATTTTTAGCAGAAAAAGATGAATACAGTGTATTACCAAAAATAAATTTCTAAAACAGGTTTCTACAGAACCTTTCTTACGCGCGTTTATTTTCGTACCACCGAAAAAAGAGAGCGCACTTCGTGGTTTTCATTTTAACTTATTTCGGAGTTTCATAATCAAAATCCTGAGCAATTGTTTGAGGTGTAAAGTGGAGTTATTTGTACGACTCGGTCCACCAGTTTGGTTGTTTTACTGCCTCGGCTCGTATTAAACACGTGATGGTTGCACGTGGGCTTAGGGCGCAAATGATTTACGCGAGCTTTTGACAATGTTCCCGAGTAATGAGATTATATTTTAGTACTCTGGTAGTTTCTTAATAAGTTTCTGACTTTGTACTCATCTTTTGCATTGTTAAAATCACACAATATTTTGTTACCACGAAAAGTATCATTAGGAATTCTCTAACTTGCAAAGCATTGACAGGACACCAGTCAATAATTTAAATACACCTAATTGTACTGTTATTCCATTCCATGCATTGCCATTCTTTATTTTGACTGAGGTACGAATAAGTTCAAATACGTTCAACATTCGCCGTAATCAAGACCTACCTTTACAAAACACGTGGCCACTGCCTCCCTCCCGAATAACAGAGTAAAGCTAAACAATAGCCCCTTAATACTTGGCCGAGCGGCCAGCGTACGTAGCTATACCTAGCACTACTTGCGCCCATGTCTCCGCTGCACTCATTGTAGGTAACTTATGCAAATGCTCCGACCACTCTTTGATCCATACTCTTTGCTACAATACAATATAATACTCACTATTATATACCTAGTACAATGGATTTACTTGAATAAAAGAATTAATGGTGTGGACTCAAGTTTCTGTAGGTCAGTTTGGTTATAAATTTGAGTTTTTATGCTCTTAGGGTGCTTTGGTGTTGATGGTAGCTGATTGACATTAGTATTGTGTTTGAAGGGAAATATTTAATGTCCCTTGAATAATTTGCATGTGAATAGGTTGACGTAATGCTCATTCATGTAGTAGTTTTTTTAGGCTGAAAGATCCACGTTGTATGGAGCAGGGAGAAATTATATTGCATTACCTGTATTCTGATTCTTAGCAGGTAAGTAGGATATACACAAGTACAAATATTTCTTAGTCATCACGTCTGTCGAATGTGCCTTATAATTTCTAATGAGTATTAATCTTTCATTACAAACAGATAACAACCACAATATCAGGTTCTTTCAAACAACATTAGGTTTAATCAGAATAAAAAAATATCAGTAGTAGCACAACCAGGAATCTGGGTTCGCATATTTATTACGTTCACCTTGAGCTGAATCTCAAAGAACAGAAATACTAATATTGTGTATATTTTTATATAAAAATATCAACTAGGTGGTCAAAACTCAAAACAACCAGAATTTCTAAACTGGTTTCTTCTATTACAAACCATCTGATCATTCTAATAATCTACCTCCACACATACCTGGTCAATTATAACACGGCCCGGGTTCACAATACAACATTCAGAACCAGACCAACAATAGAACCATAATAAAATCCAAGACGGATTGTCCAAAAAAGTACAAAACGTACAAATCAAAACAATACATCTAACTTATGCAAGTAATGCGCTGTAGTATTTGTATGCCCACCCTTTCTTAGAGGACTGGTAAGGCCACAAAATAGAAAAAACCGAAGGGCGAACGCACACATGCAAACATCTCACACGTGAGAGAGCAAAAAATAAACGTTGCTGGGTTGTTTCAGCTCGCGTAAGTGAATCCCAACCTTATTGTTCTGCATATAGAGGTAGAATTCGAGTGTGTCAGCAAATATTGTTTATGATAAAACATCAGCTGTTAGAGTAGCTGCAAAGGGAATATGGTGCAGATAAATTAGTGTGCGCATTTGGTAACTGTCACGTCTATTACGGGGATAATATTGCTGAAACGAGCGATGAAGGACTGCTTATGCGTTTAGCTAAATTGTATTATATTCATACTGTTTTTACATTAAGGGGAGTAGTATTCCCTGCTGTAATTACGAGAGAAGCGTTAGTGTTACGCAGTGCGTCGATCGAGGCAAGCAAATTGTCTGCACTTTATTATTTCTGCTCCCGCATATTTATTTCATAGAGAATTCTCGTATATTTCCACGAGTAGTTGCTTTTTCTGAGAAGCTTCTAGATCGAATCGATTTGAATCATGTTTAGAATATTGCTTTCCTTGAATTTGCGTAATTATGTAGCGTGCAACTAAACAATATGGCTTTTATTGTTTTAGTACATACTAAATTATTTCTCGTTACTAGTATTTGCCACTATCTTGATTTGTCACTGTTGTTAAGCAGAAAAACTACGTACGAATTGAAGCGGATTTTTTTGCACTTATATTGTAAAGGGTGATCCGTATTACAGAATTACTTGAAGGTTCATTGCCTATCGCTCTTATTGTGCTAGGGATAAGGTTCAAAATAGATGATCCGGTATGATAATCGTGTCTCTATAAAAAAATCTACCTGTCTTCTTTGCTTTATTAAATGTTAAAAGTTGTTCATAAAGTTCTTGAGTATTTTTTGCGATACATCTTCAAGTTTCTTTAACATAATTCTGGTAGGCGCATTATTTTTGGTTTGCTTAACTTTGTGCTGGATTCTGTGAATACTTTATTCAGAATAGTCTACTTCAGATGTTTGTTGAAATATTACCATACTATGTCACTTTTAGCAATAAGACTAGGATAATAATGATTAAGCAATCATTTGTGCCATAAATCAGTTGGATTGTATTACTTAGGGAAAAACTATTTTCGTCCACATTGATATATTTAGACATTTTTTATTTGAAAATAAAAAAAATCGGAAATGCAAACAATTTTATTTTTTTAAGAAAACGTACATAAAAATATTTTGTTACATCTCAAAAAGAATCAATCAAGATCTAACTTATGGCTCCCCCCAGAAAAACAAATGAGGTGTAAAATTAAAATATTAAACGGGATATGAGATCGCAACCCCTTCCATAACTTGACTATTACAAATGATCAAACAGCTGACATTTTTTGCCCCCAAACAAAAATAAAAACATAAATAGATTGTCATTGCTTGAATTTTGACAAAATAGTTTGACTTGAAATCAGCCAGTCATCGCATTTTGGCTCATTGTAAGTACATTTTGACTGATTACTTGTTCCCTCAACTTGGGTCCCTATAGTGTGATTAATCTAAAGCAATTATTTTCTAAGACCTTCGATATTGAAATCTATAGAACGTTTCTCGTATTGACACATTTTGTGTTCAGAAAAAAAATATTGTGTCGTTTTAAAGTAAAGTAGTATTGCTGTTTGTAAAGAGGAATCTTGTGGTAGGTTCAGAAATAAATGACGTGCCAATATTTTGAACTGTCGATTAATCTTGTTGATAGTTATTGTATTGGTGGTCCTGTGGCAGTTTTCTCTTAATTCATCATGCTTATTGGGTACTTACACTAACGTAAGGAATTATGTGCAATACTTTGGATTTGACTTGGAGGATTTGACTCATTAAGTCACGTGAATTTTATAAGCAAACTAAAATTACTTACCTACGTAGAAATAACTCAGCCTTTTGGAAGTCAGGAACTTAGACAAAAATGATTTTGAAGGCAATCAGTAAAGAAAGAAATAATTTTTAGAAAACCATTAAAATTTTACGAAACTTTTCTCCCAAAAGTGAATTACATAGGTAATAATATCTGGTAAAAACTTATCAATCTTCGAAGATCCTACACAGATCAAAAAATCACTCAACACAGAATTCAAACTCATCCTTTTTCATTACCATCCTTCTAAACTATTCTTCGTAAATTATCTGTTACACCTACACACACCCTCGCTATCAGTGCAGCTGTGTGCGTGAGTGCTGCGCTAGTGTGCGTGCCGTCAGTGTCAGGTAACATCAGCTGTTGTGCCTGCGCAGCCCATATGACTTCAAGGACATCGTTGTGGTAGTTTTTTTTTATTTATTTTTTATAGAAATTCCGTAGAAACACGTCGATATGAGATGTAATGGTGATTGTAGGCTTGGTTGGTAGTAAAGCTTATGGGGTATTGAATACGTAGGTAGGTAAGTATTTATAGTTTGTAGTGCATGGAGTTATTTCTCGTATGACTTGGTTTGATATTATTGTATATTTTATGAAACTGTGCTATAGTTTTAACAATTATGAAATGAGGGCTATGTGAACGTAATTTGGTACATGTAATTTTACATGATTCTAGCTAAGAATTTGCGATATTAAAGTTTTTTTTAAACAATTATAAAATATATTAAAATTATTACGCGTTTTTTATTACAATTAAGGTGTTTATATCTTAGAATAAAAGTGACTTTCATGGAGCCATTTATAAGTGATAGTTTAAGTTAGCATCCAACTCGCACATGAACATTTGAAAGTTTAATAATTCATTGGTAATTAAAACTGCTCATTAATAAAGAGTGCGACCTAATACTTGACATCCTAACCTATTAATAATTTATTGGACAATAAATAATTAAGATAGTGTATCAATGAACACACTCATATTATAATTACGTCACGCGAACTAATACAATTCTATAAATAAAAAGAATCTACCTATAGGTCAATTAACTAAGACAGTGTGACTTCAAAAGAATTGTAATGAAGTGATATGAATTTATAGTTATCAAGATAGGTATTTAATAGTTCTATTGGATATTATTTTACATGATTAATAACGATAAGTTAAACCTTTATAATAAAATGGAATAATAAGTGTCTTATGAAGATATAGATCTTTTGCTCGAGAACTTTCAACTTTTTTTTACATTTACAAGAAAAAACTAAATAGAATAGTACAACTCTTGGAACTTTTCAAAACCAACATGACCATTATTACAATTACCACAAACAAATAATTCTAAAAGCTCAAAAACTTCAAAAGATCAAACTTTAACCGTCTTACCACAAAAACTTTTTAACGTCAGTTTAAGACTTGTCTAAAAAAATGTCAAATTATGACGTTGACATATGGTTCATTTTAGAGCCACATTTTTTTTAGACAAGTGTAAAACAGTGGTTAAAGTTTTTGTAGTAAGGCCATAAAGATCTTATGTAAAATCATCTAAAATTACATCTCCCATCCTGTACACTTCGACACCTAAACAATACCCACACACTCACACATACAGAACACGTGTTGCTTCAAGCATTTACTCAGCTGACTACCCACACATGCCACAGCAACACAACACAAATAAACACACACCGTGTGTTTACACAACTCCATGCGCATGTAGTTGTGTATAGCCCGTATAGTAATGAGAGGGTTTCGAAAAAAGTACAAGAGATATGGGGTGGAGTGACTGAGACCGACCAAGTATGTGATATGGCAAGTTTGCATGAGTCGAAAAGGGATGGAGTAGTTTTATTTGTGCGCCGTCAAAACGTTCCTTTTTTGTAAAGCTCGCCGGGAGGCAAGGTGCACGAATGCATTCGATTTTTAAATTGTGACCTGAGTGATGTGTGACGTTCAGTCATTTCGATGTTTCAATAGAAGTACTAGGAATGCAGAATTGCTAGGACGTTTATCTTCTATCAGCAGACTCACGATTTGAAAGAATGAGTTCCTTTAAGTCTTTTTATTAAGATACGTTCTCCTTTCGATAATGACTCCCTGTTTAGATGACCCTAAAAAAAAACTTATCAAACCATGAAAAATATAAACAACCTTAGCCGCTGAATATGATTCATTTAGTTATAGGCAAATAAGTTTCTTTTTTTTTAATTATAAACTATGGCATAACAAGTTAGTCATAATTACGAGTATGATACCTACTTATACTTGTAAAAACACTTGACTATATTACATATTATCTACTCTATTTAACCAGAATTTACATACGGTTAAGCTCTATTTAGAAGGAGCTAGTTTAGCTAACTTAACAGCTGACTGCTAGAATGACTAAAGCTTCGCAGTTAAAGCTTTCAATGATAAAGCTTAAACAAATAATTATTGCAATAAATATATGCTTTAGTTTATGTTTAATCTCTTTCACAATCTTTTAACTTTTGTCATCGTTGAAAATCATTCAGACTTACTTGTAGTTAGAAGTCAGAAAGTCTGACAACCAGTCTTATCAAAGTGTATCGGGTTGCCCGGATAACTAAGTTGGTTGAGGAGGTCTCACAGGCAGTCTCTCTATGTGGCATATTGGTACTCAACTGTATATATAACAATAATCTACTGATTATATCTTGTTCCTCATCCGAACAATAAATTAATTAAACGCCATTTATCTTTGAAATAAAAACTTTAACTACCTATAGGATGAGTGTTTGTAATTTTATATTACCGAAGACATTAAAGATATAAACCAGCTTTGTAAAACATTAAATACTTATCAGACACAAGTAACCACCAGTTAATTGTTCATTAAATGCACGAACATTTTGAATGCACTTGTAAAACAAACTCTATCATATTTTTAATCATAACTCAACGTAAAAAATAACCCCATACTTTAAAGAGAGTTTAACTCATTTTTTAAGTAACGACACTGTTGCTTATAGTAATAAAATTAATTGTCTATTAATTCAAGCTATTCAGTAACAAGCAATATTTTATTTCGTACACCTTTCACCTTTCGCCATGTTCGAGTACAAATGTAGGAATATCACCTGCTCACTAACTTGTTTACGTCAATGCAATTGATAACTTTAGCTTTATTAACAATAAACTAATAAACGTCTCGATATAAATCATACACGTAAAGGCTTAATAAAAAGTTCTGTGTGAGTTAAAAACTTTGCGAAGCGAAACCTATGTGTGGTAACGCCATCTATCGGAAATTTGTTGAACTGTTTTTCTACTAGGTTTTGTGTAAAAGCAAGTTTTCGTGGCAAACGGAGTTTTTAAGGTTCGATTGTGATTAGAGGAACTTGAAAGCTAACAAGTAATATCAAATTAATTATCTTCTCTTATATTCAACTAGCGTCAATATACATACATATTTAGATCGTTGAATAAGACGGATTTCAGATTTTTCAAAGAACTGGCCAGGAGAGTTTAAGCGGAAAATCACCAAAAGTTGTGATTTCAAAAGAATTATTTGATGTATAATTGTAAACCTACCTGGGTACATTACTCTACTCAGGTGCAGTTGAACCTAATTAATCCAAGCCGAACTTAAATTTTATGACCAAATTACTCACACTATGACGAAACTTCGTCAGTCCAATTCCAGTCCAAATGGAGTTAGCACCTGGTCCTTCAAGCCAGGCTTCCAGGAATGGAGTAGCCCTATACTGGTCATTCGTTAGTCATAAAAGTAAGTTATTAGGCCTTAATGGCCGCCATATTGTTTTATAATTAGGGCCATAACTTTGGCAGTTATTGCTGCTAATATAAAATATCAGTGCTTTGATAATTAGCCTCTTGAGGTAAGTTGTACATCTCTATTAAAATGTTAGTTATTTTGATTCAGGTTTTAAATCACGATTATTTTTAAGTACTATTACGATTCCACCTAGCTTCCGGTCTTTCATAAAAACATGGCTACTGCTATTTCAAATAAAACCTACCTTTGACTTTGAAGTGCTTAAGATACTCTTATCTATGTATGAAATAACTGCCTTTTTCGTATACCCAAATTTTAGCTTAGTTTATGAACTTTGTATAAATAAGTCTTTGAACTTATAATAACAATTATTTTAAACTATGACTATTTGATCATGAAGGTCCCGAGTTACCAAGAGGATATACCCAAATTTTAGCTTAGTTTATGAACTTTGTATAAATAAGTCTTTGAACTTATAATAACAATTATTTTAAACTATGACTATTTGATCATGAAGGTCCCGAGTTACCAAGAGGATATGAGTCAATATGATTGTTGCTAGTTGCTAGTCAATACAATGTGTCACCACAATGAACTGTTTATAAGCTAGCTACAACGCGATATTCTTATTCGATATCACCTCTTCTCAACATCTGTCACCTTGGTACAGACCAACTAACAAATTCCATATTCCACAAGAAAAAAGGGTGTAACATCAAATTAGTCACAGAAATTCCGTCAATGCCTCAATCCTTCCGTTGTCGGAATACCTGAGCATTTCCTCGCATACCAGTATTACGTATTCAAACGATTGATCACACCACAGCTGTTGATCAGCTGATCACGCACACGGGCGCGCGTGCACGCACACTGCGTGCGCGCATGTGTGCGTGGGTCCGAGGCCGTAGGGGCAAAAAAAGTGGGAACCAGTCTGACGGGCCCGCTTTTGTGCATCCGCTGGTGAGAGCATAGACTAAGTTGGGAGAGAGGGGACACTTGCATAAGATTAGATAGCGTGATTAGTTAAGGGAATGATTACTGCTTTAGATTTTCGAAATACAACTTGAAAACTGCTGGTTTTAGATTGACAAGTAGAATAGTGCCCACAAATGCAACTATAAAATATTTGATGATGTGTTACAAATACTTTCGGTACACTAATCAAACCCCTTTTTAGGTTCTAAAGTCTTTCGAGCATCTCTGTAGCTTTGTATTTATTGGATGTTTCTGAGATTATTTAGGTGCCACATCAAAGGTAAAAGTATCTGGTGAAGATTGCCACCTCAACACCAGGTATTATATTGTTTTTTGTTCAATAATTTAACGTTTCATTTAAGTGATACAAGTATTTCATCAATATCCAAAATAAGTCATGCAATCAAATGCAAATCAATTAGAACTTCTGTTCCACCACTTAATCTTTGTCGATGCACCATTTTTTTTGTTTCCATGCCCCTTGTGAATGTTGTACATCGTGTGTCCGAGGTATAGTGATTTCGGTACCTGCGCCCAAACGATGGTCCGTGTAGTGCAGCGGAGTGCGACTGCGCGAAATAACTGACCTAACTGTCTACTAACGAAAGCTTTGAAAAAACTGGTAGAAAAAAATATTTTTGAAAATTTTGTTTTTGGAGAGGAGCACATGGTAAAGCCACCATATAGGTGGATCTAAATCTGTTCTACCTATATTTGTTGTTAATAACAATCAAAAGTAAGCGAGATTGCCATCTTTTATGGTTCAATTTTCAAATTGTTTGACTACGTTTTCAATGAATAGGTAATTCTTAGAATTAGGATGAAATTACGAAATTCAATATTCTAAACAACTTACATAGTTCAATTTATCTTCATATCATAATTTATTTTCGAATAAGCATACATTACATAGAGACGAGTAAATTGCTACAATATTATACTTAGCAGTAGACTGTGACAAATTGAACAAATTGCCTATAAATTATAAATAACTCAAATGTATATTTCCAAATAATTAAAATTGAAGCCATTTTAACGAAGCCCATTTCATTCGTCTCCTTTTACATTAAAATCTCATTTCAATTGAAAAGCTGATATGATTGGAGTAAATATCCAAAATTAATTCATTTATTCAATTAAATATATGTAATTTCGACATTCATGAGATTTCAGTGGCGTATTTAAAATTAGCGGTCCTATTGAACATAGGTACTTGTTATATGTATTTACAATCACAAAGTTTTATTACTATTAATGGAGCGTTAATTTTAAGCTCATTTCTCGTCATTATTTCTGTATTGGTCGTTATTTGTGAAATTATCTGAATATGTTAAGTATTTACGTGATTATTTCTATTTAAATTAATAAAAAATACTTTCTCTAAAATTAGCGCAATCAAGAAACCAAAAAACTTTGTGCTTTATAGTACTACCATAGATTTGCCCCACCACGTGTCATATTAAGTGCTTTCAAAAGACACACCAAAGTCAACCGAGTTCAAATAAAACCAGCCCAATTACTAGATGAAGGCAAATTGTTATCGTATTACTTAATAACGATGTGAATGGAGTTGTAACAGGCTTCTTGCTGACATTTTAATCCTGGCTAATCCCTGAAGACTGATGTTCGAGTGTATGGCCAGCTATGGATGGAGTTCAATGACCTACAGTTGATCGGTGCTGGTAAGAATTTTGCATGTTCATTTTTCATGGAGTAAGATTGACAGACTTGTGGATATTTTTGGTATTTTCTATCTAAGAATGGAGATATTTTTTTAAATTTTTGTACAATCGTTACTAAAGTTACAAACATAAAAATCTTACTATCTATCGAGCTTTTACGCCAAAACTGATTCTGATTGGAATGAAATTTGATACATATTCTGAGAAAGGACATAGACTACTTTTTTATATAGACGCGGGAAGTAGTTTCTTCAAAATGCAGGTGGAACCCAGGGGATCAGCTAGTTAGAAATAAATTAAACGTAGGACAACTTTTTGCATTTGAAGTTACCCATGCAATAATCGCGCATGGATGTTCTTATTATTTCTGTCTACAGCCAACTCAAGTGCCAATAGTATGCCTAAAATTCTTGTACGCCTTTGCATTTTTTTAATGGTTTGAAGTCCTTAATAATTGACAAGAATATCTAATACCCTAGAAAATATACCATATCCAGTCGTTTTCATACGCAGCACAACACGACACACTCAAAGTGTACATATTTGATAGCGCACGCGATCGCCGTATCATTGCTAAGTATGAACCGTTCACTAATTGTGAATGTCCATCGATTTTCTGCACCACGAGCTTCTTGCATTGTTCTTTGATCGTTTGGAAATTTAATACTGGAGTTTTATGACATATCTAGCTTTTAATTATCTGTATCTACAGATTTTTTATTGAATTAGCTTGAGCTACTTCATTCTAATAGGTACTTATGTAGCGTTGGTTCATATTTATCATCTGCCTAGTCTTTTCCCAACTATGTCAGGGTAATAGAAGATATTAATAGTAATCAGGGTATCTAGAGGAGTGACTGTCTATTTGACCTCATCAACACAGTTAGGTAACTTCGATTTTAAAATAGCAAATGCTGCCTTAATCTTAGTACTATTGTGAATTTATAATGTAATATTTTTTTTAAGTTTTAAAACTGTTCAGTTTTATTTAAGTTTACATGTTAAATGTATATCTGTGACAGATTAGGTCATTTAACTAAATATTATTTCATAAGTTGAAACTGTACTTTGCGCAGATAAATCCGTATTACGTATTATTAGTCTTATGAAATTCTTTCCTAATTAATATCTTGTTAAACACCTTTAATTAACCTACCTATTCTGATAAAATATTTCTCTCATCTAAGCTCCATAAGTGTTCTTGGTGAAATAGTTCGCTTACTAATTATCAGACTATCTACCTGATATATAAACCTTAGTAGTAATAAATTAGGAATATTAACATCAAAATTAATAATAAAACATAAAAAATACATCTTCACGCCTTTTGATGGTATCAAACGCCATAAATAAGTTACACAATACCATGTATTGTGTACCACATCTAGTTTCCTGCTTATCCCATTCAGAAAAATTGTAACAATTAAAAATTATTATAACTTTGGACAATACATTAAAAACAGTTATGATATTAAATTAGTACGTTGATCTAAACGTAGGGTAATTAGTTTAAGTTTTAATTAGTCGGCGTTTGTTTTAAGTAAATGGCTTAATAAACACTTAAAAATAAACTAAAGTTAGTAAGTTAAAAAAAATGCTTTTGTAGTCAATTTATTTTACATTCTTTTCTTGTAACTGTATCATATATTTTTTGTTTCGTTGTTAAGCGGCTTGGAAGTTAAAAATAAATTGGTACTTAGTTGTATTTCAATGTTCTATTAAGTTGTACTATTTTAAGGTTTACGAGTACGTTTACTGTAACGGTGGAGGCTTAATTTAAGTTACCATTATCATTGTAACCTGACATAAATTGCAAAAAGTTGCTAATTGTCAAAGATACAAATGAGTCTTAAAAATCTCGTACTTGCCTAATATTGTAGTCACCCAGTGAGTTCATACTTCTAAACAGAATTAAAAGAAAAGTAATAAGTATGTAGTATTTAATAAACATAATATAATTAAATGAAGCCAACCTTTTGCCTTACATTTAATACATTGTTTGCTTGTTGTGGTCCTGCCATTAAATTTAATGCAATTTCTACATGTTGCGTTCCCAAAAATATTTTTTTTACTACGTTGTGGTCATGTCGAGTATTAGGTATGTATTTTATCCTTGTACAACTCTACGAAAAAGCCTAAAAAGTAATAAATTAAAACAGAAATATTGTAATCAGTTGGCCTAATTGTGTCAGTATAATTATTTACAACTGTCAAGTCCGTCTTGATTATGTTATTTAGTTTCGTTTCGCGTGTTTTGCTTGTACATACATACAAACATAATTTATTATTTACTCTGCTATGACAATATAGGTAGCTTGAAAATTCAAGCTTTATTTTATCAAAGCTTGGTGTGATTTATTTTTTTACTTTAGTTTTGTTTATGTACCACCCTTATATATGCATCAAATAAAAAACTAAGTATTGGTTCACACTTATTATTAGATATTTCAGTGCATTTTTGTATTGCAGTAAAAGTAGTAAAAATAATTCTAACTCCATTCATCTTCAAGACACTTGAAGAACAACTTGAAAGTTTATTGAATAACAATGTAATATGAAATATTATATTTTTTTTTATTTTAATATTTTTTTTATACATCATCATCATCATCATCAAGTAAAACAATACAAAATATTCATTCAAGTAAAACAATATGTGCAGAAAACTCGGCACGTGTAAAGCTACAGCCGAAGCCGCGTGCAGTAGCTAGTATAATTAAAGGTAAGGTAAACGTCCCGAGTCGTCACGCAATGTGCATAAAAACGTAAATTATTAATGACTGCTTGAAGGCGATGTCATCAATCCTATGGCTTTAACGGTGTGGCTGTTAAGTTAGCGAGGTAGCTTTTTTTAATTTTGAGTTGTCGTTGATCGAGTCACTGCCGAAAATCGTCGCAAACGATTACTACGATTGTATCGCGCACTACGATTTTAGTTTATTGTAAAAACTTTTGACAGCACCAACTATAAAAATGAATGAAAGTGAAATAAAGTTTTACTTACAAGGTCATAATATCAAATTCTCTAAATTTCTACTATAATAAGCCTCTAGCTAGATCTATGCTTTACAAGAAATTAAGCGTATACATTTTAACTCATATTAGTGTAAGTCTAAGCTTTTAATGTTTCAGTCAATTACCTAATTATAATTATTTACTGGAGTTTGTTACACAAGTAAAATACCCCTGGGCGTTTTGCCCATGCAATATTTGTCATTTTTTAATCTATTTGGAATATTCATTTTGATTTTAATGAAGTTGGTAATCGAAAAAGCTGAAAAGTATGAAATCCAAACCGTTTTCCTCAAACCGCTGATCTCATGGCCTCGTGTCGACAAAGCTAAAAATCAGTTAAGATGAGGTATGCGATAGCGGGCGATGACTGGGACGAAGCAGAATTATACCACATTTATCAACTTATTAATGATACTCTATGTAGGTAGCGACAAAACAACCAACTAATAGTATGTCCACAGTGTCCGGTCTGTGTTGTTAGTCTTTGTTATTGTATAAGGGTTTTTAAATATGTGAAATTGAAGCAATTCTATTATAACTTATTCTCAACGCTACTGCAGGTAAATACGATGCTGACCTTACATCTAAATAGTGTATTGATGACAAATGATTCGATGTATTTAAATAAGCTATTTAAGTACATCGAATAATTTGTCGGTTGTTACACCTGCCTCACATTAATATGAAATTTACCTACAAAATGGAAGACTCTTGTCAAAAAATATGCTTTTTGTTATTTGAACCGTATTTTCCTTAACTCCTCGTATATTACTACCCATGTGTGAAAGAATATTTCTAATATGTTTTACCGCACATTTTTTTACAAAAATATTTCTCTAGGTTTGAAAACTTTATGCATTGAAGATACGACGATATTTCTGAAGAGTCTTTTTTAAAAGCAAGTTCTTTAAAGTAAAAGTTAACCAGGAAATTCTAACGTTCAAAAAGTCTGAACAAAATCTTTCAAATCATGATTTTAAAAGTTTAAGATCCCTATCGTATCTAAAACTAGTTTTTAACTGCCTTCATTAACGAAACTGAGAAGAACTTCAAAATTAACCGACTTCTGTATCGAAGAAAATGCAATGTAAAGGTAAAAAAAATATAGGGTGGGTGCACTAACTATCGTCCCTAGCATATTTACTTTCGCGCTAACACGAACGCTCGCCATAAACACGATACATTGTTTGCGCACAGACAAACAAATTAACTACACAATATTGTGTTAGTAAGTATTCCAACATGCCGCTACTATTATCAATATCATTTTTTTTTCTTTTATACTCATACGGTAATCTGAGACATGTGGCTTACCGAAAATAGGTCGAATATGTTCGTAGGGTGACGACACCTATTATGAGTAACTAGTTTTCTATGGTAATTCGAGATAAGAGAAGGAACGAGTACGCTTGTTATTCAAATACAGAGAAAATATGTGTCAGTTTTATTTCGTATTTTACTAAAATATAATAAGCACGTATGTTAAATTATGGGTAAGTCGATAGTTTTTGTAATATTGTAAGTATATGTGAAATAAATAATACATACTATAGCAATGTATTTTCTTTCATTTAAATTTTTTATTGCAAATCCACATTAAAATACATCACAAACTTATTTATCAGACATATATCATATCTCTAACCCTTCATTATCTTACCCTATTCACACTCAAATCTAATATTCGAACGCAATCATAAATCACTCACCATATTTAATCACAAATGAAACCCAAACTAAGTTCAAAGCGAAACTTAATTAAAAACAAATCAGGGCCGACAACTGTCCCGCGTACCCTACATCTCCTCTCTTAGGGTCAAAGCCCTTAGCTGTTTTGTCAGAGTTAACCAGATTAGGTTATTTTTTTACTGTTTACAGTAACGAGGTTACGCGATCGTATTAGTTTAACGGTGACTATAGTAGTTTAGTTAAATGCGTCTGATGATACGGCTTCATCATTTCTATGTTAATTTTGGAAGGAATGAGATTAAGATTAAGGTCTGGAAGCTTTTACAATCTTATAATCATTTCTATGAAGTGTAACCAAACTACATATTATTCACACGGATTTTTTTTTAATACAGTCTAAAAAATAGACATCAACACATACTTGCCCCCGGATCCAATTCCATTTCCACCCGATATCCCCAAATAAGGCCTATTTACAAAGAAAATCTATTTTGGAGTTTTTAAAGGACGGGGTCCTTGGTACCGTTGGCATGGCGATGGGTCGGTCACGTCTGACACACATGTCTTTGGCCGAAGATATTGTGAATGGGCATCGGCCCTTTGAAGGACCAGATAGGTGCTTGAGGGGCGAGAAGTCAGATATATCGATAGGAATTTATATGTGTGTAGAGGGTTAGGAAATCACTGATGAAAATGTAGTGAGAATACGTCTTAATCGTAGACACGTTTTACGGTCAATAGACCCTAAGTAGGCAAGTAGACTTAATATATGTAGTTAACTTTAATTTGTACGCCTGATCATGGCAGAGTATGGTTAGAACTTATAACTACACCTAACAACTGATTTGTACCCATATTCCGATAAATAAATGTTTCTTTCTTTCTTTCTTTCTTACCTGCCATATCAAAAACTTCATAATAATTCACAATCCAACCGAATATAAAGTTAGTTTCTTTTCTAATATAAAAACAAAGAGACTAAACAACACATCGAGTATTAATCTATAATATAAAAATGAATCGCAAAATGTGTTGGTAAGCGCATAACTCAACAACGCCTGGACCAATTTGGCTAATTCTTTTTTTGTTGTGTTTGTTATTGTCACAAGAAGGTTCTTATGAAAAAAAAAAATAGGGTAAAGTAGAGAAGTCAGTTGACGGGAGCGAAGCCGCGGGCAAAAGCTAGTTTACAATAAAAACTCTTCACATCTAAGCCTGTCCACATAAAATCAAAAGAAACGTTTAAAATCCGAAACCAAAATTCCAAAACACACCTGCACAACTCTTTACGAGCTAATTCTAAGCATGATTAATTTTTCGGGGTGTATCTTAAAAATTTGGGGGTAGTTAAATCATAACTCAGGTTTAATTGCTCCATATTTCACGTCCCACAATAGACGGCTGACGGCAAATGACTATAGGCTGGTATACAATAATGTCTCAGAAACAATTAGAAGATTTAGATGATTTTGTAAAGGAATTTGTGAATGTATTGAACTTCGCGTGAACTTTTGTTTTGAAGAATAAGATTGCGTGGGGTAATTATGAGCTGGTCTGTTAATTTTTTTGGCTACTTTGAAAATTAGATATCATATGACATATATTGTAGGCAAATGTTTAAATGATTTTTCTCAACAATGAAAAAAAAAAGGAATAAAAGTTCCTATACCGATCCACAATTGTACATTTTTGGACCTATTACGAAAACAAAAGCTACCTATAACGAGCTTAATCACCCAATAATAAGTAATAATAAAATATAAGATATTTTGAGGTCAAATCCTGAAAGACGAGTGCGAAATAGGTCTCGAAGGTCACTGGGAATCAGGACCAATCTATCACGATCAAATGGGCGTATACCGAGCTTCAGACCTTTACAAATAATGTGCTTATTCATGTTAGTATGTACGGAGAAAAAAGGGCCTAGAAACCTAACATATTACTGCTTTAGAGGTCACCTAGACCTGGGCTGTGTGCTCGCGATTAGGATTGATAGAAAAATATTGCAGATTTATACCTGGATAATACTGTTTTTTTTTATGATGGAATACCTAGTTAATCGAGTTCAGCGTAAGAAAAAAATATTGTCTTACACTGTTGTAATGTTATCGGCAGAAAAGATTGAATACCTATAATTCACCAAATGACAAACTGCAAAGCCGAAACATCAATACGAAATTACCCGAAAAATCAATTAAACCAACAGGAAATTATCTAATCCTCTAATATTGATCATTTGGCGGTACACCACCGAAATTAATTATTAATTAAACGTGTTTAAACGGTTTTATACACAGTTCGACATCAAAAACAAACAGTGGGTAGATCGATACGGTACGGTAGGTATTATTGGTAGCGGAAAAGCGGAAATCACTGATTGCCGACCCGTGCCAATATCCGCTTAATACAACGTTATCCGCCGTGCCTCTGTACGGCCTACGACTGGGTGTTTTACCCTACTATTTTATTTATAGATATTGCTCAGTAATTAGGAGCTTTGCTGGCTTTATTTGTACTCGTGTTTGGAATCATGTTTGATATGAATAAATCCCGCTTATGTGCTTTGCCGTGTTATGGCAGAGTTTTGCAAGTCTCGTAGAGGTCCAACATTGATTGTGCAAAAATATGATATGTATAAAAATATGATAATTATGACTCACGTTTGTCCATAGCCCTACCTAGGAAGAAGTTCCAGAAAACCTTTCTTGGCAGTTGGTTTTTTACCTACAACAAAAACGTAACGTTTCAGCTTTAATTAGCAATAGTGTCCCTATCTGCATTTTGTACTGTCCACGTTCTTAATAAAAAAAATAAGCCCAAGAATCTTTTCGTTTGAAATTATTAACTTACTTTCTGTGCATAACCGTTAAACATTCACCAATATAATTCTAAGCTAGTGCAATAATATGAATTTAAGTTTACAAGGCTTAAGAAACAGTTATCACTTGAGTTATTAAGTTCAGAGATCAACTGCAGTAGCCGATACCGACTCGTTTCTAAACTTCCAGTTTCACACCGAGTATTGAACGAATGGAGTAACTGTACTCAGTCGGAGACGTGATTTTGTTTTGTTGCCCTACCGATTTAATGACAAACTGTTGTCAATCTTACAAGTCAATCGTTTTAGTTTCCAGATGTGAAAATTATATTCATAGGTTGTTTAACAGCCAGTTTCTTCTTCAAAAGTTAAAGCCAAAGTAAAAGTCAAAGTAATGTCTAAAGTAAAAGTAACGGTCAAATTCAATTTTTCTATTAGTTTTGCTGTCACTTTAGCCTTGAAAAAACGTATTTGACCGTTACTTTTACTTTAGACATTACTTTAAATTTAACTTTTGATGAAGAAACTGGCCGTATTATATTCGTAGGTGTACTGATCTAAATTAAAATCAGGTGTCTTAAGACAGATAGAAGATAAAGAGGACGTAAATTGGAGCGTGCATATGTTTACAAGTGTGATAGTGGTAGCGTATGTTTTTTTTTTAACCATATGCCAAAATGAAAGTGAGGATATGTTTTGGAAATTTCAATAACAATAAAAACCACATAAACATCCGTTCATGTGCTACAATTTAGCTTAGAGTACTCCATTCCCTAATTCTCTTTTATCTCGTCAAACATAAATAGTATGGAAAGGTTGTCTATCGACACAGAGGCACTACAGACTCTACACTATTGAGTTATTTATTATAAGCGAGCCAGATCTATGAGATAGTCGCCACCTGCCTTAGCTGCAGTTACGTCTAGTTAAGGCCCAATTACATTTGGCTCACAGTACTCATTACTTTTCAAAATAAATTGAGTGAAATTGCCTGAGTTTAAAAATTGTTTTTTTTTTTTTCTTTATAAGTGTAGTTTTAGCACCAGTTTATAATCAATTTAATATATGTATTAACACGTGGTTGATAAGGGTTGTTAGGTTGTGAAGTTAAATGCTTACCACTTATTTTAAAACATTTTTTTCTTTCTATAAAACCTTAGGATAGGTAGGCGTTTTTTGTATCACAACTCATGAGATCAGTTTTCTCATAAGAATGATGATGGTCCATGGTTTTTTTTTTAATCTAATATTCAAGGGCGTAGTGCCATATGTCATTTGAAACAGAACACTCAATGACAAGGCCAGATTGTACTGAGATTGTTCGTTGACACTTGTAACAACTATAAAAAATACTGTTTGTATAAAACAATAGAATAAAACCTCAAATTACTTGCTTTAAAGATAAAAAGCAACTAAGGAAAAAATTGAAAATCTTTTTTCAATCTTCGGCAGAAAAGAACCTATTAATATTAAAGAGAAGTTTAATTGTACCTACAGTAGAAATACTCAAAGTTATAATAAAAGTAAACGTTACTAAGCTTCGAATTCTTTAAACAAAAACACTAAATATTTTCTGCGAAACACTAATATAAATGAACCTTTAGAATTACTGAACAAAGTTACGATGCAGTCGTGTCCACTCTTACAGGTACGTAATAAGGTGTAGTTTCGTTTGGCAAAAAAGTGTTATAGTTGTTCGAGTTATGAAACAATTTCTCTTTGAACTAGTAAACATGATGTCGAATACACAAATTCATTACGGCTCTTACATTTCAATTTGAATAAAATATGGCCGTTTAAAATTCATGTAACGGATAGTTTGTTTCTATAGATAAGGTTTTAATTCCAGGCACGTAATTTATGTACTATCGAGTTCTATATTTTATGGAAAAAGTGGAAAAAATTAGAGTAAATGAGTACCGGTTTTCATACTCACATGAAAACATTCAGTGTAGATCTTATCTACTAATCTGGTTCTGGATTGTTCATGTTTTATTTAATCTTAATTTTATTTTTAGTTTTGTATGAAGATAAGTATTTTAAGTTTGTATATATAGCGTGTAAAGAAAAAAAAGGTAAAAAGTAGCTTATGTTCTTTCTCAGTCTCTTGACTGTCAGCGTATGAAACATTTGAATTGGTTCTGTAGTTTTGAGTTGAAAGCCCGACAAACAGAAAGACAGAATTTATTATTTTTACTTTAAAATTACAACAAACAAATGACTATCGCACCCGCTGCTCTCCTCACAAGTCAATACGCCCTCAGAACATCCCCATACAAGCTATTTACTAAACAAAATATAATCACAAAAGGCAAGAAAATCGATATTCTTTCAATTTCGCGTCTAATAGACCTTCTTCAAAAAGCGATTTAAAATAAAATAGGCCTTAATCTCTGTTCGAAGGGATCGGTATTACATGTTAAGTATTGTGCGATGACGAAGGACCAACTTATTAATATCGCCTCCCTTGAATAGAAATGCTCCGATCATTATTGAGGGTTGTGTACTGGGCAGCGGAGAAATCCTGTTCGCATTGGGGGGTTTATTTTTTGGTAGTTTTGATATTTTGGCCTTATTTACCAAATATTAATTTAAATCATCTTTAAGAAATAATATTATTTTTTTAAGTTTCTACCAGACCTCGGGACTATAGAGTCCCGGATTTTTGGGAGGCGAACGTGGGGCCGAAGCCAACACGCTGAAGCCCTTTTGAGACAACTTTAATGAAATGGTGACACAAAACCGACGATTATCCCTGTATACACTATAGAAATGTACCCAAGGACAATCCCCGGTTCTGTGCTAAACTATTGCTAACTATGGATGAAAACTACTTAGGCTATTGTGATGGGATGCTAATGGACTAGGAATGGGGAAACTACGGGAACTATGGCACCTGCCGATGACAATGTATTAAATACATGTTAAAATGGCAGGTGGAGACTCGCCAACTCACTTACTGGGCCCCCGGGAATCAGTCACTGAAAAGCAACAAGAGGGCAACAGGGACATGAGCGGCTGAGAAGGGTGAGGATACCTCGGCGGACTTTAAACGCAGATCACGCGCTCCCTGTGGGTCCAGCATCACCGGCCCACTCGCCACTTACCACGAGGCACCTACCCTCCGAGCAGGACTAACCTTGCTCTAGCGACTCCACTCTGACCGGCCGATGAAGGCAAGCCAAGAGGCGAGAGACCTATCCCCCGTCATGCTTCACTCCGGCAGGCCGGAGATGGGGGACAGTATACTCTCCCTGGAGCACTCGGATATATAGCCCCGCGGGGTCGCTACTCCCCGTCATCCGCCTCAGATGCCCTGCGGGGCTCACTCAGCTTTTTATTATTACTCTTTATTGACACTTTCTTGGAAACATGAAAACACACTAGATAATTAAAAAAAAACTTTATCAAGGCAAAAACTGCTTCTAAAACTAATCTTTTCATGTCACATTACAATATTTATCGTCACACTTCAAAATACATCTAAATGACCAATAAATCATTGCTGACGAGCCATCAAGCTACTAGAAACAATATCCCACTATGAAATAAATAACATGACTATAACAAAAACGTCTAGTAACACATGTTCACAATGGACCACTGTTGCTCTCCGATCGTCGGATTACATTTACACAAACAATTGTTTAAGAGCTTGTACTTTGTACCACATATGATAAGCAACTGCTACTATTATAATACCTACCATAATTCAATCTATGTGTTACCCTGTATCATGTATTTTATATGCGAAAGTACATGTCTGCCTGTCTATCTCTCGCACTTTCATGCCAAAACAAGTGAACTGGGCTAAATGAAAGGCACATAGATCTAGTCTAGCTACAGACTAAAAAATGACATAGACTTCTTTTTGTCCACGTGCGGGAAGTAGTACCTTTGGGCTACGAATAGAACTAAGAGTAACAGCTAATGTATTATATAGTGGTTACCAAAGTACTGTTTAGCTTACCTAGCTATACCGAGTCCAATTCATAGTGTTGCTATATTATAAAATGTATCACCTATTAGGTATGGAATGGTAATGAATAATTCAGTACAAATTACGTAAAAAAAACATTGTAGTTATAAAAAATAAATATCCAAAGTACTCACAATGAGAACACACATTAGTGAAGTCACGTTACAAATCCGAGTGTGAAAGCGACCGGAGGCGCGAGCCCTTCAATTTGTGATCGATGAGTCCATCGCTCTGCAGTCCCGCGGGACCGCCCACCCGGGTCAGCAGGCTAGCCCATGTCATGCTGCTGGAAAATGGAGTTTCAGAGGTGTATTCGCAACTTAAAAAGATACCTAAACTAATTTTGATCAATCCAAAAACGAATCCAAAATTTTCTCTAAAGAAAAATCTCATTAACACCTAAAGTGTCTGGATTTCTTTTGGAGTCTATTTATGGAGAATTAATTATTAAAAAAAAAACTGTTAGATCATTAGTCATTGCTAGATTTTGAGCTCACATAGATAGGTACTATTTCATAGACGGTTCAATGCGGGCAGATCCACCTGCGGGCGGACATTTCAAAAGCCAATCTATTTTACAATATTAGGGTATTTTATTTATGAAATATGTTCTGCATGGCTAAAACACGTCTTTAACAATACATACAAATACACATAGTTTGCACAACCGTAACATTTGCGTTTTCTAATAATTTATACCTTCTTCATAAATTATGTCAGTTCTAACCGTAATGATGCACAGATCTGTCACTGATTCTCCACACATTTCAGTATGAAAACATAAAAAATAAAAACCAGGCTTGCACCTTGCAGAGCTTATTAGAAAAATATATCTAAAAATATCCATTCCTTTACCGACTAATATCGACAAAATTGGAATAAAAATTGTAAACGTAGATTATTTCTAGTGCTTTTTGGTCCTAGAAATAGGTCTAAAATATACGTTGTTGTATCTAATACGTGGTTATTAGCATACGAGAAAGGTGATGGTTAGGGAGATAAAAGATGTACTAGGAACACACGCACCTGTCAGCCTTGGTACATTGTTGCAAGGTAATCTATGTTCTAACTTATACGGTAGTTAGCTAAATAGTTTAGGTTTTGTAGGAATTATGACTGATACAGTGATTATGGATGATATAGCATTCAAAATTACCCATATGCTGTAAAAGCTGGATAAGATTTCTTATTTTTTTCATAATTACGAATTAATTGATATCACGAAAGAAAGTGAAAGTAGGTACGATCATCAGGATCGATCAGTATCGATTGATTGCCATTTTACAAATTATAAAACATCAGTAGTTAAATTATGTAACTGTGATGTTAGTTAATCACTGACATCACTGTTATCTTGATTCAAGCACAAATTATTTTACAACAAATGTATCTTCTGAATTTTGAATATTATTAACTTAACTGACAGTAAATAGCAACTAACAGTCAGTAAATAGCTACAGCTATTTACTACAAAAATAACCCTTTTAACCCTTAATAAATAACCCTTTTAGTATTTTTGTAATATTTATTACAAAAATACTAAAGCCATAAACTATCATAATATTTTAAATAACCCTAAATTGGGCATCTCCAACTGTTCAGATTAGGATCGACACTAGAACTCTGCCGGGTCGTTCGTCGTTTCGCCCCACAAGCGATTGGCACCGCGGTGCCAATCGACGAAGCACAATTTTTGAATGGGTCGATTCGCCCCGCGGTGCCAATCGACGAACTACCCATTTGGAATGGGTCGATTCGCCCCACAATATGGAACAGTTCTTTTTTTGAAAGGGTGATTGCAGCAAAGAAGATAAGCAGTTTTTATTATAAATTTTTCAGTGTAGTATCATCACCTACTGAAGTTTTATCCAAGTGGTGTACTTCAAAACCGAAAAAATGCATTATTGTATCTGAACTTTTGAACTTTTCTAGTACCCAGTGTTATCTTACAATGTACTAGGGCAGCATAAAATACCTGAAGTAAATCCCTCGGGGCGTCTGTGAAACCGCGTGGAATAGCTAAATAAAATATAATATAACAAAATTCTGAATATTTTCGAAGTTAAAAAGCATAAGCACCCATTACTTAATTTCATGAAATCTGGTAGTTGTGAAATTTTTCACAGCTCAAAATTGTCAGGAGGCAAAAAGACTTAGATCTTTTTCATAATTTTCATTAAAAAAAACTCAGTTAATAAGTCGGTAATATAAAACGACTTGTTGAATGCAACAATCACATTACAACTCAGTTAACTGGAAACTTACTGTGCTTACCATTACTCGGAGACCATAATTTTACCGACGTAGAATTAACCCCTCTGCTCGACAAGGTTTTGACATGTCTTTACCGTTGATCGGCGGGATATTTTGAATCGCGACATGGAAGTTAATTTGTACTAACTTTCAACACATGAATTCTAAGTCCGTAATGCCTGATCAGAAGTATTTTAACTATAAGTAACTTTAGAGCTCACTTATTTGACAACAACGTAAAAATGGCAGGTGGAGACTCGCCAACTCACTTACTGGGCCCCCGGGAATCAGTCACTGAATAGCAACAAGAGGGCAACAGGTACATGAGCGGCTGAAGGGTGAGAATACCTCGGCGGACTTTAAACGCAGATCACGCGCTCCCTGTGGGTCCAGCATCGCCGGCCCACTCGCCATTTACCACGAGGCACCTACCCTCCGAGCGGGCTGCTAACCCTGCTCTAGCGACTCCACTCTGACCGGCCGATGAAGGCAAGCCAAGAGGCGGGAGACCTATCCCCCGTCATGCTTCACTCCGGCAGGCCGGAGATGGGGATAGTATACTCTCCCTGGAGCACTCGGATATATAGCCCCGCGGGGTAGCTACTCCCCGTCATCCGCCTCAGATGCCCTGTATTATTATTATAAAATTATTAATCAATTCTTTATTTTAACGAATCGGATCATTCGATGCAAAACTTCTATCACCGTCGCCATCTTGTCTATGCGCCTTCAAATCAAATCAGTCTAACCAAAGGGTATTTATTGGGTTGCCCGGGTAACTGAGTTGAGGAGGTCAGATAGGGCAGTCGCTCCTTATAAAGAACTGGTACTCAGCTACATCCGGTTAGACTGGAAGCCGACTCCAACATAGTTGGGAAAAGGCTCGGAGGATGAGGATGACTTTGTCTAAAATGCTGAACTCCTAGTACCCATGATACGTTAAAATAATCTCAATTTTGAAGCAAAACGTAAATAATGGATAAGAATATTTTTACTTATAATATTTCTGATGAAAATTATGAAAAAGATCTAAGTCTTTTGGCCTCCTGATGATTTTGAGCTGTGAAAATTTTCACAACTACCAGATTTCAGGAAATTAATTAAAATGGGACGATTTACCAACGTTACTTTCTTCTCATGGTAATCTGGCCCGTGCATTTTAGGCTGAGTTTACTAGCCAACTGTTAATGAACCTTCCCTTGGTTTCCCCCCCTAATCCTTTTCAACACAATTCACTCACATTTACACTTCTGCTCTCCTGGTATATGATGTCAATTTTCGTAGCGACAGTACAAATAAATAATTGTAATTGACAATATTCGAAATGAGTTAACCAAATGTTTTGCTAAGTGGTGCCAATCGACCTATGCTTAAGATATCTTGGGCCATTCGCCCCGAATAAAACAAAACAAAATCTGTGGTGCGAATCCACCCATTCAAAAATTGTGCTTCGTCGATTGGCACCGCGGTGCCAATCGCTTGTGGGGCGAAACGACGAACGACCCACTCTGCCTACCACAAAGTAACTCTAACTTGATGTTTAACTTAAAGATATCGTCATTTAACTTGCTAAGGTTTAAGTTATCTGCGCACTGAGGCAGGTGGGGCGTTAGAAATAGATACAGTATGCAGATCTGTGCGGATAAATGGTGTGTGTTTATGTAAAGTTAATGGTTTTATTTTGAGGAATAAGTGAGGTTTTTTCAAGTAAATTATGAAGGTATGCAGAAAATAATATTGGTTACTTTCAGCTATATGAATTGCATTCCAAAAATCGTGGCCTAGTGTTTTAAGCACGGGGTTCGATTCCAGGTCAACTACTGCCCTTTCCAGTAGGTTTCCAACTTTGAGGATGGCAACATTTAAATACTGAGTAATAAAATATTTTTTTAAAACTTAAGTCAGTTATCAGTTACAGTAACGTTACTTCGTATTTGCCTGGCTTTATCGAACTCGAAGTAACATAGACTCTAGTTAGTAATATTTTAACGTCAGATTAAACTACAGATAACGTAAGCCTTCCGTCTAACTGACAAGTGCGTACTATAATATCGACGTTATCGTTAACACTTATACCATTAGTTCATTCATTTTTAAATAGTTTGAGTTCTTTTCAGTTAAGTTTAGACTTTTTGGTCTGAACATTTTAAGTAGGTTTAGGCCCCAATGAGCAATAACCAATTGTGCACGTTGTATTCTCTGGTATTCCATTCCAGTTGTTTTTGTTACTCACATTCTTATTAATAACATTATACTCGTCCACCTGTCTAGCTTTCACGCCAAAAGTACTGAACCAATAACGATTTTAATGTTTAGTATACGCATTATTAGAAGTCTACAAAGGGCATAGTCAACTTTTCACCCAATTACTGTAAGTAGTTTTTCCGGGGCTTGGGTAAAACTATGGGGAATAGCTAGTACCTACCTATAGCTAAATATTAGATTACAAATGAAGCGTGTAAGTACACAGAAGCCGCGTCCACGTGTTGGCAGCAGTTGAGAACAGAATCTGTCATGTTGCACAATCGACGTCTGAGAAGTGGTGCGCTGCCCGGCTCAAGAGTCGTGGAATATTTTGGCTAATTACTTGATTTATTTGGAAACATTAAAATGTTATATATTTGACAAATTACTAAGCGTTTTTAATTTGGTTTAATTTTTTATATATTTTTTTTAATTTATATCCCATTAATTATTTATAGTAATAAATTATGACAATTTTTTTCAGCTCTGTACAAAAGAGTAGGTATCATTGAGAAATGGTACATTGATTTTAAAAAAAACTGAATTTGTTACGTAAGTAGGCAGATTAAAGGACACAATTAAGAATTTTACTAAAATCAAACCCCACATCATCATCCTCCGAGCCTTTTCCCAATCATGTTGGGGTCGGCTTCCAGTCTAACCGGATTCAGCTAAGTACCAGTGCCTTACAAGAAGCGACTGCCTATCTGACCTCCTAAACCCAGTTACTCGGACAACCCAATACCCCTTGGTTAGACTGGTGTCAGACTTACTGGCTTCTGACTACCCATAACGACTGCCAAGGATGTTCAATGACAGCCGGGACCTACAGTTTAACGTGCCATCCGAAACACAGTCATTGGTGTCTAAGATATACTTAGAAAGTACATACAAACTTAGAAAAGTTGCATTGGTACTTGCCTGACCTGGAATCGAACCCGCGCCCTCAAACTCGAGAGGTTGGTACTTTGCCTACTAGGCCACCACGACTACCCATCAAACCCATCACAATATTTTACAAAACCGAAGTCGATATCTATTTTCTTTCCTATAAGTAATTCTTATACGACAACAACATTCATTATAGGAAAAACAAAAATCATATAAGTCCACACATTCATCCCCAACAAACGACACCCGTTCCCAAGTATGACTCAACATCAAAATTTCATCTGCTCATCCAAAAATACCATATTCCTAATTAGTCGTAGTAACACAACGTAGTGCGTACTACAATATGCGCGTACGCAGTTTACCTAACGCAGCCGTGACTCAGCCGATGCGTCAGCGCAGAGGAATATAGTTGGATCATTTACGGCTGCCTGTAGGTAATGTGTCATTTGGGTGTCAGGTTGGTTGTCGTGTTTTCTTTTGAAGAATGGTTAGATTTATTTAAGGTAGATGTTGCGCAAAATTTGTTTGGAAACTCACAACAATACCTACAATATATTGTTTCATTCTTAATCACATTTCTCAATTCGCATTTTATAAACATAAAGTTGAGAGTCCATATTTTTTACGCCACATAAAATATTGATGTGACCCAATTATTCAAACAAGAAACAAACTTTTTTCATATTTCCTTATCAATGTTTCAAAACTTTTTGTCATTGACAAAACCACGGAAAGAAAAACTTTTGGAAAAATGGCAACCCTGGAGTATGTCACGCACTATCACTCGACATCTATGTTCTAGAGCCGAATATTTTAGTACCTCGTCACCTCTAGATTTGAAAAATCTTCCAAAAACACCACAATACAAAATAGTCTTTATCTTAACGGCATAAAGTCTAAGAAAAACGCAAGAAAAATCTTTGTAAGTATGCGGGTTCGAAAAACAAAATTCAAAATGCGTGTGACATTAACAATTTTACTTTTAAAGAGTTCGTATACAAAATTTCCGGCCAGTAATATAAAGTTGTCTGTTCATAAGTTATTAGGCTACATATTTTATAGTGATGCATCGATGTTGGCCCGTCGGCTTTGAATAGGACATTTTAAATTGAAAGAGTCATACATTTCTTCTTATAATCCACGCGTGATATATCGTAGTGTGACGCAACGCTTTTGTTCCTTTGTATGGGGCTCATTTTTGTATGGATATTAAAGGGGAAGAAGTGTTTCGCAATGTTGACCTGTATGAAGACTGTCGAATAACGTGGAATAAGATGGCATTGGGTAAACAAAGATTGAGATCTATGGATAATTTTGGGTATACACTGATGAAAATAATTTAAAATCGTTATTTATGTGGTTTCGTTGCCAGTAAGTTTACACTTGGTATAGAAAGATGATAGCAGCGATCACTCCATATTTAATATAGGGCTGTCACGACCTTTCAACGCCTGTCAATTTAAATTCAGAAACAAACGTAGCGTACAAAAACAATGTCCGAACAAATTGTCGGTCAATATCACTTTTAGGCCATTACGGTTGAGGAACCACTTGAAAACCAACAAAACTCGAATGAAACGCTCGAAAAAACATTATTAACATCAAATCAGATCTCGTTATCAACCAAAACGTGGTTGCTGACACGGAACCACGAACCGCGTAGCAACCGAACTATACACGGACAAAACACTGTAATCTGCATTTCAACTATTTCCTAACATTACGTATACACAATTAAATGTTTCCAGCATTTTGAATAAAAACAATCGGATGTGGGCATCTCATTTTGAAAAAATACCAGCCCTATTACACACTTGTTTGAAACTGCATATTTAATTTCCACCCTTATGTCAATAATCACAAGGTTCATATTTTCATGATCCATTTTCCCAGGGATGGCATATTACACTTGGTTCTTATATTTATGTAGATCATTTGACACGTGTCGACAAGCGTGCGTGCGCGCAGGGTCGGTGACCTCCGAATCTATGACCTTAGTATTGTAATGTAAAAGTATTTATTAGTTAATGACTTAATGATTCAATTGTGTGATTATGCTAATTTGTTTGTTCATTTCGGTTTTGTATTTGTCATTAACTGTGATTGCAATCTTAATTGTTTTGTTTTTTAGGACTTTTTTTATGAAAAATAGAGTTAAACTTATGGAAATACCAGGCCGCTTACATTAACAACTGCCTGTAATAAATTAAAAAACACATGCAATTACATAAAAAATAACTTAAAAATAATAATACAAATTCCGGACCACCACACGACATTCTTTTACTCAGCCTCATAAATGTGTCTAAAATCAAAAGATAGCATTGTAAAACGTCAGAATCTTATCTTACAACAGACTATACTTCACCGTAAAGTTATGATCATAATTATCTCATAATTAGCGGCACGTACAATAAAACAATTTGTTTGAACCTCAAATACTTAATTAACAAGAGCATTATAACTTGATAATACAGTAGTACACTAATTTGCGTTATAATGACTTAGTTAAAGTCGTCAGTTAGTGATAACGCTACGATTGTTAGTAATTAGTAAATATTCGCTGGGTGCGCGTGAGCAACTTAATTTCTGGGTGAGGCGACTTAATTGTGAGTTGAGCTGATTTTATGAGCCTATTTATTAGACTTTGTAAACATAAATTAACATTCGTATATAATATTTGGAATTAAGGCTACGCTTATGCATTTGGTGCTTATTGAGGGGATCTATATTCAGCAGCGGATGGCTATAGGCATATAATGAGGATGACACTTAACCAGTTACAGAAAAGGGTTAGGCGTAACTGTGCCCACCTAGAGTAGGTTTTTTTTTGTCCACGAAATAATCACGTCTCAAATTCAGGGAATACCCGTAATTCCTTCTGTTAAAACCTGAATGAAGTGAATTAAGAACCTCCTCCTTTTTTTGAAGTCGGTTGAAAAGACGTTTTATGTGCTACGCAATCATGCTAACACAGCTGAACGAATTGAGTTACAATTTGGCACTTCAATAGTAGATATAAAATAATATATGTATGATTGGTAAGCTGACACATTACTATGTTCACCTCAGTATAACCAGCTTACATACAGACTGCCTAACAAAACCTAAACTTCAGTTTTTCACCCACAATTACATAATTAAGTTGACAAGTACCGACGGCAACTTCAAGTAGTTATAAGTGTCAGTAGTTATTATCATTGTTGTACGGTCAGCATCTGTCACCACCCACTGGCCAATTGAGAAGCTATTTTTAGGCACAAGTTGGGTAAATATAGTCATTAAACAACCAGAAGAATGTGGGGTAGGAATTTCACAGTTGTACAATTGTTTTGACGCAGTTTATATACGCAGAAAATAGAGGTAGACTGGTGAAAAAGAGTGGGTTTTTACTAAAGTTAATGTGAATTTTATAAATGCAAAAGTTTCTATGCTATGTGTGACTTTTACCAAAATCTGGGTAAAACTTGACATTGTGTTACAGTCATTGTAATACTTTCTTAAAGTGTAAGTTCTCTTCAAAGTATATACTAAGGGATATTCTAGTTTTCTAAAGACATCACACTAATATTAGATCTTTACCTATCTCTACCTACCTACCGTTCTGCGTTGATGGCCATTTCAAATCATAATATTTTTTGTTTGGCTAAGAATTGTAATTTCAAATTAATTTTATTAAAAAAACATGGAATTCATCTTCCAAAAGTAGTCATTAGCTTACTGATTAGTGCTACATTCTCATCGCATTTCAATCTTCTTCTTCATCGCGGATACGTAAAAAAATCAAGTTATTATGGAATATGAGTACCGTGGTGCAGCAACGCGGCACAAGCGGCACGTAACATCAACGACGTTTACGGAGCTAACACTGCTAACTAACGCACCACCTGTTATTGGTGTGCTCGCTTCCGTTTTGAAAATTTCGACCTGAAAGTTGAACCGAAGACTTTGGACGACAACGATAAATTAAAGGCGATCGTGGAAGCCGATGATACACAATCTACGGCTAAAGCTTTCGACGTTAGCGTCAAAACAATATTGATCCATTTGCGTCAAATTGGCTAGGTTAAAAAGCTTAACAAATGGGTGTCCCACGAACTCAATGAACGAATTTTTCCGTCGTCCGTCAGTCACCAGACCTTGCGCCCACACACTACAGCTTTTTCCAGAATTTGGATAAGTTTTTGTAAAAAAATCAGTATTCCGAGAGGCAGTAAAAAATGCCTTTCAACAAATGGTTGCTTCCCGTCCAGCTAATTTCTTTAAGAAGGGCATCAATTCACTGCCACTGCATTGGCAAAGAAGCATTGATTGCATGGGTGATTACTTTGATAAATACAAATAAAAAATACATGAAAAAAAACGTTGAACTTTTTCATACAAAACGGCAATTTCATAGGTAAAGACCTATTATTATACAGGCAAAAGTTTATAAATGTGTGTATATTGGTTACTACTTCGCGTGAAAAACTGAATAGATTTTGATGAAACTTGGCAGTAATTTATTGTTTATACATCAGGGTAACATCTAGACTACTTTATGTCCGGATTTGAGAAGTAGTCCTATCAGGAAGCGGATGAAACTGGCGGCGAAAGCTAGTTAAGAAGTAAGATCAACGAGGAAGGAACAACTACTAAAACATAAATCCCACAATAACTCAATAACAATGATACACAGACAGACAAAGCTAGAAGGATATTAATTTGTAAAACGTGCTCAGAAAGTGTTCATCAGCATCGGATGTGCAGTAATAGGGAGCGATCGGAATCCTGATCTAAGTTCGTGGCTTATTAGAGATTATTAATGTGCTACTTTATCCAAAAGTTGAAATCTTCTTCTCGAATAATGATTACATATTAGCGGATTTGTCGCACGTCTACGCTCGGGTTTTCTATCTCTTAGTTTGTATTGTAAAATAACGTTAATTATGCCATTGACAGCTTTAATGTTTCAATCACTATAGCTTCATGGAATCCTAGTCATCCTATCTCATTAGACAGGATTCATCCACGAATCTGAATAAGATATCTAATAAGTCTGTTTTGTTATAATACATGTAAGTAAAATATGCAAGGCTTGTATCTTTTTCTAAAAACGGCGCAATGGTTTGAAATTTTTCTTGCATCAAAGACGGACATCACGGTTTAATACCGAATAGTAGTGAGTCCGACAATAATACTACTTACCACAATGATAGCACATTAAGTACTTAAACAGCTCAAAATGATACCGATCATTAATTTCGCAAGCAGCCTCGATAATACTGATAACTTTAAGGAATGCATTTATTGTCCTTCATACTATAAACTGCCCACGAAATGGTATTTAAAATTTAATTTGGTATTTTGCCTTAACCACTAGTATTATCGCGGCCGCCCTTTATAAGTTTATTAAAAAGAAATTACAATTCAATGAGGGTAGTAACTGCTTCGGTGAAAGTGCGAAATGTAACCGTTGACTTGCTAATAGTTTTTGCGATACTTAATTGGGAGCTTTTGGGTATAAGTATAATCCATAAATTTTTGTAAAATAGCTAGACAGCTTACCTTATTATGAGAATTGGAGAAATTGAAAAATAAAACGGCTAAAAGTATTTTTGACGTCTACACATTGCACAGTGGTGAGGAATGCTAAACTAATAGAAATAGGGTAAAACTAATAGATTGCACCTTCGATAAAGACTTAAAAACCATAGTTTTCTGCGCAGTGGAACATGTAGTTTTCTAAGATACTAATGTCAGATAAAACCTTTAACGTAGTTTTATAATCTAACTAATATTATACCTTCTGTACGTAGATGCCCTGAGGAAGTAAACGTGCATATTTTACTATTACACGCTATTACACTTTACTTGTTACACGTGCATAGTTTTTAATTTCCCATATAAAATGTTATTAGAATGAACAGTAGTTATTTAAGGTAAGTGCACTTGTTGAAAACTTGTTTGGTTATAATTGAAAAAGAATATATTACATAAGTATACAATTAAAACTGTAATACAAATGAAAAACGTGGAATATATAAAATAAATAATGTTAAAAAGTCAGAAGAAATATGAATTAATTGGCATGATTAATAGCAGCAAGTATCATGGTAATACATATGCAAAGTCAAACAACAGATAGGAAATCATTTTATTTCCAGAAGAGCGTTAGACCGTTTATCTATCTGCAGAACTAACATCGGATAATGAACAGCTGCACAGACTTAATAACTAGGAAATAAACACTTAACGAACACATGTCAAAGGTGCACAAACCAGCCTAAACATCAAACATATTTACAACAATTTCTTCCACTTAATTTAATAATATTCGCTCTACAATACCTACAAAAGTTGGTAATCCACAACCCTTATTTGTGTACCGTATTTGAAGTATACTTTCATTCACAATTTTAACGGAATCATTCAACTACACATTGACAGTGTCATACGTCAAAATCAGCTGTTTGTGGCAGATGCAAGAACCGTTACAATAGTACAAGCATCTCATTCAGAAAGTTCGAAATTTGAAATTTTGAGTATGCGCCGTCGGTTGGTCGGCGGCTGCGTGCGCAGGCGATTACGCATCGTAGGTAAGAGGAGTGTGGGGTAAAATGGTCTCTTGGAATAAAAAAATGGCAAGGAACTTAATTGGACAATAAATAAATATAAAAAAGGCGAATGGCTGGGTCCTTTACGAATTTTCAAATTTGGTATGGTGTGACACTACCAATAAAAAAAATAAGAAGGAATTTCTGGAACCTACTTATTGTATACAATTTTAAGTTACGAAAAACCGAAATATAATTTATTTATTTACATAGATATTTCCATATTTACAAGACATAACAAAAACTATTCTAGTAAAACGAAAAAAATCACTTAATTTTTAATTTTCTTGGAGTGGTTTACGACGAAATAATCTTGTTAATCATGACTGTAAACAAGACAAAACAATGAATCAGCTTTAATGTCACTAAAAATCTAAAATTTCTAGTAAGCACTTACCTATAGTTAAGACTGTAAATAAAATACAATTTAGAAAATGCATTTTAATTATAAGAAGCTAGCTAGTAGTAGGTTATTAAAAACTATGCTCAATAAATCTCTAGAGATAAATTAATATACAAATTCACTGAAAGAAATGGCCTCCACTACCTACGACGCCGCATCTCCTCTTTTCTACTCACACACATACAAATTGCACTTGTCAATCGACGCGCGCGCACCTGGGGCAGGTGGCAGCCACATCAGCTGTGAGCTGAGACCGGCTTGTGCCAAACTGCGCATTACCACATATTTGTGAAGTCACAAGTTGGTCTCAAAAGTAGGTCATTTGGTTAAATGACGTACTTTTGAGACCAACTTGTGATGTAATGATGAGAATTTGTGATTGATTTCATGTAGTTTTTATAAGGTTGGGCTGAAAGTTATTATTCTACTTGCTTCACCATTAGGCAAGGTTATTGAATATTATGTTGCATACGTAAAACACGTAATTCGTGTTGAAACTGCAAAAATAATGCATTCATCTAGCCAATGGTCTCAATCATCAAGAAGAGTAAAATAAATGGAGGTTAAACGTAATACCGTCTTAGTTCTGTCTAACAGAGCAACAACCAAATTAGTTTCTGTCACCACCCCGAATAGCCATAGTCTTATAACTAAAACTAATATTTTATGTTGTAAAACACCTCTTCACCATCCCTTAACCCATACAACAATTAATTCCGTAATAGGTGCAAGTAGCGGTCGCGAGTAGACGCATCTGTCACGCGACGCGCGGTGTCAATCAACCACTCACTGCTATTAGCGTGTCATTTAGACACTGTTTACCGGCACAGCGATGTATGCACGTTTCCAAGCTTTTACTGGCATGCATGCATGATGCTGTTAAAAAGGCATTTTAGAAATTGGTTTAAAAAATGTTGTGACCGTTTTGATTCGAAAGGTTGTCATATTATCACGGTGCTTAATGTTAGTAATTACTTATTAAATTCATTTTTATTAGCTTGTGAAATTGAAAAATTCGTTGTACTAGTTCCAGCACAATTTGATTTTTTTATGCTTTACTTACTTATTCAATAGCAGTGGAAAATAAAAAGGCTCGTGACTACAAACTTATTTGATAAAAGTTCTTTAGATATTTCAGGATAATTAGGCTTGTACGACGGAATCTAGATTTGTGTGTTACTAACACCTGTACAGGCATAGAACGAATGTTTCTTCACGAACTAACAAGCATTTAATAAATTACACAATTTAATAACTATAAATTAAAACGTTCACATGATTTTATCATCGTAATTAATTTAAAAGGACCACAAAATTCCAACAAAACTTAAAAATAAAATAATGTTTTAAAACGAAATATGGTGTTTCACATTTTTAACATTATTATAAAACTCGCGTAGAGAAAGTGCTTGTAATAAATTAATACAATTATCCTTATGGCGCAGCTGGCTAGTTGCTAGGCCTATGTAATTTGCCGCCGGGGATCGAACCTAGGACCAGCAGATGTCGCGGTAAATATGTTACTTTAGATTAGATTTTTTATGGCTTGTTTCTAGTAAATTATTAGACGCAGAAACATGTCATACAAATGGTTCTGAAACTTTGTTAGTGTTGGAATAACACTATAATTATGATTGTTTATTTTAGTGCGTACTCAGCTGAATCCGGTTAGACTGGAAGCCGACCCCAACATGATTGGGAAAAGGCTCGGAGGATGATGATGATTTTAGTGCTTAAACCTAAATGTTATTTTAGTAGATAAAATTTATGTGAAAGAAACTGATGGCACCTGATGGTAAGTAGCCATCGCGTGATGGCATCTACAATATTACAAGTACTATAGATTCTATCATGGAGGAGAAATGCCTAATAATAGCTTTAACTAAGAAATAATTGTGTAAATACGAATAAAATAAGTTATAGTTGTAGTTAAGCAATTCTACGGATGATTTTATACACATGAACATACTAAGTACTAAGTGTTTAGTAATTGCTTACATTTTCAATACGAGATAATGTCGAGAAAATAAATAAGATTAAGTTTAGGTAGAACCTAAGTTATGGGAAGTTTTAAAGAGAAATGTCAAGTGATGTATGCAAGCGATAGCTCTTTGAATAAATAAAGTTTGCTGACTTTTAATTTATTCAATAGTTTTCTTGTGAATCCTATTTATGTTTTATTTTAACGAGCTATTTGGATGAAAAGTATCCTATGTTCTTTTTTAATCTTTAGACCAATCGTTTACCAATAAAATTATCATTAAACCGATTCATTCATTTCGACACGAAAGCCGGACAGATAGGCGAAGATACTTTTGCATTCATAATCTAAACTAATATTATAAAGGTAAAAAGTTGGTTTGTTTGAACGCGATAATCTCAGTAACTGTTCTACTGACCCGAATCATCCTCCGAGCCTTTTTCCCAAACTATGTTGGGGTCGGCTTCCAGTCTAACCGGATGTAGCTGAGTACTAGTGCTTTACAAGGAGCGACTGCCCTGCCTGACCTCCTCAACCCAGTTACCCGGGCAACCCAATACCCCTTGGTTAGACTGGTGTCAGACCCGAATAAAAAGAAAAAATATTTTAGTGTTAGACAGCACATTTATCGAGGTAGGCTTCAGACTATTAACTTGTGTTTATCCAAACTTTTCAAAACAACAATCAGTAATTTTGATACATTTAACACCATGTTACATAACACTCATTACGTACCATACGACAAGCCATTACTGTCATAATGATAGATGACTTACCGAAGTCCCGATAGTTCAAGCCGCGATCTCGATCGAAAGCTCGTAAGTTCGATGCCGACCTCTCAACCCTTTAGCGCGTTTAACTTTGAGGCTTAAGCGGGCTTGTTAATGCTTTACGGGTTAATAGAGATCTTTATCTTTGGTTCTTTAATTAATCGGTCAGGTTTGATTCCTGGATGAAGAAAATGCTTGATCTGAAGGTAGTAAATTTTTTTTGGTTATTTATGTGGGATTTTGTGACAAAAAATAATGCGAATAAAGTTAAATACTGGTTTAATTTCCTCTTGGACTTCTTTTACAAATCTTTAAATCTTATAATCTTAGCGTCTTAGCGTCTACGTCTTCCATCTTGTAATCCCAATCTTCATTCACTCTCTTAATACTCAATACTCAATAACTTTATTGCATTCCATAATGTGTACAGGCTGGTGGGTAAAATTAAAAGAAACAATTATGGACCCTGTCGGGCACAGCAAAGTTAGTTTTTAGAGGAGAGGACGAAGAGCGCTTTTTAAACATAATAATATTGAATTAAATGTAGAAAATCTTATATTTAGATATTTGAGTAGGTATTATTTCTGTGTAGGTTTATTTACATTTTACTTATTTATTAAATTTATATTCGTTTATTTATATATTATTAATTTATATTATAAATATTCTATATTATGTATTAATCGTTATTAATTAATTTATTTATTTATAAATTAGCTGTAGTTTTTTTTATTTTTTTTTTATTTTCTTTCACTTTTTTATTCTCTTTCACTCTTCATAGCTCATACATTCCTTCCCGCTCATTCATACGTTCCCTGTACTCAGAATTCACTCCACATTTATATTATGTGTATATGTGTATTTTTTTGTTGGTAGATATTAAAGTAGTATTGTAGTTAAGTTCAGTGTGTTTTTGAATTTTCACCGACTATCTAAATAGTAAATAATAATCATATAGAATGATTTCAGTTGCTAACTACTAATATAATTCTATTAGGTATGTATTCAAGAATAAAGAAATGAAATTAATATAATAAACTGGTCTGCTTTTAAGTAGATAAAGACGTTCAATAATGAGGCAAAATAAAAACATCTCGTAAGAAATAACAATCGGTTGGTACTTAGAAACATTTTATTAAAAAGAAAACAATACAAACAAGTATTGAAGGCAATTACAAACAGGCTAAGGGATGAAAACAATAGGGCCACGAAATCAACGACAAGTCTTCAAAATCTTTACATTAAAATAAATGTTTTACCAAGTTGTTAAGAAATTCCTTTTTTGTATTCAATCAATTAGGCCTCTTTTAATCAAACTATTCTTCAATCTTCTTTTATAATGTAGTAGGTAATGTTGAAATTAATTCAATTCATCTGCACTATTAAGGTTTAGTATAACTTGAGATGCATATAGAATTTTACACTATAGGAATCTTTATTTACAAAAACACTAAAAAGTAAAAAAAAACTAATTTTAGGTGCATCGACCTAGAAGTCGGTGTCTAATGGATGTTACTAAGTTATAATTTTGCCACCGACTTCTAGGCCGATGCACCTAAAATTAGTTTTTTTTTTGCTTTTTAGTGTTTTGGGAAGTCGGTATAATTTTTTTGTAAAAAAGTTTTTTATTTACAGCTTTTCAGTGATACGAATAGTTGTCACTATCCATATAAGTGGGAAGTTCTCATCAATACAAAGAATATAAGTCCAAATACGAGGTATTTTACATATTCAGTTGTCGAGTTCCCTCGATTTTCTCTGGTCGCCATCATCAGGTCAGCTCCAAACCTTCACTATTGCAAAGGTCTTGTCAATACAAATAATTTAAGCCCAAACACGAGGTAGTTTACATATTCAGTTGTCGAGTTCCCTCGGCCCTCTCTGGTCTCTATCATCAGGTCAGCTCCAAATCCATCATCAAATCCTGACCTGATGACTATGGGACCAACTGGCAGCTATTCCGAGTCGAACAAAAAAAGAATCACGTAAATCGGTCTATAGACCTCGGAGTAATCGATGTACATACATAGAAAAAAAAAAAAACATACCGGCCGAATTGAGAACCTCCTCCTTTTTGGGAAGTCGGTTAAAAAAACTAAGTTTATCGTGTCCACTGTTTTCATGGCCACACAAAAGATTTGTTCCGGAAATTATTTCATCGAGATTACCACTCACTTCAAGTACCATCAGAAAGCCTCTTCTCATTGTTTTTTATTTTCAGTTTTCTCTTCATTATATTAATTTCTTCATATTTTTCAAACACTTGTAAGATTTCCATTATAATGTCTCCCATCTTGTGCTATTGTAATTAATATTTTTTAAAGTTATATTTTCTTTAATATTCCAAAATCTCAAGTAGAGTATTGACACGTAGCTTTATCGAAACTATATCTTGTTGAAACTCAGCCTGCCATCTATGAAATTGTTATAGAACTAAAAATGTAAACAAACATTGATTGATCGATTAAAATTGTATAACATTTATCTCATAACACGCAACCAACATAGTTTTTGTATAAAAAAAAATATATAACATAATATCTGCAAAGTATTTTATCGTTACTTGAGTGATTATGTTTCAGTTCAACACGATCGATGAACTAGTAGCGCCATCTATTGAAACATTAAATTAACTTTGGTCGCTGACGGGCAATGTAGGGTTAAAATGGAAGATACTTACATATTTTTGTATGAGTTTGGGGTTGAAACCTTTGAGCCGTTTGGGGTTGAAACCCTCGGGCTGTGGCGTCCAAGTGCTCATCTGCTTTTTAAAGATCTGGCAAAGCGACTTGCTGACACTTCAAGTGACCCAAAGGCTGGTTTCTATTTTGGTCAAAAATTAAGGATTGCCATCCAGCGTGGCAATGCTTAATTTTTGACCAAGATAGATCTTGGGTACACTCCCGGTGGGCAGCGATGAGGAGTTTTTTGATGCCATTTTATAATTGTTTTTAGTTGTGTTTATGTATAAATAAGTTAATTTTTACGTCATGTAAATAAAGTTTTTGCCTTTTGTTAAAAAAAAAAATTAAATGAAATTTTTGTATAAAAATGAAAACTTATACTTAGATCTAAAGATTGTTTTTGCGATATTTCCTGAAAGTGAACAAGGTTGCGATTTTTACAATGCATAAAAGTTTTGTCTATAGGTATCTAACCCTGAAAAGTAGACAGAATAAATATAAAGAAACATCTGGCAAAATAATGATCATCTGTAATAGAGGAAGCCTTAATAGCTATAATAGTATTTGTTAACTCAATTACTAGAGTCATTAGAAACCATTTCCTTTGGTTCATTTCAATGGGCACTGTGTTAGTTTGCTTTTTGAAAAACCAGTTGTTACTTCAGAAGGGCTGGTTGATCATCGATTCAAAGAGAGTCGTATTCTTCCTTTACTCTCGTGAAAGTAGACTCAAAAATGATTCTTTTGAACAATAGTTATTTTGTTAAAATGGTAATCGAGTCCACTTTGCAATATTTTGTTGTATTCAATCATAAAATTTCTTAATTTCTCATCACGCTACTAATATCGTCAAATCACAGGATAAAACCAAAATTAAATGTCCATCACAAAGAACTACGTTTTAACCTACTACTCCCAAGGAGGTATTGACAAAAGTGCATACAACGCGTTATGATAATCCTCTATAGAAGGCATATTGTATAGAATAGTTCAAGCGTCGTTTCTATCAACATCGCGCATTCGACACGCTTATCATTCTGTCACGTTTAGGGGCCACACACTTATTGATAGTAGGGTTGTCATGAGAACTTACAGTTATTAGAATTATTTTTGTGATATTGGAACTATATAAAAATATATTGGCTCGCCTGAAAATGCACATGACAACACAGCAATATTTTAGCTGAAGTTAAAAAATAATTTAACTCAAATTAATTAAGCACAATCAGTCAGTCTCTCAAGAAAAAATGTGTTAAAATTAACGCGCTTCTCTTGTCAAAAAATTATACTTTTTACCATGTAAATATTGACTGACTAATGAATTAATTATCCTTATGTTTTATAGCATATCATTACATAGAAGACACCTAGTGCATTGCTATAAGCCACTTTTTTCACGATGTGTATTCAGTACAGAAACGTACAAAGTTCCAGAGGTAGCAACAACACAAACAAACACACTCTCATCACCAAAATCCAAAAACTGCCAACCCTACATCGGTCACGCTACTCCAAATAAGCCGAACAAGCGTGACACCAAACCAGTTTACTGGGGTGCGTACGCGCACCCAGGCCTCAAGGGTGGCACCAGTGTGAAATGCGGTGGCACTTCAAGATTATATTGTATTGTATTATGGATACTATTACTTGTATTCAGGTTCTTATTGTATTGTGGGTTAGTGACCCTTTGACTGGTTTTGATTGTGAAGATGATGAGAGTACTAGTGGAGTGGTTGAGGGTTAACACTCAAAACAATTGATAAAGTTACTAAAGCAATAGTGAGTTCTTTCCATAGAACTAAACATTTTTTAAAGTATTTGACGTGCGTTTGAAACAACCTAAATCTGGTTTTCACGCTCTTGTTAATTTATAAGTTGTATTTTTCAAAGTTACTGTAATTTTAAATTATTTTAAGTGACAGCCTATACCTATACCTTACCAATTCTTCCTATATTAACCGCTATAACAAAATTCATCGCGCATCATCTCTAAATCACACTAACGGCAAAGAAGGAACCCCTTACTTAGGAACTCACGTAAAACCAATTCCAAACTCCAAAATAAAGCCGTTTACAAACTAAGAATGCCTTTAGAATCGCGTCGCAATCTCTGTAAAACATCGGGCATGTCGTTTGTAAGTTTAATTACAGCGGGACGGACGAGCGGATCCGGGCGTGAGCGGCTTGCGATATTAGTTCGCCAATTTTCATATTAGCTTAAATAATATGTTAGGTTAATTGATGGAGTTGGGGATGAGAGGTAGCGGATTGAAAAAAAAACTTTCACTGTGGAATAAGTTAGTAATTAGTCAATAAGTTGTTTGACTTCAAAACTACAGCAGTAATTATTTTAATTCTTTGCTAAATATGGCGATTATTTTGTACCGCACCTCAATACATGGGTTAGGAAGTACGTTAATATCTCCTAAGCTACCTATACGTGTTATTTCAGAAAGACGATTGACGACCAGGTTACTTCGTGCTAATTAAAAAAAAAACGCGTGTCCACCAGCTACCTAATAATAAGTCGTCAAGGTGTTTTAGCACATCTTTTTAGACCTGGATCCAGAACAAGGCCGTTTTGCATACTGTAACATATCCCAAGCTAGGTAGGTACTCTAGCTTGGCTTGACTATTTGACTCTAGCCTCAATACCATTTCCTCGCTACATCCTCTCCCTCACACCATTCAAAAAGCCGAAGCGATCAGAAGTTCTGGGAGCAAGTTGGCGCGTGTGCTCTTAACCGTGTGTTGTGACACCCACCTGTATTGTAATTAGTTAAACTACTCTACGTGTAGTGTGTAGTACTAACCACACTCTGACTTAAGGGACGGTACTAACGTGCGTTCCGATATCAGGGTATTGGTTCTGTAGATTCGTTGGGAAAAGTTTGGAGGCCTGTTTTTGGAGTTGCAAATGTCATTGATTTCTGAACGTTAGGTCTACATAATTCTGGGGGTCCCCCCACAGCGTTGACTTCCACGTAGTGACCCCTGGGCAACGCCGCGCCTGACCACCGTAACGGAGTGGCAGGCCGGCGGCTAACGAACGCTGTGCGTCGAAACGGTAAAGTCGGTAAAGGTTTCGATACTGTCGGTGGCAATGCCACGTCTTCCGAGGGCCGCCTCCGGGCGCTGTCTCCCCAAAGGCCCTTCTCAGGGCCAACCCAAAGGCCCTTCTCAGGGCCAACCCAAAGGCCCTTCTCAGGGCCAATCTCGAGATGCTTCGGCATCAGAGACCAGCCGCGCACCATCTGCGGCTAGTCTCATGAGAGGTAATGATCTCGTGTCGACCGACCTGTCCGACACGGAGTCAGAAATGAGCGGAACGAAGGGTGTCGCAACCCGCCAGACGAGGAAGAGGGCCTTCCTCAAGCGGGGCTCCGGAGGCTCTTCGGACGCAGCCGAAAAGCCCGCCAAGCGGGCGGTATTAGAAGCCGACGACCGGCCAAGCAGAACCAGCGCCAGCCACGGAGTCTCCAGTGTCCTTTATGCGGAGCACTCCGTGGAGGAAATGGAGCGCATGGCTCTGGAGGATCAGATGGAGATCCTAGAGGTGGCTTCCAAGTCCTCTAATCTGAAGGGGACCTTCCAGAAGGCCCTGAAATGCCGGGCAGCGAACTTGCTCGGCATTGTAAAGGAGTTGGCGCAGCGCACCACCTCCGATGAGACGCGGCAACTGCAGGCGAAGGTGGATCGCCTGCAGAAAGAGGTGACCGCGCTGCACGCGCGCGCTGCCGAGCCCACGACTCGGCCTGAGGGGACGGACTCCTCTAACCTTGAGGATATCATCCGCAAGGTGGTCATGGAGGAGAGGGCCTTCACCAGGGCCTGTTTTGCCGGCATCGAAGACCGGCTCCTGCCGGAGACGCGGCTACGCCCTCCACTCGCGGCGGATAAGGCGCCCGGACGAATGCCAATTGCACCGGGGCCCTCAACGGCTCCAGCCCAGTCGGAGCCCCAGGTGCTAAAGACCACCAAGGGCAAAGGAAAGGGCAAGAAGACCTCACCAGCCCCGACTACCCAGACGGTCCCTCTCGAACCGGTGAGGGAAGACCCTCTGCTGCCCTCCACCACCCCTTCCAACCAGCCTTGGATTAAGGTGGTAGCGAGGAAGCGGAAGGGGAAAAAGTCGGCTCCTGAGCCCCCTGCAGCCAAGCCTGCAGCCTCAGAGGACAAGAGGAGGAAGCTCGCTCCTCCTCCAAGAACCGAAGCCGTGGTAGTCACGTTGACTCCAGAGGCAGCGCAACGAGGGGAGACGTACGAGTCCGTACTGCGGCGGGCTCGTACAAACGTCGACCCTGCGGAACTTGGAGCTGGCCGAGTCACGTGCCGGAAGACCCAAACGGGGGCTCGTATCTTCGAGTTCTCGGGGGCGCAACGCGGCACCAAGGCGGACCGCTTCGCGACGAAGCTCCGAGAGGCTGTCGCGGACACGGCCAAGGTTGCGAGGCCCGTCAAGTGTGTGGCTCTAGAGGTGACCGACCTTGACGACTCGGTCACGCAAGAGGAGGTGGTGGCAGCGGTTGCAGCGGCGGGGGGCTGCCCCGTCGCATCTGTCAAGGGCCGAGCCATTAGACCTGGCCGCAGGGGTATGGGCACTGTGAGACTAGAGTGCCCGGTCGTAGCTGCCAAGGCGGTTTTGGCTAAGGGTCGCCTCCCGGTCGGGCTGAGCTCGGGTGGGGTCCGAGTGCTTGAAGATACGCCGATGCGCTGTTTCAAGTGCCTCGGCATCGGGCACACCCGGCCTCTCTGCCCGTCCAATGCCGAGCGTGGGGAACTATGCTTCCGCTGCGGGGAAGGGGGGCACAGGTTGGCCTCCTGCGAGGCGGCCACCACGCATTGCGCAGTATGCGCTGCCAGTGGTCGTCCAGCCAACCACGTGATGGCGGGCAGGGAATGCCGACCGCCACCAAAGAAGGGCAAACCGCAGGCGCCGATGCGGCCTGCCGCTGCTGCCGCCACTGAAACTCCAGTTCCAGTGCCGGCCACCGAGGGAAGCGCGATGAACACCGACTGATGGCTGGGCATCGTAGACGTGTTCTTCAAGCGAACATCAACCACTGCAGAGCAGCCCAGAGCCTGCTGGTCCAAACCTTTGCGGAGTGGTTGGTGGACGTGGCGGTTGTCGCCGAGCCGTACTCTGTCCCTGGCAGCTGGCTGGGAGACGACAACGGCTCGGTTGCATTGGTGGCGCGGTCTTCCACGGACTCCCCTCCCCTCTCGCTCTTAGAGAGAGGACCGGGATACGTCGCCGCCGCGTGGGGGGACATAGCCCTTGTAGGGGTGTATTTCTCTCCAAACCGCCCTCTCACGGACTTCGAGAACTTTCTCGAGGTCCTCGCCAGGGTGGCAAGCGGAGTGGTGCAGCACCGGGTGTTGGTCATGGGCGATTTCAACGCAAAATCTGTGTTATGGGGTAACCCAGCCACCAATGCCCGAGGACGAGAGGTGGAAACCTGGTTCATGTCGTCCGGTCTGTCCCTGCTGAATAGGGGGACAGTTCATACCTGCGTGCGGCGGCAGGGGGGCTCCATCGTGGACCTCGCCTTTGCCTCCCCTTCTTTGGCGGCCTGTGTAGTGGACTGGCGGGTGGAGCTGGTGGAGACGCTGTCAGACCACCGATACGTGCGGTTTGATGTTTCCACCCCGGGCTCCCAGGGGACCCAGGAGGGTCGGTCGCACTTCCCGCGGTGGGCGCTCTCCCGCCTTGACCGGGAAGCCGCCGTGGAGGCGGCGTTCGTCCAGGACTGGCTGTCGCCTCCTGTTGTAGTCCGGGATGTGGACGCCACAGCGGTCCAGTTAAGGGTGTCCCTGACCGAGGTGTGCAACTCTAGCATGCCTCGGTCTCGTCGTCCACCTCCTAGGCGTGCCGTTTATTGGTGGTCGGAGGAGTTGGGGGATCTACGGGCCGCCTGTGTGGCAGCCAGGCGGGCCTACACAAGAAGCCGGCGGCGGCGCATTCGCGACCTCAACAACGAGGACCGCCTCTATGCAGCCTACATAGAGGCCAAGTCGACGCTGACAGCGCGAATGGGCACAGCCCAGGATCGCGCGAGGGCGGAAATGTTTGAAGGTCTGGACATTGATCCCTTTGGGAGGCCGTACAAGGCGGCATGCAACAAATTGCGCCCGTACGGTCCTCCAGTTGCCGAGACTCTCGAGCCGTCGTTGCTGGATGGGGTGGTCCAGTCCCTGTTTCCACGCAGGGACAACTTCACTCCACCAGAGATGAGCGCCCCGCGAGGTGCAGCTCCGTCAGCCGAGGAGATCCCGCTGATTACGCAGGACGAGGTGGAAAGGGCAGTTTCCTCCCTCAGGGGTAAAAAGACGGCCCCAGGTCCGGATGGCGTCCCCGCAAAGGTGGTGGCCATCGCCACATCCCAGATGGGAGAAAGGTTTCGGGACCTCTTCAGTGCGTGCCTGACGTGCGAGGGGTTCCCGAAGCCATGGAAGGAGGGCCAATTGTGCCTTCTTCGGAAGGAAGGGCGGCCGGCGGACTCCCCATCGGCATACCGACCCATCGTTTTACTGGATGAGGTCGGCAAAATGTTCGAGAGGATCCTCGCCGCCCGAATCAACAGACATCTGAGCACAATCGGCCCGGATCTAGCGGACGCTCAGTTCGGTTTTCGAGCTGAGCGTTCGACAGTTGACGCCCTGTCCCGACTAAAAGACCAGGTGAGGGAGGCGATGGATGCGGGAGACGGACTGTTGGCTGTGTCATTCGACATAGCCAACGCCTTCAACTCCATTCCCCACTCCACCATACTGGAGGCCCTCCGCTTCCACGGGGTGCCTCCGTATTTGCGGGGACTTTTGGCGGACTACCTGAGGGACCGCACAGTCCTCCTTGTGGACAAGACGGGCCAGCTCCGACGTTACGGCGTCGAGTCCGGTGTCCCACAGGGTTCTGTTCTAGGGCCGCTCCTGTGGAACATTGGATTCGACTGGCTTTTGCGGGGCAACCTCCCCCGTGGCACGTCTATCATTTGCTATGCAGACGACACACTTCTGATTGCCCGGGGGAGAAATTTTGGAGAGGCGGCCAGCTTGGCCTCGGCGGGCGGTTCACTAGTGGTGGACAGAATCTCCCGCCTAGGGCTGACGGTGGCGCTGCAAAAGACCGAAGCCGTGTTCTTCCATGGGCCCCGGCAGCACCAACCGCCTGACGCTCATTTACATGTGGAGGGTGTCCGCATTGGGGTACAGCCCCAGATGAAATATCTGGGCATAGTCCTCGATAGCAAGTGGCGCTTCAACGCACACTTCAGTGGCTTGTCGACGCGCTTGATGAGGACCGCGGGCGCCCTCTCATGGCTCCTCCCGAACATCGGGAGGCCCGGCGACCATTGCCGGCGTCTGTACGCCGGCATACTCAAGAGTATGGCCCTGTACGGGGCCCCAATCTGGGCAGACTCACTGTGCGGTCGGAGGAACGCCGCTGCCATCCGAAGGCCACAAAGGGCCATTGCACAGCGGGTGGCGAGGGCATACCGCACAGTGAGCTTCGCGGCGGCGTGCGTTCTGGCGGGAGCCCCTCCTTGGGAACTCGAAGCTTGGGTGCTCGCCAGAGTGTACGACTGGACGGCGGCGCAAAGGGCGCTAGACCGGCACCCGGACCCGATCGAACGGGAAGAAGTGCGTGAGGAGGCGAGGGAGGCAATCACTCGGCACTGGGCCGAGGCCCTTGCCTCGTCAACGTTCGGTCGCCGGACGCTGGATGCCATCGGGCCTGTCCTGGATGAATGGCTCGATCGGCGACATGGCTGCCTCTCGATGCACCTGGTGCAGGTGCTGTCCGGGCATGGCTGCTTTGGAGCGTACCTGCACCGGATTGGGAGGGAGGAGACCCCAAAGTGCCACCATTGTGCAGCCGAGGTGGATACGGCAGAGCACACACTGGGGGTGTGCCCATCGTGGGCTGAACCCCGCCGCGCCCTGGTGGCAGTGGTCGGGGATGACCTCTCGCTCCCCAGTGTGATTGGTGCCATGCTGGGAGGTGAAGAGGCATGGGACGCGGTGGCCTCCTTCTGTGAGGACGTCATGTCACAGAAGGAGGCGGCGGAGCGCTTGCGGGAGAACGACCCTCTCGCAGCGCCGCTCCGCAGACGAAGAAGGGGTGGAAGACGGCGAACACAACGTCCGTCCCCATCCGCCCCGGGGGGTGATCAGCGGGCGACAGGCGCGGGGGTGCCACCGCCTGCATTACAAGGATCGCCCCTTGTGCTCCGGCCATAATAGGGACCTCTCCCCACTGGGGGGAGGCATGAGGGGTCTGCCGTGAGGCGGGCAATCGCCGGTGGGGGACTGGATGCCATAGATTCCCAGACCCCCTCCACTCAGGCGAGGTCGGAGTGCCGCTGGGCCTTTTTAGTGGGTATACCGGGAACGTCGTTACCGGGGAGTCCCACATACCCCTCTCCCGTCCCCCGACGGGAAGGGCATGCGTAATAGCATTTTTTACCCAGCGACAACAAAAAAAAAAAAAAAAAAAAAAAAAAAGGTCTACATAATTCTCGGGGTTTTAAAAATTAAGTCTAGATATTAGGCAGACTTGTTGGTTGTGCCAATAATAAGGCTGTTAGGCACAAGCCTCAAAGCACTAAAGACTTAAGATAGATTTAAGAATTATATTATCATACATAGTATTACCAAATATAGGGTGAGGCAAACTGAAACTCAGAGTTGCAACGATGGAAATCTTTTACCAAAATGTGAGATAAACTTAAGATGAGTATTAGTTGTCGTTTTCACAATACACAATAATATTCAAAGGTGCAATCCCTACAGATAAATAATATCATTGCTCATTTAAAACAACAAGCCAACCAATCAAAACGGTAACAAGAAATCCTAAAGAAACAAAAAAACTACCCGTTTTAAAAAAATAAAATAAGCAACAGAACTCGTGAGTAGTGGAACACTTCTGCAAAGTTGGTCGTTAGGGGGTCTGTCTTCAGTCGTCAGACGTGGCCCGGGGCGCGTCGCTAACGACCGCGGTGTGAGTGCACCTTAATACCAGCGCTGTTCTCCTATTAATTATTTCAGGTTTCAAGTTTTTAGATGATCATGTAAAGGTGAATTTTCTTGTAAGCGATATTTGTTAGTTGTGACTAGGTATATCAATTTGCGTTATCCTTTTTGCATTAGAAGTAAAATAAAGCCAGTGAACAGTTAACAGTGTGTAATTGAAAGAGAGACTCAATTGGACTTTTCTTTTTGCACAGGGACAATCTTTATGTTTTATCTTGTCATGGACTGGATTCTTCATTCAGTGCTGAATTTGATGTGTTATTTTTTTTTCGCAAAGAAATATACCTTAAGCTTCATAAGTAACCAAAACATTGACAATGTACACAATGCACTATAGATTTAATTGTCGACCAATAGTTAACCCGATGGTTGGTTGTTTGATTTTGACAATTACTATTCTTAAAAAAGTAATTGTCAAAATCAACAATTCGGTCTGATACCAGCCGGATACTTGATCGTCATAATTTTATAAGCTCAACCGAACTAGAGTGTTTGACTCACAGCTTATAGAGCCAAAAACGTCCAAAAACCAACATTAAAGCTACGAAGTCGCAAATCAATTCTGTAAATTTAATATACCAAGCTACATAAGCTAACCTGTGCTAACTGACCACATATATTAGCATGGCCTCCAGTCGTGAAACGATACCTTAATTAATAATTAATACCTCGTAATGGACTGCCATGAATATTTGCCGTACTGAGCAAATTCTAATTAGATGTGTAATTAAGTTTGCTCAACATTATTCTGAATGTTAGGAAGGCAAATATTGTGATCGTAGGCATATAGTTGAGAAGCCTTTGTTAATTACTTGAAGCTAAGCTAAATCTTAGTTTAAATTGTTGTATTTTTTGCGATTTTACAATAATAATTTAAACTAGGTTTGGTTTTGTGTCCTTGCTTCACTGTGTCATTTTACATAAAAATAAAAGATTTCGGAAGTAACTATAGATAGTATGTTTGAATATTCTACTACTAATTTTCGAAGTTATCAATTAAAGTAGGTATTATCGGTTTCAAAAAATTACAAATAACAATCATAATAAACAGAGTAAAAATCCTTGTTTTAAAAATCTTTATAACCGACATTAACCGTGACACACCCGAGATATCCTCTCCCATCATAAATACCGAGCCTATGGTAAACATTAATAATGTACACATATCAAAGAAGCCATAAAAATAACATAATGACACATTTTCCATTAAACACATGCACTCCTTCCCACCGACTCTTCGAGGGAACAAATTCACAACTTCAAAGGGGACCAATAAAATTATCATTACGGGGATATTTCTGTATATTTGTGTCATGAAGTCATAGACGGATAAGTTACTTTATGATATTTGTGACAAGCTGTCCCGTAGTGTGTATCCTAAACCTTCCTCGTGAATAATTGATTCTATTGGTGGGATCCACATAAAAATTCGTGTTCTAAGTTGGTAGTTCTTGAGTTAAATAAGTAATAATTCTCATTTACTAGGCTTTCAGGAATGGCTACATGTTTTTTATATCTATTTTGTACACCCTTTTTGAGGTATGTATTTTTGCACGTTCTGCTAGTCACTGAATATTTTACCGAATTTACCGAATAGTCACATTCATGTCACACTACATGCAGTCTTTTCAATCCACGTGTTCAATTCTCCATGGCTCAAGTACCCTATACCTTGTACCCTGTCGTCAAGGTAACTTCAGGGTAACGCCAGGGTACAACCCGGGTACATAGCTACAATACCGGTTGATAAGGAAAAATTCACCAAATTTGAGTAATGACGCAGACACAATATAATGGGTGTTCTAACGAGGCCGCTTCATACAATTTTACTGTACAATTGCGAGCAGAAAAAAGTACACAGTTTCAAGTTTAGAAGTCGAGGAAATGAATTAATTGTTGTCAAGTGGAGCGTGTAAATGGGAAACTTTTTTATTGACTTTGAAAAAGTTGGTCGTTTTTCTTTACCTATTTAACTTATTTATTAAATAAAAAAAATATATTAAAATTGTATATATTCGTTTATATAAAACAATAGCATTATCTTGGCAAGTCTGATGAGCCAGTCTTACCAAAGGGTATCGGGTTTCCTGAGTAAAGTTGTGTATAAAAAGTGTATAAGCCCTAAAATATTTCATAAAATAATTAATTTAAAAAGTATTTAAATATTTTTATTATTCTGTTCCCTTTTCCGTGTCCGTGAGTGCAGGGCTGTTAATGTAAATCTAATAACGATTGTATCGCAGTGTCTAGAGGCTTGTTTTGGTACAACAGATCCCTCGCAGCCTCCCTGAAAACATCCCTCTTCGACTTTTTATCAACAATTATGTTCCTATTTTTATGAAGGGTGGATCACAAGGTCGTGTTGTTATCGGGATTTAAGGCGATGTCACTTTTTTGAATTTGTGACATTTAAATGTTGGTGTGAGTAAGATGTGTATAATTTTGTAAATAGATGGGTGTTTTTTTTGTCTTTTTGGTTGGGTTATCGAATAATATGCTTTTATATTTTTATCGAATCTTGTTTGGGCAAATGATAGCTAGAATAGAATAGAATAGTCGTAATGTATGTGAATGGCACGTTAAAACTATACAAATCAAAGAAAGATAACATTAAAACAAAAAAAAATCGATAAAAAAAAACTCGGCTACATTATTTAAACGACCTACTTAAAAGCAAAGCCAAACAAACCAAAAATGATGTTCAAAAGAAGAACAAACTAATATAGCAGTCCCTCTAATATTAATTAGCGAACTAATAAAGACTCCATCGTCCCGGAAAATCAAACAGCCTGTAACAAATTCTAAGAAAAACGAACAATTCCCAACATTGCCAACATAAGAATAAAAATAAAATTACTGAGATAAAAACCTTTTTAGCCTACACGGGCTGATGATACGAGCCTCGTTAAATATTTCTTTATATTATCTCGTAAAACGGAGCGTGTGTATATTTCGTGTATATTGTTATATAAAACTGGGATGTACCAATAAGTTGATTTTAGCTAGCTTGCTTATGAATATAATCTTGTTTGGTTGGTAGGCTTGTTAAATGTATGATATTTCAGGGTTCAGTTTAAAATTTATAGAAATAGTGAATTGACAGCAGCCATATTGAGCAGACATTTGTATTGTTTTTAAACATGTTTGATTTTAAAACAGTAAGTACGTAAGTTGAATTCATGGGGAAATGCGTTTACACATTGTATTTGTCACAATGTCGTGTTGGCAAAAAGATGCTTCATTATAACCCAATTACTGAAAAACAAATAAACTCTTCATTTATTACAGTTCTTTTTTCTTTCACACGGGTCCCGCTGTTACTTTAATTTCGGTGCTGGATTTTTTTTTTATGATTTCACTTAGCGAGTACAAAGCGGGTTCCATTAAACAGGCAGCTCGCATCGACTGCCACAATACATCGTTATGTTGTTACAAGTGCCAGTATGTTACAATACTGTTTGCCATTTTTGAGGGCATACACAAATATGTAAACTGGAGATATTTTTATTTATTTTTAAGCTTGTTTTGTTTGAAAGGCCAATAGTATTTTCATCATAATTCTGGATTCCAGAATAGTTTGAAAGAGTAACTACGGACATGAAATCCAAAGGGCTTCGTAAAAGATCCCGTGAGTTTAAATTAGTAAGAGTCTGCTACCCTCTTGCCTAACCTTTCCAGGGCCAAAAGAATTTCTTGAAGTAAGAACATAGCATTTACATTAATTTGATACTACAATATTTAACAAGTACCTAATGGATTTTCAGTAAACCACCACCAAATCTACATAAAAGACTCCGACCCACCCAACATAGGTAGGCACCATAAAAGAGAACTCCACAATTATTTCCCTAATACAGTAAACCAAATTGTCGCAACCATCCCATAGAGTTTAACAGCCAACAAGCCACCGTCGGATAGTCATACAAACACTTTTATTTCGGTCTCTGCCGTTATGCCGTAGCTAAAAAGCGTGATGCATGGTAAACGACCTTAACTGCTATATCGAAATCCAGCTTTGAGTGTGTACCTGGTCGTAATCGGGTGACCAGGGTTGGTGTAATTTGTGAGTGTAGCGAGTGGGTTAGGGATGAGTTTGGACTAACTTGGAAAATAAATCGTTGGAAGATAAATCAGCCCTCAGTCAAAAAGGTATTTATAAACGTCTCAAATGATTGCCGAGATCCACCAATTTTACTATGAAAAGATCCACGGACCGACCAAGCCTAGCATTGCTGTATTTAGTTGTAAGTGTGGTCAGTTAAACACAGTATAACTTTTGTCATCTCCGAAACTTTGGGATTTTGGAAATTTCACTAGCAGACAGAATAATTCTAACTTTATGGAGTGTAGTTTAGGATACTCTTGTCTAGAAACAGAAGTACCTTATGTATCTCTTATAACTTGTGTCACAACAAAGGTCCAGCCAAAATGGGCTCTCACAGTTTTCAGCGTACATTTGAATGGAAACGACTTTATTCAGATAACTGGCCGCGATTTTATCTTGCTATATTTCATGCTCAGATTACGTGCTTGGCTCCCTTTGGCTTTGTTTTTTCACCGTCAAAACGCCAGTGTTCAAGCGAAATTAATTGCTCCGATATTTGAATGTTACTGTAATTGGATGGCGTTATGTAAGGATTCGTGTGTTTGTTTTACAGTATTTTTCTTATGTACATATATTTGTTTTATTTACTTTATTTTGAAGTAGTATAGAAGAATCTAGAAAACCAACGTTAATGTAGTTAGGTATCAATTGAAACGAACCTAACCTAACCAGCCTCGTTGATTTTCTTTTGTTAATCTAAAAATTTAAATGTAATGATTACTTATTAAATTACAGAAATAATTATAGCTCATTTCATCATACTATTAACAATGCATACAAAAATAGAACACAGCCGAGTCACGATGAATGATCATATTAATAAATATCAAACCAAATCTAGTCAATATTTTCAATATAAGCCACATGATTTATATCGTCATCACAACATCGATTATACCTAGATAAAAACTGTTGTAGTTGTTTCTATCCTCCAGTATCGTGCAAATCGTCAGATAGCCAACATGACGCTCAAACTATATAAAAAAGACCCGAGTCCGCCCATGAGAGCCGTTCTCATGATAGCTGAACTCCTTAAACTAGAATTGGAACTATATGACATGGACATGGTCAACTGTGAACATTTGACACCAGAATATATGGAAAAGAATCCTCTACACTCCGTCCCTTTGCTAGAAGAAGATGACTTCTGTTTAGCTGACAGCCACGCGATACTAACGTACCTAGTTTCGAAATACGGTGGGGAGCAGCAAGCGACATTATACCCTAATGACTTAAGATTAAGAGCGACTATAGATCAGCGACTGCATTTCGATACATCGATTTTGTTCCCAGCTATCAAGTCTATAGTGAAGGTGTTAATTAGCCATGACACATCGAGTGCTTCAGATGAGATATTAGTTCATGCTGCATATGATACTATGGACAGGTATCTACAGAAGAGCAAGTTTGTCGCAGGAGATAATCTCACAGTCGCTGATGTGTCTTGTATAGCCAGTATTTCAACCTTAGAGTTCATGGTGCCTATACATGAGAAATATGCCAAGTTAAGAGAATGGTTTGAAATGCTGAAAGAAGAAGAGTGGTACAAAAAAGGTAATGAGGCTGGATTATTTCAAGTTAATATATTTTTGAAGAAGAAAAAAGATTTGACTGGAGAAGAAAAGTGTGTGAACGAAAGTGACGATGTGTAAGTAGTTTTAGTTTTAACTATTTTTTTTTTCTAAATTACAATAATTATAAGCTTATGTTTAGCCATTGTTGTTTTCTTCATTAAATCCAATCCTTTGGGCTTATTTAAATTGATTTTGTAAAACGGCTATGTTATGTTAAAAATGCGAAAATAAACAAAGCTTAAACATTGCCGCTTCAAACAAAATTAGGAAGCGAAAACAGCGGTACCTACACATCTAGTAGTAAATATTTATTAAAAATGATAAGCTCAGATTATTACTTTTATCTTTCAGATAACACATACTATTGACCAAATATTATTTAACTACTGATAGTTACGTAAAACGAACAATGACCTTCTATTTACACTAATACATGTTTAGAGATATATTGATAACACATTATAGATCTGTCAGGCCATCGTGTAATACTATTGCACTTCGAAGTTATCACCAAAAATGGTGAACTTTTCTGGTTGTTTATAAAAAGAATTAAGCAAGGATAGATGCTTAAGGCGGATTGACAATTTCAAACTTTTAAGTCCAGGTTTCCTCAAATGTTTTCCTTGACCTTTACTCATCGGTCCGTTTCGCTGGTGTCCACGATACACTTATAAAGGACATAAAACTTAGAAAATTTAGACTCCTGGGGGACACTAGCCACCATGACTTTATTGTTAAGTACAAGTGAATATTCATTATTTGAGACCCACTGTGACCTATCATGAAGGCTTCTATCACTTCCCACCTAACTAATTCCACTACAACAGCAATATCACTATCAATATGCAAGTATAATACCAACTGATTATTACCCATGGACATTATTAGCCATCTCCCGCACATTTGCAATGCTTTTGGCAACAATGGCAGTTAATTGAGGAAAACAGTCGAAGGCACAATGCCTACTGGGTAAGTCACACGTTGACAAAAATTTACGGGAAAATGGCCTTATTAGGGGAGAGAATATTGATATCGGTAATGAAAGGGCGATTGATTAAATTGATGCAGTAAAACCAGTGCAAAATTATATCTTAATAACCCACAGAGACAGAATATTCATAAAGGGATATAATAACTAAACACTTGGACCCACAAGTTACAGATTTTTTTACTCTATGATCGTTATAGTCTTCGAAGATAGGTTCAGTTTCCAGAAAATCAATAACGAAATAATAATATAGCATAAAAATTTGGAGAATTGGGTACAACTTCTATCAGAAAACCATATAAACTTAGGTAAACAGGGTAACCTGTGTAGGTACTTTAGGACCAAAACAATGCAAGAAACAAATGTAACACAAAAATGGCTGAAGCAATAACTTAATTTAATTAATCTCGCAGCTCGGCCGCTAATAAGCGTAAACAACGAAGCTCCCGTATTCAAGCACCGCCCCTCACCGGCCAGCGAGTATTTATAAAGGAAAAGGACCCAAATCGTAATGATATACGCAGTAGATTTATCCCAACCGGTCCGTTTGTCAATGTTCACGGCGAAATTAATTACGGATCGGTCACGGGTTCGAGTCCCGTGCCACGTATTTGAATGGTCATTCGGGATGAAGTAATTAAGATAAAATATTGTTTTATTTGTCGGATTTGTATTGGAGAACGGTTACGTTTGGCGGGGAAAAGAATTTTTGCGCCGTTAATTTTTTGAGGCCAATATTGTTGATTTTATTTACGAGGCTTTGAATGGGATTGACAAATTGATGGCGAGCGCTATCGATGGCGTTCAATGGAATTTGTGAATGGATTAAATAAAACGTTGAAAATCTAACAGTATTATATGTATAAAACTCGGCTTGATTGAGTGCCGTCAATCGGAATCAGAAAGAGTTTTGCGTCCATTTTTCAATAAACCGTTTTCCACTCCTGCAATTAGTTTTGTAACTTAGATCTGCTTCCAATCAAGTTTCAAGACTATTGTAAAACTATTGTTGCATTTTCCCACGGCATCAGTTTATTCGTGTATCGACATAAAAGATGGCTTAAGTTTCTCATATCTACTCAAGTAGGTATAGTTTATTTGCGGTTTGGAAATAGGTCAAGTACACAGTATATCAAGATAAGATTAAATAAACATACTTGATATGTAAATAGACAATAATAAATATTCTTCAGTATGGCTTATCCGATGAGGTAATTCTTTAGAAGAAAAAACACAAAAATATGGCTTACAGAATATTGGGGAATAATGTTGGGGAAACAGTAAAAAATACCTCATAAATAAAATGATTAACTAACTTATTTTTGTTCATCCTGAAATTAGTGGAATGTCGGTCATAACAAGTTTTATAAAAAATAAAATGACTAGGTATAAAAGTAGTAAAAACGCGGAGAACTCAATAAAAGGGATGTTTCTACCCCCGGTGTTGGCACCCACCGGGATATTTTCAGAAACACAACCCCTAAAGGGAAAATCCTCGGGGAAAATCTAGTTGTCTATAAGTAGGGACACCATGCTTCATTATTAATAGGGGAATTCATTTCTAAATTAGATTGAGAATGGCTCTTAGTAACAAAATAATTTAAAAGTAAGGAACAAAAAGTTTTATCAGTAGCTTAAGCAATTGAGAATTACGTAAATCCTAAATTATATTTTAAGTTTATTTATGGTACACAATAATTTGAAACGTCAGTATGATCAGTCTTGAACAAAATAATAAATGAATTTAAACACTTGAAAACTAAGCTCCAGCTTTAAGTGTCAAAGGAATCTGCTGCTATTATTTAGAGAGCTTAGGCAACTTACATTATTTACATCCAGCACATTAAAAAATACGGCATTTAATGAAATGAGGTCAAAATCCAAAATCCTAGTCACCCTACGTATAAGTAACAAATATATCGTGGCACCTTTCTTTGTTTTTCGCACAAACTCGGCCGTTGGCCTGAGTTATCGTCGTCTTACCTTCGACAGCCCCCTGCCCCCCCCCTCGAGGCTGTCCCCCGCCCCTCGGTCATTTGTCATGGCTGCAGTTATGTTATCCGCTATTGATTGTTATGATTTGAGGGCGTAAGTGTATCATAGATGTGGGTAAGTGGTCAAGGTTTCTCAGATTTTGTTTTGTAAGTAGTTTTATAGAGCTGCCTATGTTGGTTGTGCTGTAGGCTGTATGTACTTTGACTATCGGTACCAATTTGTCCGTGTTCTTCTAAGATTTTATGAAACAATGGTCATAAAAATTGAAAGGTACCTAAATTAATGTCATCGAATATGTCTCTTCAAATTATGGCTTCTCTTACACAAACGGTGTATGGAGATTGCCCTGAAATATTCAAATCCATCCTTATAGCCCCACATACCAAGGCTTACCTCGCGAAAATCCTTGCCAAACCCATGATTACCAGCTTCCGTACTTGAAGAAACAAAACACAAATATGTTTGTCATAGTTGGCTCCTTGGGGCGCAGAAATAATTACCTAATAAAGATTTCTGATACGGCACTGTTACAGGGAAAAGCTATTATCTGGTAGGCCGAGGTTGTGGGGGGTGCTGTCAACTCCAGCAGTTTTGATGAACACACGTACTAATGTGTGTGTGATTGTTCTCAAGGCTGTTCGTGCGATTTCCTGACGAGTTATATTTTTGGTGAGTTTTGGCAGTTGACTGCTGACTTGTGACATAAGACTGATGTGCTACATAAAGAGGCATAGGTACTCTTTAATTGACTATAGTTTACGTTTCAACCATTACTACGAACAACGTATTACGGATTTCTATAACCTTTTTTTTGATTTGCTTGCCCATAGAATTCCGATAACAAATACAACATGCCTGATTTCTGCAGTTAGTGATCAACCATCTTATATATTAAGGTCATCATCTTCCGAGCCTTTTCCCAAACTATGTTGGGGTCGGCTTCCAGTCTAACCAGATTCAGCTGAGTACCAGTGCTTTACAAGAAGCGACTACCTATCTGACCTCCTCAACCCAGTTACCCGGGCATCCCAGTTATCTTATATATTAAGGTAATAAGCATGTATTATTGAAGATTGGCAAATATCTTCATACAAAATACCATGTTCCATGAACCCCGCCCACATATACATTGAGACATTGTGGGTGTGAAAGATTGAAGTCAACAACTTATTTCACAAAATATAAATGACTACCTTTATACTTTGCTTGCAAAATCTTAATATTATACTCGTCACTTTGATGATATTTTTACGTGTTTAAGGAACCGGTTTTATAACTAAAACTTCAAAAACAGTAATCCTGGACAATTTAGACAAACTATGCAGCCCTTTACTTCAATGAATTTGGAACATGACCCTAATTAGAATCCGATCATTGGCAGGGTCAGTCAAATTGATTCGTTAAAGTTTGTGCACAACTAACTTTGTGTTATATCAACCGGCCTGGTGAGGAAAGTTTGCAGATGAAAATAATAAATGTTTTATGTTAGCGAAATGATTATTACCTACGTTATTACCAAAGCAAATGTTCATACATTTTGAAGCGAAAGTCGCATCATTTAAACATTTCTTAGAATGATATTACTGCCTCGTTGGTCTAGTGGTCGCAAGTGCGGTTGCTGTGCTCGGGGTCTCGGGTTCGATTCCCGGGTCGGGCCGAAATCGCTTTGTGGGTTTTCTTAAACTTTCACAAAGCAGCCCGTAGTCTGGAAGTTTGTGATTGATTCACCCGTGCATCGGAGAGCACGTAAATGTCGGTCTTACGCCTGATCTCTTTCCGGTCGTGTCGGATTGCCGTCCCATCGGGTTATGAGAGTGAAGGAATAGGGAGTGCACCTGTGTCTGCGCAAATGCTCGTGCACTATAATATGTCCTGCGCAGCTGGCTGATCTCCTTACATGAGAACAGCCGCCGTGGCCGAATCGGCCGTGGACGCCATTATTATTGATTGTGTACTTTAAAACAAATCTGCAATTATTATAAATGCTTTCATAAATTCCTCCAATGCAAGAGTCTGCAATACTACGACATGAAGTGCCATGGAGTGATGATTAATGTCCCATAAAAAACTAAATAATAATTAAATCTGAACCATTCCTTTTTAATCACAAAACACATGAAAAGAAACTGAACACATGTCCGTCACATTTTTTGTCACCATTACTTCAGTAGTCAAGCAATTTAGAACATATGGTGATAAACACTATAACTATTCATTAGCGCAATAAACTTTATAATAAAACTAGTAATCTCTGATATATACTAACTACAGCTATTAAAATTATCACGTGCTCTCCAAACAATAAAGCCTAAGGACGTTTGCAAAACATCTGCTTGCTTAAGAAAAATATATGTTATCAGACTTCTGCGAAATTACCTATTTATTTAAAATACATGCTTTCTGATATACATAACAGCTAGAGTACGAGTTAAAATAAAATTAACTAGAAAATTGGTGGCTAATACTCGTAAACTGAAATTAGTTCATGTTTTATTTTGTGTGAAAATAGCAGCGTTTTACCTGAAATAAAACGCATATTAAATACTTACCTTATTTGAAGCTTACTAGTTTGAGATAGGCACCTACGTGTTTTCCGCTTTTATCTCCGTCCTTTTCTACCCCATATCTTGCATCTCTCTCGCACACCGACCAGTTTCACTCCCCACCAGGCAGGAGGCGTCGAGTGTTCTCGGCGGCCACAGTTCGTCATTGAGTCGAAAACACCAGGCAGAAATTAAAATGTAAGCTTCAAATAAGGTAAGTATTTAATATGCGTTTTATTTCAGGTAAAACGCTGCTATTAAATTCTTGACCGTTATTTGAAGCTTACTAGTTTGAGACGTGTTTGTTATCGCCTGGTGGAAGTGGACGCCAATGTGAGCAAAAGCACAATGAAATTGTGTATGTAAATAGGTACTTAGGTACACGAGTAATCACATGTAAGTATGTGTATTGCGTCCTGGAATACTAATGTAATCAAAGTTAACTGGTACTGGTACTCAGCTACATCCTGTTAGACTGGAAGCCGACCCCAACATAGTTGGGAAATGGGCTCGAAGGATGAGTAATAAAAATTAAAAGAGAGATGCAAGAACAAAAGCAAAATTGATTTCATTTTCTAATAGTAATTAACAAAAACATTGCGATACTTCTTAATAACAATAGTAACATAAATATAGACATTAATCAGCTGGATTAATTAAATAATCGAGATAACTTGCTACTTCTATTTAGTGGGTATCTTTCCCTTCTGTAAAAATGGGCAAATGTATTGCCTGATCGCCAATTACCCTTTGCTAATATATCGTCCAAAAGTATATTGTCAACACAGATTTTGACGCTACCGCCGAGTGGAAGCTTCCTGGGGTTGTAGTTATTCCTGCCTCTTTTAACAATGTCTTAATCCACCCGCATCATCGTTCGGGTGCCTGCCTTTGGTTGGCCTCTAACAGATATAAATAAATTTAAGGAATTAGCCGATGTCCGTCTATCTTCTAACAAGGCTTTAGTCTTTCTGACCCAATACACTGGACTTAGATTTATATTTTCCTGATTATCCATCAAACAACAACCCGACTGCCTATGACTAGAACTGTCGGTCTTAGAGCCAAAGACTGGCCATAAGATTAAATTATCTTTGTTGTTTTTGAAATGTTCTGGGTCTATTGCAAGCAAGGAAAGATCATGGACTCGCCTTTCCGAAACAAGCTAGCAAAAGAAAGAGCAGCAGTGTGCCTGGAAGTTGCAAATGGATTATTCTCGTCTACGTTTACTGCACTTAAGTAGGTTACCAATTGGTCATTATTCCAGATGGACGGCTTCCCGGGGAACAGGTTTGCTCAGCGCTATTGATTTTAAATTGTGTCCGACTAGAACGTGTGAACCTAGCTCTCCAGTGGTTTCTGCATTGCATAGTGTAGCTATAACTGACTTGTGTAATAAAATAGTATTGTATGTTAGTTTATTTACTATGTGTAAGTCTGCTAAAAATTGGGTAAGTATAGGTCCAAATAGGGATTCAAGGATTCATAGGATCCAATTTCATACTTTTCGCCCCAATTTAACCATCGACTCCAAGCTGATTGATAAGTGTTGCGTGTGGATTGAAGAAGACTTCAGTCGGAGAGACTCCTTGTCCCTCCCCCCCCCCCATTTCCCTGACCTTGGCAGGGGGTATCCCCGTTGCTGTGTCTATCGGTTTCTGCTCGAGGTTCATCAGTGTGTAGGGTACTGCTAATGATCGGGACTTCAAATCTGCTCGCCAAAATACCTGGTGCCACCGAAGGAACTACTATGAGATTAACTCCCGTTCCTGAATTGAGATGACTGAGGACCTACGGTATAAGGTAAGGTGGCGGTAATACCCATGCTAGCGGGTAAGTCAAAACTTGAGAAAAAGGCATCGTGGAACCCCGCTTTCGGGTCCTTCAGATCTAGTACACAACTATGTGTCCCTGGGCTCGCTTCGAGGCAAGTAGATCCACTGCTGATACAAGATGCCACTCCGGTGGAGGTTTGTGTCGGGAGAGATGGTCTGCCTGACTGTTGAATAGGGCTGGTATATGATTCACGACGTGATAGATTAGATACAGCTCAAGATAACTGAATACTCTGTACGTCAAGTTCGGTAGGCTCCTTGATCGGGTGCCACCTTGATTTCTTAGATATGACACCACAGTCCCATTTTTGCATTGAAAAATGGCTGTTGATCTCTTTAGCAACTTGCCGTGATTTTCCAGTTAATACTGCAAGCATCTCTTTCAGATCGCAGTGAAAGCCTTTTTCTCTCTCGTTCCATGAACCCATTACGGGAGTTCCGTTCAGTTGTGCCCCCATCCTACATCGGAGGCGTCCGTGGTTATAAGGTGACAGGGAAGTGGCGAATGAATATCCAAGGTTTGGTGGCAGCTGACCAGCCACCACTTTAGATCTGCTAAGGCATCTGCTGGTAGGTTCAACATTGCTATACTCCATTCACCGAGCCGTGAGCCCACAATGTAACCAAAGAATGACACTTTTTCAAAATGGTGGGTATAACCCGACCGATGACAAAAACGTCACATTTTTATGTAAAATGTTCTTAGTATCGTGGTCTTCAATTAAGTAGGGTTCTATGTATGACAGTCAAGACTTCTAGGTTCATTTTACATGTAAACGATTTCCTACATATTTCATTAAAATTAAGAAAATAATTTACGGCCTTTATTATACATATTTGATTTCAAATAAGTTTGAAAAGATTGCATAAGTTCCACAGACATCGTTCTAAAATATCATTTCTAATGTTGTCAGTATATTACTTTCGTAGTTATTTTTATAAAATATGATCATTACTTCAATCGTGACTTATAAGAACCCTTTTTATGGTTTGTTCACCGTTTGGCTCACGGTTCCATGAATAGGGTAGGTATAGATTGCTGTTCAACACTGCATTGAGGAAAAGTGAGGAGAGCCCGGTAATGCAGTCTGCCGTATGGAACAACGAAAACTTGCGAAGTTTAAAAGTCCTATCAAGCTATGCAGGTCTTCTAAGTTTGTCGTGCTGTTTGTCACGTAGTGCGTTTTGTCATTATCTTGTTGATAATGCTTGCGATTTATTCACTTGCCATCCAAAACGTGGTGCAAATGATCCCAAAGTAGGCAAATATATCTTGGTGAGCCACCAGAAAATCGAGATACACAATTATAAGTAACCCTTGAGTTTTCAAAGTTTGAGCCACCCAAATTGGTCACTGTGGCGAAGGTCTTGGGTGCCGTGCTTAAGCCAAATGGTAGGCACGTAATCTGAAGCAGTCTTCTTCTGTATACTAGTCGAAGAACATGTCTGTGACCTCCGGCTACCGGAAGGTAGAAGTAAGCCTGGGCGAGATCCACTTGCACAGCCATTCGTCTTTCTGAAGAAACTCTAGCACCCGAAAAACATTTATTAAACTGAAGGGTTCCGTAATTATGAACTTGTTGAGAACCTTGAGATTGAGTATTGGACGGTTCTTTCCGTCGCCTTTTGGGCACAAGAAACATATTGGAAAGAAAGCTGGCAGAATTTGCAGCTATCAATAGAACTTTTTGTTTTATCATTTGGGATATGACGACATCCATCTCTTTGGACTCTCTGGTCAAATCTGGCATTATCTATCAAAGGTGGCTCTTGGCCAATGGTATGCGATACCCAGTTATTATTTTTGACAAGAAAGGCGGAGCTCCCATTTCTTTCCATTGGTCTTGATATAATGTTAGGCAACCCGCCTGGAAAGTCATAACTTACGTGCCTTGTTGGACGCATCAAAGTCCGCCTGCGGTCCTGGACGCTTTCTGTTTCCTCTGTTGGACATGGTTCCTATTGTAATTTACTCGTGATATCCCAAGGGAGGAGCGTAGGACGTCCACCAACGAGGTGGACAGACGACCTTATAAAGGTCGCCGGAAGACGCTGGATGCAGGTCGCTTCCAACAGGTATCTGTGGAGATCAAAGGGGGAGGCCTATGTTCAGCAGTGGACGTCCTATGGCTGAGATGATGATGATGATGATGATCCCAAGGGAGCTTTTAGAGTTTTGCGTCACACGCCATTCAGCGTGAGTGTGATTACCATTTCCCTTCGAGGGAAGGTTATAATGGCGACTCTTCGAAAGTCGATCCAAAAAGCCACCCTGCGAGGGTAGATTGCAATGATGGTACGACCCGCAACATGCATGATTGGTACCCTGCGAGGGTCCGTGACAATGAGCCGACCCCTGCGGGGGGTGGCAAGTATACTTACTGGTCCCTGCTTTGTAATGATGCTGCGACTCGCAAAATGCAAGATTGGTACCCTGCGCGGGTCCGTGATAATGAAACGACCCCTGTGGGGGGTGGCTAGTATACTTACTGGTCCCCACTTTGTAATGATGCTGCGTCTCGCAACATGCAAGATTGGTACCCTGCGCGGGTCCGTGAAAATGAGCCAACCCCTGTGGGGGGTGGCTAACATACTTACTGGCAGTCCTAGGCGGAGCGTACCAAGTCTTTCAAGGCCGAAAAGCATCACACGCCGAGATAATGAGCCGACCCCTACGGGGGGTGGCTAACAGACTTACTGGCAGTCCGAGGGGAGCGTACCAAGTCTTTCAAGGCCGAAAAGCATCACACGCCGAGATAATGAGCCGACCCCTACGGGGGGTGGCTAACAGACTTACTGGCAGTCCGAGGGGAGCGTACCAAGTCTTTCAAGGCCGAAAACCATCACACGCCGTGATAATGAGCCGACCCCCATGGGAGGTGGCTAACAGACTTACTGGTAGTCCGAGGGGAGCGTACCAAGTCTTTCAAGGCCGAAAAGCTTTCTTGACACCATCAGCCCTCTTCAAGTGCGGTAGTGATCAGTCCGAACTAAGGAGATGCTGGTTGGACCGCACCTCACACCATTCTTTTTTGTCAAACCGTTGAACGCCTTGCAGGATTGAACTAGGGCCACAGGTGCCTTAGGAACTTCGGGCTTGCTTTCTTTTCCATAGTCACGTGCACGGGCTGTGGTAGCTTTATTATTTACCGCATCTGTATTTGCTTTATAAGTCACTCATTCTGAAAACAAATTACTGAAAAAAAAGTACACGGAAGAAACTCGTGACAAAAAAGGGGTAGATGTACAAAATATTAACACTTGATTTCGCAAAATCGAATATCGAACGGTAAAACCGTTAACAAATTGTATAAAATATTATAAACTCACCTGTGTTCTGCGAGAGCACTGAGTTTATTTTTCAACGAAATACTACAGCGGTTGGTTAGACAACCTTCTCGGGCGGAAAACAAGACGCCAATGACGAACTGTGGCCGCCGAGAACACTCGACGCCTCCTGCCTGGTGGGGAGTGAAACTGGTCGGTGTGCGAGAGAGATGCAAGATATGGGGTAGAAAAGGACGGAGATAAAAGCGGAAAACACGTAGGTGCCTATCTCAAACTAGTAAGCTTCAAATAACGGTCAAGAATTTAATAAATGAATTTATAAATTATACCATTTACCATTTAATTATACCATTGGTACCTATTCCTAATATAACTATGTATATCAAATCATTATAAGAGGCAAACTTACTTTTTGTGTATTCTTGACTTTGATTTTCACGAAAAAACTCATGAGTTAGTTTATCAGATCCTAAAAACTAAGGAAAATAATTCAGAACAAAAGTCTCGCTTGAAATCATGAGTTCTACTAAGTTCTTACCTATAGAGAAAATTATTTATTTATGCATTATTAGAAGTAATAATATAATCTGCCCACAATGTTTTCATACCTTTATTATGGCACTAATATACATAGATTTACTATACAATTATCATAGCAAATCAATGCATTGCTGCACTAATCGTGAATTTCTATTAATTTATTTACAAACCGAGGGTCATAGCCAGTTGGCGCCGTTTCATATGTCGGTGTTTTATGCAAAACCTATGAAGAATATTGTCATAAATATGTATGGGATTCGTTCTGTGAACGATTTATAAAAGATTAAGAGATAGGTATGAAATTATGTAATGTTTTAATACTCTGCTGATTTGTTATTATAAGAGGTCCCAAGTGCATTTATCAAACTTGAGATTGTGTATTCAATGTGATTAACGGTGGTCTTTCAATCTCCAATCGTAAATGAATGGATAGGTTGGTTAGGTTATAGATATCTCCAGTAAGTAAGTTAGGTTTTACGTTGTATACATTTCTAAACTATCTCTCAAGCTGCAAGCAAAACTTCAGAAAACAGCCTAGTCCAAAAAATTTATTTTAATTTTTTAAACAAAGCCTTCAGAACCATCTGTCAATCCAATTTCTAAACAGACCACGTTAAACAACTATAAAAAGCTGGTGCTATAATTTACCATTATAAATGTAACTGATATCAGCTGCTAACTATTTCAAGTCCAGGTTTATGCCAACAGGCCTACAACCAATTTGTACGTGATAAAACTACTAGCACTCTCATTATTCTAACAGGTACCTAGGACTAACAGGTACTAGGACTCAGGTACCTAGGAATAAACGCACCTTGCGTTAATTACCGTGGCGTGTTGTGATTACTAACACTACACACTTATTGTTTTAAGTGTCTTGATTAAATCTTGTCATTATTTTTAATGCTTTAACAACCGTTGCTTTGCTAATTAAATTGGTTTATGTTATGGAAAATAGCATGGCAATATGGCATGATCAGACAGATGATAAACTCTAATCATTACGCAATTATTTTAGGATTTTTTTACAAAAAGTTCCATCTTATTAATGGTAGGTTACTTGTTGACAGGTAGATACGCAGATGGAATTAATTCAATAAAGAGTCTGATATTCTAACGCTTGCCGACCACAGCAGAAGGTGTAATTTAATAATTTCTCGTTCATAAAACTCGGAACATTATAAAGTATCAGATTATGCTTTAAGCCCAAAGTTCATCTACAACCAGAAACAGTGAACTTGCATAATACGAGTATAACCCACAAATAACATTACAAAACAGTAATTATTTCAGTCACTAATACACTACTTACACGAAATGGAAACATGATTTAAACTTGTGTCGTTCAGATAATGGAAGGCCATCCTAAACCAGAAAATAACACGACTGTACATCTTAAATTGATATCCATTACTGCTTTATAAGCTACTAGTCGTTTACCCGCGGATTCACCCGCGTCCCGTGGGAAATACTGCCCGTACCGGGATAAAATATAGCCTATACTACTCGGGAAGAGTGCAGCTTTCCAACGGTGAAAGAAGTTTTCAAATCGGTTCAGTAGTTTCGGAGCTTTTGGGGTACAAACAAACAAAAAAATAGTTCCTCTTTATTGTATTACTATAGATTTGTATTTATAAGCTATGAGGAATATTGCCAGTAGTTATAGAGCAGCAATGGATGCTAATGTAAGGGTTATGGTCGTGTTTGGTGAGGGGATCAGTTACGGCGCCAGATGGCGGCCAATCGACCGTCGATGTGCCACTGAAGCTGCGTTTGCGCAACTTTTATTTGTTAGATTTTATAGAGTTGGTAGTGCACACCCGTTTGGATTATATCATGAAGTTCTATTACAAACTAGATGTTTTCCGTGATTGTCTATGTAATAGGTATGTCTAAAAAAGAATTGGATTTCAGTTCAAATTTCAATAACTACAACTTGAAAATTGTTTAGTTGAGAGCATTTAACCATACTATTTATATTATTTATAGTCGTAGAGATCAGACCACAGATTTTAGTTTTAGCAAGTTAAAAATAAATATATGTAATCACTAACCAATAACCAGTTAGCGCACTAATGGCACAGAAGAGTTAAAAAGCTATTTAGAATAAAGCTCAACATAACATGGTTAAGAAATAAGCAAGGCTACATAACACACATAACCGTACAATTCAGTTTAATCTGTGTATTATCATCTCTAGACGAGATGCGCTCCGCCCCGCTCAGCCCAAAGCGTGACATTTAACACAACGAGTGTCTCAACTAAAACTTTAATAGCTGGTAACGTACTAACCTCTCTGAATAGGGCTGTCACAATATAACGCTGGGTTTCAAGTAATATACCTGAAAGTAAGACGGTTAGTAGTCAGCTTATTAAAAAAGCATATACTGTGTCCTTGATTTAAAGAAAATAGGTAAATCTGTGAAAATGGATACCCAATCAATTTTTTGGGGGTCTCGGGTCAGTAGTTACGTTTTCAAACTAATTTTATAATTTATGCGAATAAATTCAGAATGTTTGGTCGAATTAACAGTAACGCAAAACAAAGCTACAAAACCATAACTTAGGCAATGAGTTACGTTCTCCATTATAGTTCAAATTACATTGTTTTTGGTTTCTGAAACATTATTCAAACTCCCAATTTATCTATTATCAAAATACATAAGTACATTCAAATCCATCGAGACGTAAACAAACCATTTTCTCATTTACAAAACCTGAATCCAAAATCTCAAACCATTAACCCTCAAAAATCAATCTAAACAGAAACCTAGCCAACTAGTCACGCTTATTAACCCTGACGTACTCCAGTCAGACCCTAGCGTCTGGCCTAGTATTAGCTGTCTGAACTCCTGTCTCTAGGGACAGAACTTCGACATTACGAGATAATATCTTCAGATCTGCACTCTGAAAGCAATTCCACTGGCTTGTTTTAAAACCACTAGGGTTTTGTTACTACTAATAAAGATGACTGTGGTCATGTAAGGAATCATATGTGAACTAATAATGTTTCTACCGTGTCTTTGAGTAGTATGAAGGAAGTTAGACCATGGAGGCTACAATTCCCCTGGTAAAACCCTACGGTGGAACTTCAATATTTGGGTAGCTCGTGCTAATTTGGATTACAAGTTTGAACGTCCTATGTCTTTGTTCCTTCCTAGATCATGTACTAGTTATGTATGTTTCGGTCATGTTGTGATACAGTTATATGTTATTTCAATTAGATGTATTACTGATTCTTATAAAAAAACATATGACGGAAAAATTACCTACTTATCATAAGGACAGAATAGATTATATCCTATAGTTAAAAATCTTAAAAAGAAAAAACATACGTTACATAATAAAGTTATTAAAGCACGGATGAACTTATCGCTAAGACCAAAACTATTACAAACTTTTACTTTTTATTACTCCTACTTTTACTAGGTATGTAAAAATACATCCTCAACTATTAGCACATTCGCATCAATCACCAAAAACCTTTACACTATTAAAAAACGATATCTCATTTGTAAACTGTTCATTTTCCAAATGATAGCGTGTCAATATCTAATTAGTGTTGTGTCGTGTAGTGGCGCGCGCCAGCTATGCGCAGGAGCATCAATCATAAATAACAAATGTGCAGTAAGGTTAGCCCCGACTAGAGGTGAGAGTTGGCACACCGATCATTATGTCGTTAATGATGTAATACTTACAATTGGATGTTTAATTGATGCAGTGCAAGTAACGGTGGAGCGGTGATGGGTGTAAGGTAGCTGATAATTATTGCTATGTGCGTCTTTGTCTTAATTTTCTGCCATACAAGGCGTAAAGTATGTTTTTTCTTTCTAAAATGATCATCAAGAAAATATCTATACTACTAGCTGTTGGCCACAGCAAAGTTTGAATTTATATTCAGGTTAAGTATTTTAGTCGTTCAAGAAATTGTATCAATATTTCGTTCATTGCTTTCACAAAGGGCACAATTATTTGAATTACGTAATAATAACAAAAGCAATACTGGATTTGTTTCTCAATAAAGCAATATTTTGCAAACAGCTACCAGTTCGTTATGTACAGACAGCCAAAATATATGATGCCATAACCGCAACACATTCACTGACACTCTCTAATGGGTTATGCTCAAAATATGTCCATCATTTCTAACAGTGTCCAATTAAAGCAAAAATCCAACACACCTCATTATGTCATTCCACACGATTAATAAATGACTGCGTAAGAACTACACTTAATACTTGTCTCAAATCTTAAAACTGTTGCTTTGTCACCCTCATACATCAAAACTGCCAAGTTTTAAACCTCCCAAACAAGCAACAATCAACCTTATATTAACGTAGTAAGAGTTATTGTAGGTGCATTCAAAGTTGGTTCTCTGATCCCCAAATGTTAAACTTCAAATAGGAATTAGGAACAGTCGTGACGTAACATATTGTCTAAAGTCACGGTCTCGTGTCATTTGTATAGAAATAAATGTATTTATAGTTATGTACGGCTCAGGAGTTGTGTGTGATTATGTTCTACTGATAGATGCTGTGAGAGATGTAAAGGTGTAGGAATTAGTGCGGAACCTAACACGTTACTGCGGTGTTTTAGTGGGCCCTAAATGTTTGTTAAAATTGATGTTGCTTTTTGTGTTCAAAGAGTTGACAAAGGATTTATTTTTGTAGGTTACTTCAAAAGAAGCAATTATTAATTGAGAACTTTGAACCAAGACCTGACGTTATCCCTCTTGATTGCAATAGTGACCTCATGAAGATCTAGGTAGGCACTTCAATCACGTACTTATGAAGTTGAGATATTTTATACCAAATGCGCGATTCAAAAGACAATTCCTTTCTTAATAAACAAAATTCCTACATACCCTACAAATAAACTTAAGAACTCCAAAGCATCTTATAGCAAGAGCATCATCTATCAATTTTAAAGAACCAACAACTCCCGAACTCGGTACACAGCGTATTGACAAACTTCCTCACAAACATATCACTGGATTGTCGTTTAAACAAATAATTCTAACAAAAGCCCACTCGTTAACGAGCAAACTTCTGTCTGAAATCGACAAAATTTATTGGCTGATCAAAAGAAATTGTCCTAGTGAACACAACGAACAAAAATCAACCTTCGCCCTATTAATATAGAGTTCACTTTCAATTACAGTCAGCGAAAATTAAAATGGAAACGCAATATGCGAACTAATGGTTGAGTTGGTGAAATAAAGTGTGAACGATAAATAAGTCAGTGTAAAATGTTAGGACTTTTGTGTTTGCCACGACAGGTGTGTGCTCAGCCTTATGTAACAAAAACAAATCACTACAGGTCTTGAGAAAAAAGTCCAAGTGCTATTTGTTTGTGTCCTGTGAAAGTAATGTGTTTCTCGGTAAAGCAAACAAATACCTACTGATTTTGCGAACAAGAAAATCTACAAAATTAACACGAACATTATGTAACTGCTTATCATAGTCCATTCGAAGACCCCGTTTTATAAAAATCATTAACAAATTAATTTATTCCACAAACTACCAACTAAAACTATTCCCCACTAATAATATAATCATTCAGAACTACCTACAATCCTAACAAAAACAACAGCTGTCAACTATCTAGGTCATGTTATGCTTTCATCTCACCATTATAAAGCGCTTGCTTCAATGGCGTAGAACCATAGCCCCATAAAGGTAAATGACTCACATGCCCCCATTCTTTATAGAAAATAGAACCCCTTACTCAAGTCCCGAAAGATTCGGGTGATGGGATGATGTCACTGCTTATCCTTGTGGTAGAAATAGTTCAGTTTTCCTTTGTGATCGATTTAACTTTATGTGGACGTGTGTCATGGTTATAACGGTGTTTTCAGTATGGTTTGTTATTAATGACGTGTAAATGTTGGTGAAGATTTTTGGATAATGTTGTTACGGAGGGAAAATGTGTCTAGATTTCTAAAATTTTTATCTTGAAGATGTTTTATCTTGAAGAAGCAATAAAATGTTCCAGAAATCGAACATGCTTTACGTTTAGCATTACGTTTTCAGATATCAGCAAATATTTTTTGCAATATCCACACACTTTTACAAAGAAAGAGTCGTAACAAATTCTGTACTCGTTTTCGGCAAGTTCAGCAAAAGCTAACAAACAAAACGAGTATATAATTGAACAGCCTATTCCAAGTGAAAACAAATCACAGTAGGTTCTCATTAAAAACCCGAAGACGTTGGGCGGAGGCTTCAGCAAATTACCAGTCCCTCCATTTTACTGGCCACAGCAATTGGCACGAATTGGCATAATTTACATATAATCAGCTGTCAGCGGCAATCGTGGACTCCAAAGGGAATCTATTATTTGAAGTCCATCTGTAAGTCGCTTTATGAATAATTTCTATACAAATTTTCTCATTCAGCCGCCGTAATGGGAACGGTTGGGGCTATTTCTTTAAGCTACTTAAGATGCTCCATTTTGGGTGCGTGAATAAAATATGCTTTAGTATTTGTTGTCCTGTTTATTCTGAATTGGACTGTACTTTATCCTAATCGAAATGGAAGCTTTGCGAGACTCTTAATTGGACGCACTCTCTCTTAATGTGATTGAATTTAATTGAATTATGATTTGATTAATTTAATTTACAATTTATCAATTTGATAAGAAATGAGTCCGGAAATAAGAACGGAAGTATTTATAAATAGAAAGTGACAGACACCCGCGCAACACATCCCATCATCTATGGATCCTCACTCTTACGTTTATAAAATGATATATTACGTAATGGGCACGCTTGTTGCACGTCAAAATACAATACGCTTCTAAAATACGGTTTCTGTAATAAGAAATTGTGAATACACCTTCATAATTGTAATGGAAGGTAGTTTCATATTCCTAGTAGCAGCTCATGCGTTTCATATCGAAACTTCTCAGAATTGTTAACAACTTCACGGAATACAAATGGAAGTAAATTCTATATGAATTCTGTTTGAATGAAAACCATTATCAAATGGTTGCTGTTTCATTTCATTAAAATGATTTAGACTTTTCAATTTACGTTCAGTCTCAACTCTACCAGAACTTTAGTTTTAACCTAATCCATGTTCATTACTGCTTAAAACTCTAACCCTAAACCTAGAGTTTTTAGTTAAATTCCTAAAAACAACATTCTGGAACCTTCCACGCAAGTCGAGAACAACGGACGAACTCGGCCAGCAAACGCGCTAACCACCAAAATAAGCTATACAGGAGAGTTGGAGCAACTTCTTGATCCGAGTGAATAGCCACAAAATGTGCACTCGATACGAAGGAAAACAATCCGCCATTATGAAAACTCTATACACTTGCTACCGGCCCGCAACGTAGGGGAAACATACGGGAAAGCTTTGTGATTAGGTACGCTTGTTTAATTTATGTATGAATTTTTTCCTGGTACTTATCATATATATCATGTATCCTGTTGTTGTACCTGTTGCAGCCTTTTTTTTACTGTCCCACTGCTGGGCACAGGCCTCCTTTCACACGAAGATGGATTGAGCATTAATCTATTATGTATGTTTTTATTATATTATATTTCACCCGTGAGTCTTGAAGAACCACAATTTATTGGTCCTAGATTACAAACTGGATTACGCGGAATCCTGTGCAAAAAACATTCAATTTGAACTGGAATCATTCGATACAGGGTTTCATAACATAAAAGGTGTGTTGGTGTGGAAACCCTGCCCCAGGACATAAAAATTAATCCCCTATCATCCCCTAAAATTCATCATCACCTCACCCGCCCCAATTACCCTCCCGTATCTCCCACAGACGGGTATCCCGTCACTAATTAGCGTTTGCTCACTCCGAAGCCTAAGGCTCATATTATTTTAACATAATAGACCAGTCACGTCCCTCCAGTGGACTTGAAGCAATTGTTTCATTCCTTGTTCACAACTTCGTAACTTCATTTTCAACTTTTTATATCAGAATAAGTTTTTGTTTTCTAGCTTGTTGGTTTATGTGGATGAAAATTAAGTTGTTACAGCCTAAGGCGTTGGTCGTGTTACATGTTTGTGGCTTGAAGGAGTCATGTAGCTTTCAATTAGTTAAAGAATGTCGTAGTCCAGCCCTTGCAAACTTTGCCCATTTTGAGATTCAAAATGCAATTACAAGTAGGATAGCAAGAGCTACCAACCCACATTAATTTTCCTAGTACAGGAATTTGTAATATCTTATTCAACGCATCCCTAGAAATAATAAAAAAGCTACAAATTTGGTCTCAGCTTAATATTCAACAAGCAATCCTGAAACACTAAACATGTCTTGAAAAGAGTTTCAAATAATCTAGCCTCCTACGTTAAATAGGCCGTTTGCCAAACTTGCCAGTGACATACTTGGGGGGTGTTTTTAAATGATCAAAACGTCATATCCGCTGGAGATTGGGAGCGGGCACCGATCCAACATGGCGACCGGAAATTGACGTCTCTATATAATAAATGAATCGTAATGGAAGGAATGCCAGAGTATTTTTTTAAGGATTTCGCAAGTTTGGCAACGGTGAGGGAAATTGAAAGTCGATATTATTTCAATTGTTGATGTTATAATGGAGCTTTTTTTGTTTAAGCTGTTCTTATAAATAGATCTTCGTAAGGCAAATTATATCTTATAAAATTAGCTTATTAAAAACAGGATAAGACAAGGTGTATTAAGAAATCGTCTGCTTTATGTGTCTACGTGTTCCTTCAATTTAACCGATTGAGTGTGACTATTTGTTTTCTACAGAGAACAACTATTGAATCGACACACAGCTGCATAACCTCTACACTCACTACGAGATCTATAAATAGCCAGACCCTACAAAATTAATATTTGTCCCTACGTAATTGTAACGCAAGGAATGAGATTAGTCGCAATTGGTCACAAGTAGTGGAAGGTCTCACTGGACACTGGTGACCTAGTTCTCCAATTGAATCATGTCAGTTTGTTCATAGTCTGATATTGGATTTCGGTACACATGTAGTTTTTGTTTTACGGATTACTAAACAAATCGGTGGTTCGTTTGATTAAATTTTGATGAATAAATTGGAAGCCTGTTATAAAATAGAAAATATTTTTCATATTTACATGCTACATATATTTGCATTCCACAGTGTATGGAATAGGTGTTACAAAATAGCTTAGAGCTAAATATAATCTTGAACCCTGAAGGGCACAGCAAAATAAAGTTAATGTTACATCTAAAATTATTAAACCAATTTTTTTTTCTGATTTTTCTTATAAACAGATAAAACAAAGGACTAATCCCTTGAGCTTTTGAATAAACCAGTCCTTCTGGTTGAAATAAGCTTGTCAGTGTAAAATATTTACATACTACAACCCAGTACTTCTCAATTATTACAAATCATTTATTCTTAACAAACCAAATGAATAAATCGTCTAACGTTCCTTCAATCTAAAATCAAAGTTATCATCACGCATTCCTTACAAAATAAATTGCCTACTTTCCATTTTCATAACCAAAATTTAACAACAAAACTACGAAAACATCCGAAACAATTCCCACCTACATAATGACTACTAAAACATTCTATTAGCTTAATAATATACAACAGAAATAAGTATAGGCGTAGTCACGCGAACTTTAAAACTAGCATTTTTAATTAGTGAAAATAGTGAATCCAACATGGTTGACGTTTAACAGCACGCGACGACTGACTGATGAGTCGGTGCGCGATCCCGACAGCTTATGATAGACTACGCGATGTGAGAACGCACTACGTGCTAAACACGCTGCGGGAAAATGGTGTGAAATGTTGTGCGTAGATACGGGGTATAAATAATGTGATCATACTCTGGAAATGATAAGATCCAGATCCATTGTAACTGTTAGATGTAGTAGGCTCGTTTTATTTACAAAGGTGACCAGGGAGTAAGTGCATAAGCCCTTTTGTAAATATACAATTTGTTCAACGTAATGTTTAACAGATTAATGTAACCACTAGTGCCTAATTTTATCTTAATTATCGCCATGACTCATTTTTATAATTCGTTTTTCCGTAGATTTTGTCAAGTTATGTGGGATAAATGTTCAGATTCGTTTTTAATGAGGTATGTTCTCTTAAACAGAAATATACCTTTAATACCTTTAAATAAAAATATCGCATTTTGAGTTCCTTCTGCCAAACACACTGACTAAAACCCAACTTTGTTTCTTCAGGAGCCCTTTGTTTACCAGAGCCGAACGGCAGTTTTTCTCACCTAGTGCGTACACTAACATTCATACAGTGTAGACGAGTAAAACTTTTACGTGTCGCTTTCGGAAAATTGCTCGCTTTTTCACAGCGTCGCTAGTTATGTAATAGCCCGCCTGGGACAGAATTAACATCGATAATATTAGATACTGACTTTCATTACACTTTACTAAGTTATTATTGAAATTGTTATAAAGTTATCAAGCTTAAATTTTGCGTAATGAATAGCAGATCAGCTAATTCTAGCTGATGTTGTAATCATGGCAAATTTTATAAGTAAAATAATTTCACATAGGTGTACCTAATTGAGCTAATTACTTTCTTTATATACAACACGAGATGTTTTTATTAGCAACCAAGGTAAGTATTTTATAAGCTTTTATTTGATGGATTAGCTAATACATTTTCCCATTGAATAACATACCCAATTGATTGGAAGGCATAACAAAGTCTGAATGAATGTTAATGGCACAGAAGCCAGCTAAAAATGAGAGATGTGAAAATGACGTTACTGAAATGACTGTTGATTATGTACTTTAAATAAATTAGGTTAAAGAATTGAGCATCATTTCATAACACATCCCATACATACATACATTACAAAAGATGAATAGTAGATATTTAAAATGTTCCCAACCCTTCCACCGCTAACAGTGAGTTAAACAAACACCCCATTTCCTTACGTAATAATCCGAATTTCACGAATATACATACATATATAAAATTATACGTACGTCTGAGTGCATTGTAAAGGCGTTCCGAGCGGTGATATATCGTCGCTAGCTTTATCCCGCGGCATCGCCCGGGTGTTTTAAATTATCTTATGGACTAGTTTATGGCCTGCTTTAAAAGTCAACAGGGATGGTTCCAGCTAAGAAAATGTCTCCATAAACCATGGGAATAAGTACCTCTACAGCTAGTTTGGTTCGCAATTTTGGTTTAAAGCTTGACTTAGTACATCGTGTGTACTGATTAACGTTAGTTTTAGAGGTTCAGTTCAAGTTGTTGCTGTTTAACTGTTCTCTGGAGTTAAGGGTACTAACCTATGGAAGGAATTGGGCTGTTTGTTGCGTTTTAGTACATAGTGAAGTGAAGTCGATTAACGGATGACTGTAATGATTTGTTCAATGGGCTACTTAACAGTTAAATTAGCTACATATATGTAGGTACAATATTGCTGCGATTCTTTTACAAAGCAGATTCAGGATACTCAAATTATCATGTTTTCAAGGATATTTTTTGTTATTAAGATTTACGCGGTTTTTTTAAAACAAAAATTATTACGATTATTCAACTCTGTCATTAAACTTTTTGCCTACCTTTAATTACCTTCATCACACAATCGTCAATCAGTACATCATCAATAATAAGCAATCTTAGTGTCGATGACGTATCGTCATGAGGCAGCATGCTCTATTAACCGCTGAGCCGTTGCGACACAACGCCATTATGTGATCGAAGGGCTCGGCAGGGAGACCAGGCTAGTACACGCGCAGGAGACATTAGTTACTAGTCACTTAGAGTTTGTAACATTTTTATTTAGGAAATTAACATTTAAAAATAAGTTTTTATATCCGGCGTAAAGGAGTAGAGAGCAGTGTCACTTTAAATATCACGTTTTTCTCCACCGAAAGATGTTCACTGCTGGACAGAGGCCTCCCTAAAGTTCGCAAATCTGCTCGATCTTTGGTAATCCGGATTTGCTTCCATTGCTTCCCAGTGACCTTAACTTGCGTCCGTCATCTAGTGCTCACGTGTACCCTATATTTAACACCTATATTTTTTAATCTGTAGCAGATACGAAAACAAATCAAAACACTCTGAAGTAGTTTAACAACAATAAGACACCAGTCACCAACAGTATTTGCTTGAATATTAAAAGACAACTACCATATTCACCAGCGGATGTACCATTCATACAGCGGTCATTACACGGAATTGCCCATTATTGTTTGCCTAGCCCAGTCGACGAAAATGCTCATTTACCTGCGACATTGTGCCCAAATGGACCAACTTATTTATGGACCTATTCCACTCTTGTATTAAGATATAACTTATAAACTACTTGCTTGACATTTAAAATGGTTATTTTATCATACGGAACCGTGAGAAAAAAATGGATTAAATCATTTTGGACCTCTATGTTGCCTTGAATTTTCTGATTAAAAACAGACATAAAAAAAATTTGTCAAAAGTTTTAAGATTTTTTGAAAGATCTTTCTATACTACCTAATAATTAAATCTAACAAAAACTGTCGTATTCTGGTTAACTGTGTGTTTCCATACTCACATAAGTAAAACAATTAACTGGCTAGTGGGAAACATGACGATCTCTAAGTAGCAACATGACAATAAAAGAAAATGGCTTCTTTCCTTTACCACCCGGGACATACCTAAGTTCCTAAAAACTTACTTTCAACAGCCTGTAACCTCAATTAAAACATTGAAACAAGGAAGCAGTCCAAGTGTTTCCCCAGAGAAATCATCTCATGGAAATCCCAGGAGTTACCACAATAAAGTGTGCAGTAGTCCGAGAGGGGATAGTTGGGGATAGTTAAGAAACTCTATTGCAGTACCGACAGTCGCCACTTATGTTCCTTGCATGTATTGTTGGGGACAGAATAAACGACCCAGCTTTGTGCTACACGTTTTTATGGCCAAAGTTTTAAGTGTAACATTGAAAACTAACAAGGTTTGTCTTTTGGTGAGCTTTGTTTTTTTTGGGATGAATTTTTGAACTTTTGTCGTCAGATAACTTTTTTTATAGATCTTCATCAATTTGGTTTTATGTGCTATTTTTAAATGGTATTGGTTGACATATTGCCTGATTCATAGATGAGTACCAGTTGACAATTAGGTATTTTGAAAACTTCTGCTATTCTTTACTTTTGGCGTATTGGGCTGACAAAGTATAGATTTACTATATGACATGTCATCAACACGAAAGAAGAAGAATTCTTTAATTTTTGTGATAAAAAAGTCACCTCGGCTGTAACATACATCTTATGGAATACTGATGAAAAACTGCCCTACGACCTCAGACAATTCATGGCTGAGCTCCGTGTACAATGGCTACCTCATACGAATAGTTTACATGAAAAAAAAACTGTCACAATTTCCCTGTCTTTCAGTGTAGACGGAAACTAGCCTAGAAGTTGTGTAACTATTCCGCTGAACATCGGAAGCTCGTACGAACCGATCCGACAACTATTGTACGCAATTGTACTTGCTATTGCCATTGCATAGCGTTTGAACTTGCTATTGCCATTACATAGCGTTTGAACTTGCTTTGGGACGGGATTACCATAATATCGTGCGATTGTTGCCACTTGTAATGGCGTGTTATCAAATCAGCAGGTCAATAGATAAAAGATCTATACTTTAGATCGCTGAAAATCTATCAGCTGTAAATGTTACTGTAAGTACTACAGTTAAGCCTTTAAAATATGTAAGGTTTGATCATATTTTCTTAACTGCAGATGCAAACTAAATATTGGTTGGATAATTACTAGATACGTGGCACAAAAATAACGCTGCTATAATACTTTTGGTTCAATCACATGTGTATGGTAAAATTTCCCACGCATCTAATCAACTTTGTAACTCAATTAAGGATTAAAACTATATTTTCTCACGAAGCCCTATTTGACCTCTAACTCCTTATCTGCACAACCTTCCAAAATACTCATGTCATTATCTAAGCTCCTTATTTGCGTTTATTTCGAAATGGTGGTCCAAATTAAAGACAAAATTGCGCCAATCAGTGCTGGGGCACAGTAAACACGGTGGGTCTATAAATCGTAAATTTAATGTGTCCCAATGAATAGCTTCTTTCATATAACGAGGTCGAGTGCGCTGCTAATCGGTGCACGGGGTATGAAAAGTATTGGGCAGAAGGTTAAATTAAAATAATAATTAGATAAAAAGCAGACTAAAAATCTTCATACTTGCTATGGAAACTATACTCCCGTCTTACACAAAAGGATAAACACATGCAAACCTTCTACGTAGGTATATCCGATACCATTATTTAATTACCGAGGTCCTATCAGATTGTCTCTTTTACTCGGTTTATAAATCGTGATTTTTCATTTAGAAGTCTAATTCCATTTCTTTCAACATTATATTAATTCCCCTTTTAGTAAGGTCCATGTCAGTACAGAAAAACTAGTTTAGTGTTTTGAAATAATTTAACTCATGGAGTCTTTTTTGTTGAATTCGCATGAACCTTCTGCTTTTGACTGTGTCTATTCAGATATCTGGTAGCGTGATCTAAATGTGCGTACGTGTGAGCCAACCTCGGGAACTGATCGACCGATATAGATTAAATTTAATGTTTGCCAACTCAATTCTGTGGTTAATGCTGGTGATTATTTGAACCTATTAAAATGATGAGCGTGTATTTTAGTATTTTTTCTAATATTATGGGAGTTTGTGGCTGAATTGCGGTCATATCTGATTAACGGATTAATCAGTTAAGTAGGCCATTTAGTAGATACCAAAGTCAAAGTCAAAGTCAAAATCATTTATTAAAATAGGCTAATACGATTAGCACTTTTTAACGTCAAAATTTTACAAGAATGACAGCACCCCCAAAACGCCCCCCTTTCACCACTTCCTAGTGTTATGGCTGGAAAGAAGAAGCGGTGAAGAACAAACTTCCCAGCAACACAGCTGTCTATTACAATTTAATTATTATTAATTTATTTTACAGTTATACAATTCAATTTTATTTATTATTAATTTAAAACACCGAATAATACAAAATAAAATAAAGCACTTTTGTTCCACTTCAGAGCTGCCATCTGCGTTTATCTGTGAAATAATCATTAACATTATAATAGAAATAGAAAGCAATATGCGGTTTAATTCCAAATGTTTTTGGTCTTTCGTCAAGGCCAAAAATAGACAGTCTGCTGCTGTTCCATCTACAATTAACAACAGAAAACAGCAAAGTTGCATTAATTTGTGCTAGTACAAATATATTTCTTAAAATTAATAAACAGTGGTGTAACGTTTAAAATCAAAAGCATAAACTATCTGTGTCACATATACTTTAATTGTGGTAATTTTCATGTACATTCACTAAGTACTTACAGTGGAAATTACAAATAACAATCTCGAAAAAGTGATCCATAAAGTGCAAGTGCAGTGTCATTCAACGTGAACATTTTTATGACACCCACATCACTATAATAAATAATACTCCTCTGTACAGATAGAACATCTTTTTCACACAACTCGACAGTAGCGAAGTGGCGTAGTGGAAACTGTCGATACTAAGTGAGCGATAACTCGCGCGTTCGAGTCCGGACATCCAAACTTTTTTTTTTTTGTTTTTGGTTTGTTTTTGTTTTTTCTTATACAAAATGCCAAACTGTGGAGCTTGCGGTAAATTTACCGCAGTGCGTGACACTGTTAAGTGCAACAAATGCTCTGCGTCATTTCACCGCATTTGCGTTAATTTACCTGCATCCGCGAACATCTCTCCGAACTGGATGTGCCCAGGCTGTAAAGCTAAACAGCCACGAGCGGACAACTCGCAAACGCCTGTTAAAGGCATAGAGATCTGCCCCTCGCCGCCGGCTGAGGCAGGGATACAGGTGGTCGAGCGGTCTATGGCAGAGCAAAAGGAAGTATGTGTTCTGGAAACAGCTAGCACACCATCCTCAAGCGCTACGTGCGTTGAGGAAACAGTAGAGGTCAGCCTTGCTATGGAGATCCGCTGCCTCCGCGGCGAAGTCAGCGCACTGAGACATGAAGTACGCGAGTTTCGAGCTGAACTGATGGGCAGAGTTGACGCCCTGGAAGGTCGAGTTGCCATAGTGGAAAATAAGTACGAGCAGTCAGTTTCCCCTCGGCTTACGGAGCTGGAGAATACAGTTGGGGACCTAAAGTTGCAGCTTAATGAACGGGACCAGGAGACGCTGCTTAATGATGTCCAGGTGTCTGGTGTTACCGAGACGAAAGGGGAAAACCCAAGCCAGTTGCTGAGCATCCTTGCAGTTAAGCTGGGAGTGCAACTCGATGACCGGGACGTGGTGTTCGTCAGGCGCGTGGGTAATGTGCTGCGAAACCGCACTGAAGAAGAGGGACCCACTGCTGCCCACCCGCGGATTATTGTTGCCCGATTCGCCAGGCGCGTAACACGCGACAGTATTCTAAGCGCAGCGCGAGTACGCCGTAATCTATGCACGCAAGACATCCAAGTGCCCGGGGAATCTCGACGCATCTACATTAACGAGCGCCTGACCAAAACTAACAGGCAGCTGTTTTCTCTGACGCGTCAGGCTGCGACTCGTTTTGGTTGGAAGTATGCGTGGACCAGAGATGGGCGGATACTTGCGCGCAAAGAGGAGGGTAAATCGGCGGTGCAAGTGAAAGTGGAGGCGGATATACACCGTTTTTTTATCCAAAAATAAGTTTGTTGACACTTTTGTTTACATGTACTGTTACTGAGGTGTTGAATATAAAAATAGTCTGTAATATTAGGTTTAAGAATTACTTTTTACACTTTAATTCAATAAGACGTGTTCTTTGTGATGAGAATACTCGTACTATTGTTTCCATTGTTTTTAAGATATATGTTTTATCACAGTTATGTAGTTCTCACATTGTTATTTTATATTACTGTACCCGTTTCTTGTGCGATATATTGCATTTATGCTTCTTTTCTCGCAATTTCATATCCATATTCCGTTTGCGCTTGTCTTGCGAAATTGTAGCAATGCCGCCTCGAACTGCATTTGTGTTTATGTTATCTTTGGAAAATGAAATAGGTTGTTGTGATGACTAGAAAAAATAAATGTCTAAAGTTAGGATTTCTCAACGCGGGTTCGCTTGGCACTGGACATGATGACTTAATTGCAGCTTTTGAGAACTACCAGTTCGATATAATGGCCATTAATGAGACGTGGTTGCGTGCGGGCGAGGAAGGGCGCGCTCCGCGAGTACCGGGCTATCGTCTGCGTCACGCGCCGCGACCAGCGAGCGTGCGCTCGGGCCGTGGTGGGGGTGTTGGCTTTTATTTACGCCGGGGACTGAGCGCGCGAACGTGGACTAACGCTGTCGATCCCCGGTTCGAATCAGTGGAACAGATGTGGCTGACACTCTCCATCAACGGGATGAAGATCGCTATAGGTACAGCATACCGACCACCTTGGCTCGACCTTGATCTTTTCATAGATGCCGTTACTGATACTATAAGTACGTTGGGGGGTTGTGATCATTTTATTTTGCTTGGTGATTTTAATGTTAATATGTTAGTTCCAAATGAAAGCAAATCGAAAAAAATTGTCGAGTTTCTAAAGTGCTTTGATCTCACTCAGTTGGTCACCTCCCCTACTCACTTTACAGGCAACAGCGAAACGCTCATAGACTTGTTGTGTACTGACTTAAAGGCCACTCGCACATCTGTGGAAGCATTCGGTTCGTTTAACGGCCATTCCATTATAGTTAGCGAGTTTAACATAAGGAGCACCAAACCTAAGCCATACGTTTGTAAATATCGACCGTTTAAAAGTATATGCGTGGATCCCTTCAATGCTGATCTTAATAACTTTAACACTGAAAGTATATCTACGTTAGCCAGCGTTAATGAAATGGTTTATACTTTTAATCAATTAATTATTAAGCTATTTGATAAACATGCACCGGTCAAGACATGCGTAATCAAGGAAGTCTCATACCCCTGGATTACAGATAATATTAAATTAATGATGAGGCTGCGGGACCAAGCTTTAGCCAACTATAGAGTCAATAAGTCGCAAACAAAAAGGGATTACTACAAACAGTTAAAGTCGTTGGTAGTAAGTTCCTTGTGGAGCGAAAAGGTGGCATATTTTAAATATAATATAAATAATAAAATTAATAATCCAACTTTATTGTGGAAGAATCTAAAATCTACAGTTTCGACGGCTAAAGAGAGACAAGACCTTCCATCTCATTTAAATAACCCAGACAGTATAAATCGTCATTTTTTAAATGTTCCTGGTGATCCAGTGGCTAGTGCTCAAAAACTTGTATTTTATAGAACTAATAGGCACAGTGAAGCAATTTTCACCTTGTGTCCGGTTTCAGAGCTACAAATCTCACATATAATACGTAAGCTAAAGTCGAACGCTGAAGGTCATGATAATATAACCTTAACGATGTTGAATTTAACGCTTCCACAAACATTATCAACCATAACTCACATCATAAACTCTTCCATCTCATCTTCCACCTTCCCTGATCTATGGAAAATTGCCCTCGTTAAGCCCCTACCCAAGAATACAAACCCAGTTGATGTTAAAGATTTACGGCCCATCAGTATATTGCCCTGTTTGTCTAAAGTTCTGGAAAAAGTAGTTTGTCGGCAACTAACAAATTTTTTGGAAGCCAATCACATTTTACCTGATTTACAGTCCGGTTTTCGTAAACAACGCGGTACAGCAACAGCTTTATTGGATGTAACGGACAATATTCTAGCCGCTCAAGATAAGGGTATGTGTACAGTATTGGTTCTGTTGGACTTCTCCCGGGCATTTGATTCAATAAACGTTTCGCTGCTTCTCTCAAAACTAAAATTCTACGGGTTCGATGACGCTGCCACAAAATGGTTTGAAAGCTACCTCACCAACAGGAGGCAGCATGTACAACTTAGCAAAAGCGACGGAAGCACTGTAACATCAGCCCTTACTTTGGTCGATAAAGGGGTGCCACAGGGATCTATACTGGGTCCTGTTCTTTTCATACTGTACTGTGCCGATATTGTAAACTGCCTCCGAAAATGTAAATACCACATATATGCTGACGATGTACAATTATACTTGTCTTTTGAACCAGATGACTATAAAACATCTATAACTGACCTAAATGAAGACCTTCACAGAATAGCCGTCTGGTCAAAGGAAAATTGTTTGGCTCTTAATCCGGCCAAAACAAAATATATGGTATTTGGCACAAAGCAGCAGTTGAAGAGACTTCCACCAACACTCAATCTTCAACTGATGGGTGAACCCATTGAGCGAGTAGACGAGGCGCGTAATCTTGGTTTAAATATGGACAGTAGTTTGCGATTCGAAAAGCACGTGGCTACTTCGGTACAGAACTGCTTCTATCGTCTGAAAATTCTTTATAAAATCAGACCTTTTCTGTCAGAGACGATTCGCGAACAACTCGTCGAATCGCTTGTTCTGTCTAAATTAAACTACGTCGACACAGTCTACGGGCCGCGTCTATTAGCTCGCACCGAGCGACTCATACAGAGAGTGCAAAATGCCTGTGCGCGCTTCTGTTACAAGATTCCCTCAAGAGGTCATGTCACGCCATTCCTCAACAAAAACGCCATGCTCAAAATGAAATCAAGACGTAAGCTGCATTTAGCATGTCTTCTCTTTGGAGTCATTAAATACCAACAGCCAGCTTACTTATATGGCAAGCTGAATTGGATTAATGACAGCCGTACATGCGCTAGAAGACAATGCTCGAAACAACTTTGCATCCAGCCACATAGAACCACGGCATTTAGAGGGAGTTTCCGATATGCAGCAGCGAAAGTGTGGAACAATATTCCACCACCTATTAGGGTTATGAACACAATCGATAGCTTTAAGAGACGTTTACGGCAGTACTTGGTAGATGCGCAACGGAAGCTTGATATGACGAAGGCAAATATTTCTATTATCTAATCAATAATTTTAAATTATATACTCACCCAATGTGGACTGCTAGAACTAACAGCTGTGTAAAAAAATCGTATTTTACGAGTTTGTACAAGTCACAATTTATCATTGCTCATTTGTGTTCAATTGCACTGTGTTAAACACTGTAACATTTCATCTGTGTGAAAAAAGTCGTCGCTGAGCGATGCTTCCTCAGGATTGCGATTAGTCACGGTATGAATTTATTTATGTTTACCTCCGCTTTTTTATTTATTTTATTTTTGTGACTAATCCTTCTGATTATGATTCAGGTTTCTTTTTTTTATATTTTTTTTTTTATTTAGTAGTTTAGTAGTTTTATGATTTTTCTGTCTAGAGCATAAATCATTTCATATCGTTTGACACCCGCAACTCCTCATAGGTCCAGTTGAAAACCAGCGTCAGACACTAGCTGTCTGGCATAATGCTGAACTGGACCTATTTGGCACAACCTTTTGTAACTTATTATATATTTTTTTAAATTTCTATTTTTATTTCTGTGTATGTTGTGTCAATAAATAATTTTTCTTTCTTTCTTTCTTTAATTAAATTCAATAATGTAGTGGCTACTAATGGCGACGATATCTGTAACCTTTTTGCCTCGCAGTTCAGTTCCACTTTTAATAGAAAGAATATCCCGCTTGCGCGAACTCCTCAAAATTTCCCCCAACAATCTCTGGGTAGAATTAATTTTAATGAAAATGATATCTTTAAAGCACTAAAAAAGCTAGATGTTACGAAATGTGCCGGTCCTGACGGATTGCCACCAATTTTCATCAAAAAGTGTGTCCGAGGTCTTACTCTTCCGTTATCACTGATATATAATAGATCTTTGTCAACTGGAATTTTTCCCTCGGAGTGGAAAAAGGCAAACGTGGTTCCGGTATATAAAAAAGGCGATAAAGCTGACGCAAGTAACTATCGTCCCATATCCATGCTCTCTATTTTCTCAAAGGTATTCGAGTCCTTAGTTTGTCCCATATTAAATGCGCATATTAAATGTCAGATTGCACCTCAGCAACACGGGTTTTGCAGTAATAAGTCAACTGTCACGAATTTAGTATCTTACATTAATGACCTGTCATTAGCTGTGGACGCAGGTCAACAAATAGATGCCATTTACACTGACTTTAGCAGTGCTTTTGACAAAGTCGACCATCGGACGTTATTATTAAAACTTGAAAACATTGGTGTTCATGGGAGTCTCTTGGAATGGTTTTGTTCATATTTGGATAAGCGCCGACAGAGAGTAGTAATGGAAGGGTACCACTCTTCGGAATATACTGCAACATCCGGTGTGCCACAGGGTTCACATGCTGGCCCAATATTATTCATAATTTTTATAAATGACCTACCAGATAGCTTTCGTCATAGTCGGTGTTCACTTTTTGCTGACGACCTGAAAATCTACCGGGTTGTTGGGTCACTAGAGGACGCTGCACTACTTCAAAGGGACCTCAACTCGTTGCAGTCTTGGTGCGTCGCCAACGGCATGATGTTAAATGTAAGCAAGTGTCATCACATCACGTTTACACGTAAAAAACGCTCGATTCCAACATCCTATTCACTTGCAGGTGCTCCTTTGGAGAGAGTTGAGACTATTCGGGACTTAGGCGTGCATCTTAGCTATAACCTGTCTTTTACTTCTCACTTTGACAGCATTACCGTGAAAGCTGCTAAAATGGCAGGTTTTATTAAAAGAGCGTGCAAAGAGTTTAAAGGCACTGCAGCGTTAAAAACTCTGTTTAATAGCCTTGTTCGTAGCACGTTGGAATATGCTTCCTCGGTCTGGAATCCAATGTACAGCGTTCACTCGGACAGAATCGAACGGATTCAACGAAGCTTTACACGTTACTTACGGTTCAGGGATAATAGCTGCCCCAACAGAGCTGACTACACGCTTCGTATGAATCATTTTGGACTGTCTTCTCTGCAAGATCGTAGGATTCTGGCGGATATGGTTCTGCTTTTCAAGATAGTGAACGGTCAAACATGCACTCCCGAACTGCTTGAACAGATCAAATTAGACGTTCCTCGCGGGTGTCGGGTGAGATCGGTTAGGGCACGTAGTACATTTGTGAGTAAAAGCTGTCGTACAAACCTGGGACGCTCCGCTCCCCTTAATAGGATGATGGTCACTTACAATAAGATCAGTGCCAGTAATCAAGATGCTGACATTGATATCTTTTCGGATGCTCTCTCCCAATTTCGCTCTAAAATTATAAAAGAAGGATTGATTCGTAGTTCTCACTGATCTCCCATCAATAAATATTGTTAATTAAGTTTTTTTTTATGGTTGGATCTCGTTAATTTTATTGATTTATTACTTGATTTAATTTTGTTTAATTTAATTGTCTAATTTATCAAATTTTGTATTATTTTATTTTAATTTCTTAATTGTATAGTTTATGTTTTAGTTACTTTTAATTTAATTTTATTGATTTAAGTTATTTACAGCCGACCACGCTATTATCTGAGAGCGCTGTGCACGCCTGTAAGTGATTTATTTACACAGAACTATCAATTCTATACTAATATCTGCGTAGCATTTGTAAATAAGTTGTTGGTGTGCCTTGTAATTTAATAAATTTAAATTTAATAAATTTAATAAATTTATAATATGCCTTTTTAACAAGAATTTCTTTAATTTTATTTTTAAAAGAACTGTCCGTTAATTCCAACAGATGAACCGGAATTCTGTTATAAATGCGTACACAAAGCCCCACAAATGAACCGTGTACCTTATGTAAACGATAATTAGGTGCGGTTAACTTGTGTTTATTTCTAGTATTAAAATGATGTACGTCGCTGTTTTTACTATATGAATCTAGGTTTTGCCTTACGTATATTATATTGGCATAAATGTATTGAGACGCCACAGTCAGAATACCAATATCCTTAAACCTTTCCCTAAGGGAGACTCTAGCACCAAGTTTGTATATAGCACGGACAGCGCGCTTCTGTAGTACGAAAACATTCTCGATATCGGCAGCATTGCCCCACATAAGAATTCCGTAGGACATGATGCAGTGAAAATAGCTAAAGTACACTAAACGCGCCGTGGCTACATCGGTGAGAGCTCTTACTTTCCTGACAGCGTACGCAGCAGAGCTTAATTTACCCGTGATGCCAGTTATATGCTCACCCCATTGAATTTTGGAGTCTACTGTTATCCCTAGAAAAGTCGTAGCATGTACCGTTTCAAGTTCCTCATTGTTCAAAATTACACCGGGACCGAGATTTTTTACATTGGGCAAAGCAAATTTAATACATTTTGTTTTCTTCGTATTCAAAACTAAATTATTGGCTGTAAACCATTGCGTTACTAGTGAAAGACAAGAATTCACGTCATCAAAATCTACTCTATTCCTATCAACTTTAAAAATTAGAGACGTGTCATCAGCAAACAATACTACATCACACAATGATTTTAAATAATATGGCAAGTCATTAATGTATACAAGAAACAAAAATGGACCTAAAATCGACCCTTGCGGTACGCCCAAACGAACGGGTAGATTGGAAGATTTGACACCATTAACGTCAACACATTGCATTCTACCGCTTAAATATGAGCTAATAACACTAAGTGCGCTGTCTCTAATACCATAGTACTTTAGCTTCTGGGTAAGCGTTTCATGTTGGACGCAGTCGAACGCCTTGGAAAGATCACAGAACACCCCGATAGCATTCTGTGACTTCTCCCACGCACTGAATATATGTTTCAGTAGAGCAACTCCGGCATCCGTTGTGGAGCGACCCTTTGTAAAACCGTATTGTTCCGCATGTAAAATATTGTATGAATTAAAATGCCGGAGGAGTTGATTTAAAATTAGCTTTTCAAAAATTTTGCTCAACGCGGGCAGAATTGAGATCGGTCTAAAGTTACCTAGATCGTTCTTGCTCCCGGATTTAAAGAGAGGTATAACTTTACTGTATTTCATAAGTTCAGGAAAGGTACCTGAGTCAATGCACTCATTAAATATACGAGCTAAATAGGGCGCAATATCGTCAATAATACAGTTTAAGACTTTAACAGAGATACCCCATAAATCACCTGTCTTTTTTGAATTTAATGACTTGAAGGTTCTTACTATGTCATAAGGTGAAATATAACTAAAGGTAAATGTGGCTTCACATTGACTAACACTACTACGTAAAAGTTTTTCGGCGTTGGTGGCAGAGGAGTCTAAGCCGCTAGTGGTCTTGATTGGAATATTAGAGAAGAATGTGTTAAATTCGCGAGCTACATCAGAATCTTTCTCATAAACTTGATTCTCATTAATGATTTTATACTGATTATCACGCTGTTTGATTTTCCCGGTCTCGCTATTTATAATATTCCACGTCGCTTTTATTATACTCTTACTATTCTTAATTTTATTACTGAAATACATTGATTTTGCCGCATGACAAACTTTTTTAAACAATTTAGAATAATTCCTAACAAATCTAATAAAATTTTCATCAAAATTATAATTTTTCATTTCATACAACTCATACAGCTTAGCTCTACTCTTGTAAATGCCGGGGGTAGCCCACTCATTGAAGTTAGCCGTTTCTTTTAGTACGAGCGTTTTGGTTTTAAAACTAGAATTAAATTCGTATTTTATTATATCAAATAGTGCTCCGTACATTAAATGGGGATTGTTTTTATTTAATATTTCACTGTCTAGTTTCGCGTTAATATTATTTTTAAAACTATTAAAACGACTGGTTGTTAAGGGCCGACATGTTATTTCCCGCTTGATTTTATTCTTTTTATCAGGAAACCGCGCCAGTTGACCACAATGATCGGAAGTTAGGCCATTGGTAATCAGAGTCTCTGTGGCGCTACAATTAGTAAATATATTATCTAAACAGGTTGACGAGGTTGCCGTAATTCGAGTTGGTTCTAGAAATAAATTTACTAAGTTAAATGATTTAAATAAGTTTAGCAACCTTGTAGTTAAAGAAGATGATTCTAAAATATTAACATTGAAGTCACCGCAAACTAAAAGTGATTTACTAGTGGAATTAAGTTTAGAGAGAGAATTTTCCATTACTGATTCAAAAGTGTTAAAATCACCTGAAGGAGGCCTGTATACACAAATTATAACAAACTGTTCCAGTTCAACACATGATAATTCTACATTGCGCTCGACTGATAATTTTACTATATCTGAACGTTCCTTACATTTTAAATTATTAGTTACAATTATAAGAGAGCCACCATGGATGGCTTCCTTTCTAACGAATGAACTTTGTACTGTATAATTACTGTTATTAAGGAATATTATTTCACTATTTCTGTGCCAGTGCTCAGTTATGCACATAACTTGTACCATATAATGTTCAATGAATAGACTTAATTCTAAATATTTGCCGGAAAGGCCCTGAATGTTTTGATGTACAACATTCAGTTGATGTGGCCCACCCTTTGTCGCACCATGTAGTTTACCTATCAAGAAGTAGTCAAAGTTCTCTTGGATTTTAAAAGAGCATTTGAACAATATTTTTCGAGCTTGGTGTTCAATTTAAGAACCAAAGTATTGAGAGTGGGATAACAGAGATTGTACTTGTGTCTACACAAGCCCTAGTGCACTATTATATCTTGGGCAACTGGCTGATGTCCTTCTTGTACAATTGCCGTGGCCAACAGTTTGTTTAGAAGTTATTATTTGAAGTTAACATTCTTCTCTAAAATTTTAACTATCATCTATCCCACTCCCATAAAGGCCCCACCACACTCCTTAAAATCGCAGCGTCCATATATCTCTCATCAGCATTGGTATTCCCGTGTAGGCGACACAGATGTGCGCATCAGTTAATTGGGTCAGAGTGCTGCGTGCGACGCGCAAACACGCGCAAACTCGACGCCTTTAGACGCCACGCGTACGTTTGAGCACGTCGCTGCGAAGGATAGTCTGGATAAGACCTTATTTCTTGTGTAGCTGGGAAATTTTCAGATGTGGATGATTTTTGGCAATATTCAATATTTCCGGTGTGGATGCAGTGGGAGGGGTACAAATGAAACTTGTACTGACTAAAGTCTAAAAATGTTCTTTGTGGAGCCCTTTGTGTCCCAGAGCCGTAGTAATTTTGACCTAATAATTCCACCGTGGCGGCAGGTAAAATGGGTAATAGTTGGGGCTTTGTAATGCTTTTCTTAAGCAGGATATCGTTTACTGTAAGTTCAGGAGGAACTGAGCTTTTAATTTAAAAGTAATTATACCTAGTATATAAAGTCGTATCCAGCATAATCTTTCGTAAGCTAAACGTGCGTCCGATCGCCGCTAGCCATGACGGCGATTAAGGAAATCTACATGTCTATGCTCTATGGATGCTAAAATAATTTATAGCCTGTGTACAGCCAGTGTTTGTCTATGGCGATCGTTAAACTGAATTGAGTAATTTTAGTGTTCAATAAAATTGGAGTACAGTAACTAGCTTTTAGAACGAGGGCAAAGAGCGGATCTTATTCAAATGGTGTTGAATGCATTAATTTAAATAAAAACTGTTTAAATAAATACATAAAGCTCGTAATGCATATCTGCAGCTGCTATAAATATATTGAAAAAGAATGAGTAATTTTATGCAATAAAATGAGTTTAAGTAGGAGAACGCGGTTTTAGACAGATGTTTTAGTTTTTATATTTTATTCTCAGTCTTCCACCTTTTGCTATTTAAACGCTTGTGAGAATTTACGTAACCATAATTCCACAATAACTAAAATCCCAAAACAAAACCAATCCACGCTTTCACACGTCCCGATCAATTAGTGACATTTTCGCTACAATGCGTATTTCCTTCAATAATTAGGGGGGGCGACTGATTAACGACCGGCAATGGATAGTAAATCAATCGTACAGTGTGTCGAGTGATTAACGGCTCGTCATTATATTGATAGTATAGGTTAATGAGTTGCCCTAATGAACAGGATGTGTGTGCTTAAACAAATTCTTTAGATTATTGCCTAATTTGAAGCGTAGTGAGTTACCCTCTGAAATTGGCCTCTGCTCCCTCTTCTTTTATTATGCAGGGGTAACGTTGAGAAGCTATCGAAAAGGCGACTGAAAAAGAATTGGTTTACTTTTGGAAAGATAATGCACTATGTTTATTTTGTACCTATATATGTTGTAATGGAAGTAAATGTTAGTATGCCGGGAGACAAGAAATGACACGAATTGTGATGACCCCTACTGAATTAGGTACATTTTCTAAGAAGGAATGAGTGTGACTACAATCCAGAACAATAATGTTTAAAATTTGAATTTAGGTACAAGTATAGAAACTACACAAAAACTACTATCTCTATGTTGAGGTGCTTATGACAGCAAACTTATACTTACTGACCCACATATCAATTGAAATACATTTCCTAATTCCAACAACACTGCTTTATCTGGGTATAGAATTCTCGGAAATTGCCTCAAACGCTACCAAAGAACAAATTACGAGCAATAATATATGAGAAACTCGAGGGTCTTTAATTTTCGTTTCCACATTCGCTGAAGTGTCTCATTTCAGCGCAGAAATTCAACACTTGAAGCCTTGCTCACCCCCCAATTACAAACCAGCATGTACTTTATAATTACTCACTCGAATTCTCCCTCAAGTAAACATGTACCACATAATAACGGCCTAATTACTCCGCTCAACAAACCGAAAAACATATTTTATTACTAATACGCTTTTAATAATTGGATACTTCGGCACCTTCATTCCAATTACTTAATTATAAGTACGCAAGTGTTTTCGAATTCAAGCAATGTTTTTCGCCGTATTACGGTGAAGGCTTAAGTTGAAAAAAATTGCTAAATAATTGTTTAGTTAAGTCATTAGAAAACAATTATGGGTCTAAAGTAGTCTCAATGTAGGGACGTGTACTTATTCACAGTTAACTTAAACGTTTTGGAACGAAATCTTAGACTACGATTGTTATCTACATGTATTACCATTAAACGTATCTATACGAAAATGATTTAACTACAAACATCATCATCATCCTCCGAGCCTTTTTCCCAAACTATGTTGGGGTCGGCTTCCAGTCTAACCGGATTCAGCTGAGTACCAGTGCTTTACAAGAAGCGACTGCCTATCTGACCTCCTCAACCCAGTTACCCGGGCAACCCGATACCCCTTGGTTAGACTGGTGTCAGACTTACTGGCTTCTGACTACCCGTAACGACTGTCAACGATGTTCAATGACAGCCGGGACCTACAGTTTAACGTGCCATCCGAAACACAGTCATTGGTGTCTAAGATATACTTAGAAAGTACATACAAACTTAGAAAAGTTGCATTGGTACTTGCCTGACCTGGGATCGAACCCGCGCCCTCATACTTGAGAGGTTGGTCCTTTACCCACTAGGCCACCACGACCACCACTACAAACAAAAGCACAAAATTAAACTGTCAGAAAAACAATTTAGCTAACACAGTTCAAATAGTTTTTTGACTAAAACATTATCACGGAGCTCCGCCCAGGCCATGTTAGGTGCGTCTAACCACCAGGCTGTGTTAGGCGCCTACCTAACCACACCGCAGAAACATTGACACACAGATTGACAGACATCGTATTACCGAATTAGTGATAATTGTACACTATGTCTTATTGGTGCGTGAAATATTACAGAGTAGGGTTTGAATAGAGAGTTTAACCATGTGTGGTAGAAGAGGTTATGTGTGAAACGAGTGTGTTGAATGAGTGATGTATTTGATTTTGTATTTCAAAACTTGTTTTCTTTTGTTTTTTTTTCAGGTTATGGTAGTGTTTCGTATAATTATGTATTGGTTCAAGTATATGTGTGCAAGGAAACCATGGATAATAATAGGACTTTTACTACTTTTTATGTAATTTTATAGGAGAAGAATTATTTCAAAATGCTGGCTTATTTAGTGAGCTTTGTCACGGTTGACATAGTAAATTAGGTATATCAGTTGACCCTGTATTCTCTATACACAGCTACTCTGTGTTAATGTCCACGGCGTGTACCGCGTATGTATAAACTGTGTTTTCCTGGCCACACCCGCTCAATTACCAGGACGCTCGCACCGCGATCAAGAACACAAATTATTGTTATATTGTTTCATGCGGCTTCACTCGCGGCCTGACAGACGTAAGTACCTTCACAAAAAAAACCTGAAGTCTCCAACTAGGTCGTAGGTAATCCATATTAGATTGAATCTTAATTTGTTGAACCGACTGACTGTGAGTACCCAACTGTTTACAATAAAAAAAATTCATGAGAAAATCTTACTTTAAATAAAAATCGCATCAAAAACGTAAACTACTAAACTGATTAACTAAATTTAACCTGACATCTAAATAAAACTTAAAATAACAATAACCAATTCCTAAACCTTTATTCCACCCATACATAAGCCTGTGTACACACAGACAATTCATTACAACAAACCAATTTGCGTTAGTTGTAAAAATAGTTAAAGCGACGTAACGTTCGCAATCCGCGCGCTTGCAGATTTTAATCGCATTAAACCGGGCTCTGATGTAATTCAATTTATCGAGAGGCTAACTGTGTGTGCTATGCCTTATGGTATAGTTAATTTGTTCATGTTAATCCTTCAAATGGTTTGTTTGTGTTTCGTGGTGAAGGATTGAGCGTTTTTGTAAAGGTAGCACCCGATAGGTGTTGTCAAATTAATGTTCTGATACTTTGCCTCTTATACCAATTACATATATTCAGAATAATGTCAGTTTTTTTATCACGATCAAAAAAAAACATTAATGAACTTATAATTAACTAGCGACTCAACCGCTATGTTTCACACGGCTATTTAAAAAAATCTCTATCTAATAATTTAAAGATTTAAAAACATGCAATGCAAACAGCGGGAAGGGACTTTTTTATTAAACTACGAATTTGGTATGTGAACTCCTAACTTTTCTGTACAATTATACTCCAATGAAATACATAACCTATGCAAGACATCCCAAAAATACAATTTAAATACTGCATGGAAATTGAACACTTAACACAAAATTCGATTACCTTACCAAAACATGAACTTAGAACCACTAAACCTACATACTCCGGGTACATATAATAGTTAATTCCATTAATACAACATTAATGGTTCATCCGCTCACAGATTCGATTCCCGGCGCAGTAATGGACCTATTGAACTGTCAGTGATCACTGTAGACTGTACATCAGGCTGGTGGAACTGATTGCTATTATTTAATAATCATTGTGTGGATTAAGTACTGAGTAGTTTGTTGTGTGTGCGAATGGTTGGTTAGATATTATGTAGCTTGGGTTTGCAATGTTACTAGTGTAAAACTGAGTTAAATCCAATTAATACAGCTTTGGAATGGTTTTGTAACGTAACAAGGAGGAATTTCAATTTTTTTACGATATAATGCTGAATGATTGTGGGTACACAATAGTGTTTGTAAATTAATGTTCTTAAAATATGTTTAAATAGTGTAATATAGTATTTTAAAATGCATCTTAGCAATTTCCAGCATGGATTCGTAGCCTCTAGATCTACAGCTTCAAATTTGGTAGTTTTTACTGAGACCCTTATCCAGACTGTTGACGAGGGCAAGCAACTGGATGTGATATATACCGACTTCAGTAAAGCTTTTGACAAAATGCCGCATTCCATATTAATAAAAAAGCTAGCAGCATACGGTGTAGGTGGACCAATATTAAAGTGGTTCAGGTCTTATCTGACGGAACGCGAATTTTATGTCGTTGTGAATGGGTATCAATCCTCATCACGTATAATCGCCTCTGGCGCTCCTCAGGGTTCACATTTGGCCCCAATTCTATTCATAATTTTTATTAATGACCTTCCATCATGTCTCCAATATTCAAAGCCTTTTATGTATGCTGATGATTTAAAAATAGCACGAGTCGTTGAAACAGCCGAAGATAGCGAGCTGTTGCAACGTGACATCAATCAAGTAGTTGAATGGTGCCGCATTAATAAGATGCAATTAAATTCGACGAAATGTTACCATGCTAAATACACTAGGAGTATTAAGCAGATCGAATCGGAGTACTCCATTAACCAAGAAAAAGTACAGCAAGCTGAAATCATAAGAGACTTAGGTGTACTCTTCGATAGGAAAGTAAGCTTTATACCCCACATGGAACATATTATTAAGAAAGCGTCCAAAATGGTAGGTTTTATAATTCGAATTACAAAGTGTTTTCGTAAAAGTAGCACCAAGATAACATTGTACAACAGTCTCGTACGGAGTATCTTGGAATATTGTAGTGTTGTATGGAGGCCCCACTTTGCCACACATATTCTGCGTTTAGAACGTGTACAAAAGCGTTTCGTTTGGCATCTGGCTTATCGCGAAGGGAAACACAAGTCTCTGCCCTCGTACAGTTCTCGCTTGGATCATTTTAGAATGCAACCTTTATCCACACGCAGAGATATCGCAGATGCCTTATTTTTACTTAAACTGTTGCGAAACCAAATTGATTGTCCCAATTTATTAAATCTTATTAGATTTCGGGCTCCTTCTAGATACCCTAGGAATGTCATAACGCCACTCTGTCCACCATTTCGAAGGTCCGTGCTTGGATCAAACTCCCCAGTCCCCAGGATGTGTAGGGTTCTCAACAGCTTTAGTGATCTGATAGACATACACCATGACAGTATTCATACAATTTGTAAAGTTGTACTTGGTCTTAAATAATGATTGTTTTGTTTTTAATGTTATTAACCTGGTTTGTTTGTTATTTAATGTTATTTAATGATAAGTGATTTTAAATTATAAGTATGTAATTTCTAATTAATTTAATATACCAGTTAATTTATTAATGTATCTTTTGTAATCTTTTGTAACTTGTAATTCTAATTATTATTATTGTATTTTTTTTTAATCCATTGTAATTATCATGTAATCAGTTGTTAATATTGTACATATTATATTTACCACAATATTTGTACAAGCGGTGTTAACCTATAATTAATTGTTACACAAGTGTAGGATAACATACATCTTGTGCTGTTAATGTTAAGGTGTAAACAGTTGTTGGTTAACCTCAAATAAATAAATAAATAAATAAAATGTACCTATGTATTAAAGGGATAAAGTTTTATAAAACTGAAATAAAATATTGGTTAAAAAGCACTGAATATGTTACAGAAAATAGCAGTACTACGCTTGGTTTTCATATAAATTACAGGTTTTTCGTTATTTATTTAATATTTTCCCTATGTTTTATGTAAACAGTGTACTGTAGTCTGTATGGCACCATGAACAGTAGAAAGTGAAGTAAGAGCCAATTTATCTGGTCATCACATCAGACTGAGCTCATTGGCTTAATGATCGTCATTGCGACTGTTGTGGGCCGTGAAACCAGCGGGTTTTCACAGGCAGTTTTTGTTCATAGCACTTTTATGGCTGGGGAATACTTGTTCTTAATTAAAGTATTTAAATAACAGAAATATAACATTGTTAAATTTCGTACTTTCTACATAACCGGCTAAATAGCTTATAAAAGTTTATAAAAAAAACATAGCGAACTAGGTATGTAGTAATATGCATAGCTGTTTTTATTCTCATATTTTTAATTAATTTAATACATTAACAGTTACCGCTAATTCATATTACAAGTATATGCTCTCACTTACCTTCCCTGTTATAAACTCGTCCTCAGTTCTCATGGCCCTAGTTCAACAATTAATACGTTTTCGATGATTTTCAAATTAAATTACGCGGGTACAACCCTCCCTGCAGCGGCAGCCGTTAAATACAACGTTTTGTTTTGTCCCAAAGTGAAATTATTGGGGCGATTGTACGCTCATATTGGGAGTAATATAGTGTAAAATATTTTTTGTTCCATTTGCCTTTTAATAAATTAATTAAACATGGATATGGTTTTAATTTGGGGTAATGGCTGTATTGATTTTGATTTTGCATTTATTTTGAAGTTAAACTTTGTTACTTTCAGATTTTGTTTGATGTTTTCTTCGTGTGTTTGTTTATTGATTCTAGGATTACTATCACTTCCCACAGTAAATAATATGAATAAGCATTTCAAATTAACCATCTACAAAATGAATCAATGTAGATAATAATATGTACTTACTTCTCTATAATATAGATGCACTGATTCACCTTTTGACAATACAAGTTCATAACTTAGCAATATTTCCACGATTCACAACAGAGTACAGTAACCGATACCCATTCCGCACAAGCCCCGCAGTACATTCAATCTCGGCAAGCTTTGTTTAAAGATCTAAATCAAGCCAACAAAAATCCACTGAAGCACATCCCCACAAAATTCATTATAAATATCTGTGCAGCCGCGGGATGATCATAACTCACGAGGGATATAAAAATGCCTATCTATACCCATCGCGGATAAATGCCCGCCTGAAACTAGCCGTTGAAAATATCGAACGACTGTATAAGCTGAAAACTACGATATTTCATAAAGCACACCCACTCTATCTAGTTTAGTCGAGTTTTTAGAAAAAATATGCGTTGCAAAATTTTTGCGCGAATTTTTCGCCGAGTTTTGCTTGTTTGTTGATTGAGATGCGAGAAGCCAATACATCTCGTATTTATTTTGGCTTTTAAAAATATGGCCGAGTTGTACGCCTGTGTGGACGAGTTCGGCCAACTTTGTTGCGTGATTGATTGATGTGATTTCACTGTGGTTTTGAGTCGATGGAAAGTTCACTGTTTTCATATGTGACTGCAAATATGAGAAATATGGAGCTACAGAAATCCTTTCAAATCGTCAAACACAATCGTTGGATATCGATTTTTGTAAACTAGTGGGCCTTTTAAAAATCTTCTTTAAGCAACACCAACACAATGATCATCGTTTAAATACAGGATTTACCTGCTTTGCAATAACAAGCGACTACAACAGTTTCACAAGTTTACTTATGTACGTGACTTCCGAGCTACAATTCCGGGTTCCGTACGGAAACAAATAATTATGCATTTAAAATACTACGTTAAGGACATGAATGGGGAAATAATTCGCTCGCTTTCCTGTTACCTGGAGCCAGAACAAAAGATACGTGCACCGATCTGCATCATAATAATGTTAAAAACGAAATATTTTAAAACAACATTTTGATACGGAGAAATACAAAAGAGAATTTGTGGTTTTCAGTTTCTGTATTTTATTTTTCTACTTCATCTTTTGTTTGATATTTTTGCGTATAATATAAATGGATATCACTAGCTGCATCCTGTAGTTTCCCGAGAATCTTAAAAAAATGCTTCATGCATCAGGATAAAAATTCTGCTTTATCATTTTCCGCATTTTTGTCTATCTTAATTCAAAATATCATTTGAACCGGTTCAGTGGTAGTAAGCAAAAATCCATGCATACCATATCAGCAAATTTAAACAAAAGTTTAAAATATAACTTAAACTTAATGGTATAAGCAAAATATTTCGTTATAAATTCGTTCCTAAATTCGTATATAGGTGTTTGTTCCTCTTTCATGCAAAAAAAAATTAAACAGATTTTTATAAAAAATTGGTAGTAATATAGTTTAAATATCAGAATAACATATAGACTCCTTTTCATCAATGTGTGGGAATAATTCCCTCAGGACGCAGGCGAAACTGCGGGTGGAAGCATGTAGCTTGAATAAAAAGTTTTGGAAAGTGATTTAAACTGCCATCGCTGGATCCCTAATCCGCTGAAAAATCTGTAAAGCGTCCGTGATGCGCGGTCGGCTTACTCGTGATTTAAAAAGAGGCTTACTTTTTAAGTTTTTAACCGACTGTGTTGGATGGCAGTGCTTTTAAACAAACTGCCGTTGCGCGCTGTAAAAGGAACATGCAGATTGAAGTGATAAAACTGTCTTTACATATATGTATGTGTTACTATGGGAATCTATTAGAGTTTCGTTGCAATATGTACTTAGTAATATACGTTTGTTCCATGTAGCAGTAGGCAAAACACGTCTTCTATTTTTAGATACTTTAAGCGACCAGCTGCGCTGTTGCATTTGCGCTGCATTTTTACATTTTATATATTTTTTTGTAATTTTATACAGTAATATTTCCCTAAATGTATAAACCAAAATAATAAGTGAATATGTATAAAAACAGACATTCATATTCATTCGTACAACCACCCCAATCACAGTAAAAATAATAAACAAATCCTGTCAAAACATTGCCAAAAAACCTTTCCTTAAGAATTTGTATAAAATTTTTAGGCGTCACACACACGGCAGACTCACGAACATTTCCGTTCGACTCGCCAATTTCGAGAGCACGTGAGATCAGGCCGCACGTGCGTCGCCTGCCTAATGTAACTACCAGTATAACGTGACCTGTCCACTGTAAGTTAAGTCATAAAAACTGTACAAAGGCCAGGGGTCATCGTATTCTGGTTTGCGGCAAAGAAATGAGTTTTAAACCCACCTTGGTTGGTGTCGGGTGAGAACAGAAATTGAGCGGAAACTGTGTCGCTTTAGATTAGAGACGCTATTGTTTTTTTAAGTGCGTTAAACGTTTTGTTTGTTCCATTGAATTACTTGACGAGTACTTGTGTAAATCACCTGGTAGCCATTTAGCCATGGAAGTAAAGACGCAGTAAATAATAATCAGTTGTTGTATGTTCGTTACATTCAAAATTGTATTGTGTTATAAATGTTAACTATAAAATCAAAACCATTTCCTGCCTCCACGGGTATCAACGTCATCATGTAAAGACCTCGGAAAATGCTTTGCTCCTACATTTTCTTACAAAGCAACAATCACTATAAACGTAAATATAATATCATAGTATCAATAAAAGTGTTGCCACTAAAACACCAATGAGCTGAATAATATTTGTAAAATATTTAGACGATTATAATAAAGCTGTTTACAAGCCGAAAGAAACAGTCACACCCTGTTGGTTGAACAAGCCAGTCTTTTCAAAGGGTTATTCTCTTTTCACCTTTCCATACTTCTACATACTAGCAGTTGCGGTTATTTTTATGCCCAAATATTATTTTAATCACCAAAATATGTTCTTGTTTTGCAGGAAAAAGTAACACACATCCACATACACAAGAAGGTCATGAAGGATCTTTGGAGACAAACTCCTGTAAAATCCCAAGCTAAACCATTCGAAACTTATATACCAATTGTAACAACATTGTGAATACCAATTAATTCAAAACTAGTTTGTTTACTTCTCAGTTGGCAACAATATCTTAGTAAGCAACCCGCCTAAACAATCCCTTGGAAATTAAGGGGCAATTCTCAACATCGACGGATCGACAAACAAAGTTATTATAAATAAATGTAACGATTTGTGAGCCGCACTGGATGGCTGAAATAACCGTTACAGGGCAAACATGAATGTATCTTAACGAGTTACTGTAAAAGTGGGAATCGTGTGGGAGCTCGTTTTCAGTATACGATTCGATTACGATACGATTTTTATAGGGAATTGAGTATTGTTGGCTGAGTTCTTAAGGCTAACGATTTCTAATAGCACCTTCTTTTTCGAACGTCGTATGGTGATATTACTTTCTAAGAATTTAAGGTAACTAGTGTTCATATTTAGAAAAGCATATTTTTATTGTGAATTAACAAAATATTCACACTGTTCAGAATCAATATTTCAAAAGAGAAATACCTATTTTTGGAAGTTTTGTAAGATCATCCACAAAATTGTAAGAAAAAAATCCATATTGGGTATGTATTGGGTATGTGTCCGAATCACAGAAAACAATCACTTTTTTTAATTTCGATCTGCCTTCCATTTAAACAAAGACCTTTTACAAATCCGACATATCTGTCAGTCTCTCCACACACAATCGTGTACCATAAACTACGCAGGATATATCGAGGCAGCAATTATAGCGGGCGTCTCGATAATGTAAGACTAACGAACGATAACAAGCATGTTTACCCGGCGCCGCGTGTTGCCTAAATTATTTTATGTTCGCCACCGCGCTCCGCAGAGGTTCAATATCGAACGCTCGCTTTTTGAATTGTGTGCGCATTTTGTTTTATGTCGAGTGGTTTTAGAATATAGTTCCTTATTGGGGAATTATTTTTATTTTTTAAATAACGCAATGATTTTAAGTTTTTTTTTATTGATGTGTGTGTTTTGTAAATGTCGCTAATATTAATCTACCTTATTGAACTCATCGCTACGAATAAATTTAATTCAATAAATAATATAGTAATAATTGACAAACTAAAAAATCTTATTTTTTCCGAAGCATTTACGACAAAAAGCGTTTTTATCAAGAACTAATCAAATACATGAACATATTGAACATTGCAACCACAACGAAAATCAACGAAAACACAATACTCATCAATCATAAAACTGAATCACAAATTATACCTATTCACATAAAAAAACCTGCAACGTACACTGTTGTTAATTTTACCTCTTCTCATAAATACCAGCAGATGTGAATCCGGGCTCCTAAACTATTCTGACTCCATAAAATAAATATATGAGGAAGTCTCTTGAGAACAATGTCACATACATACTGACATACAGCTATCAAACATAGCATATTATATGAGTTACTTCTCTCTTTACCCCAATAGGGGGTAATTTAGTTACCCATGTAAATAAAGTCGGTGGTAAAAATCACGATGGATACATCTTTTGAATATTTATCATAATATTTCGAAGTTATCGGTAAGTTTGGTATACATTACTGCTGTTGTTCTGAAGAGGTTGTGATTAGTACATTGTAGATAAGCAATGTATGACGTTCTAGTGAGAGTATCCGATTTTTTGGGAAGGTGACTTATTGTTTGGTGTAGAAGGGTCAAAGATATACTTTCTGGGTCGATGTGTGTTGATATAGGTCGATTCCATAAATAAATATAGGTATGTTGTTCATGTTTTTGCTATACTTTCCTTGTGCGAAATAAATGATACTCTCGAAGGTATTATGTATAAAAATGCTTTAAAGTTATGTTATACTTGATGACTGTCATATTATAAATGTCTTTCATGGCGAGTTGCTACAACATTCGTAGCGTTAACGACTACGTGAACCGCTACGCCGCGTAGCAATGCTACATTTAACCAATGAATGGTTAAATAAAATTCTATGTATTACAAATTAAATGAGAATGGTACTCTTAACTCTACCCTCTCTTCCTATTTACTCTTCTTCTTTAATTTCAAAAGGCCTACCGAAAGTTACAACAGTTGGTAGAAGCGAGTAAAGTTATCCAGTGCAGTAAAATAAGTCACTATAAAAACAAAAAAAAAACTGAAAAATGATGCCTTTTGTAGGAATGTTCTGAATGAATCCCAGATGAGTTGCCTGTAATACGACATTGCCCGGCCGGATGTTCCGGATAACCTCATTACACATAATTACCGGTGTGATGACGTCAGTCTCGCGACCTGCTGATTGCCACTCATTTGTGGAAAAATACTTCAAAATAAACTGCTTCAGGAAATTCGTTGTATTAACAAGTACGGGTTATGTAAGGTCTTCCATTTATTATAGTTATTTGTGTTTACGTGAAAGAAAAAACTTTACCACGACTTTTTAGCATCAATGTCCTTTGTCAGGTATGTTTTTTTCTCCATATAATGTTTTTGTACTAAACAATGTTTCATGAAAGGTTCACACTTTTATGCCAAAACTACAATATTACTTTCGCGTTTTATAATATGTATTCAAACTGAAACTTCTAGACCGACAAGAATCTATATGAATCTGGCTAAAGATGAATTAATGATCTAAACAGTTTAGACAGTAACAAGTAGTTTTCACTCAATGATACCACCAAAAATTAACAACTTACACAATAACTCCTTAATCATTTTGCACAACTGTATCAGCTCCGTGTCACGTCCGTGTCGGGTCCGATACGGTTCCGATACGGATACAATTTACCTACGTCAAGCCTTACTGACAGACCTCTTTACTTACTGACAGACCTCTTTACTTACTGACAGACCTCTTTACTTACTGACAGACCTCTTTACTTACTGACAGACCTCTTTACTTACTGACAGACCTCTTTACTTACTGACAGACCTCTTTACTTACTGACAGACCTCTTTACTTACTGACAGACCTCTTTACTTACTGACAGACCTCTTTACTTACTGACAGACCTCTTTACTTACTGACAGACCTCTCTCAGATCGCGGGGTGTTAGCAGTCGTCTTTAAAAAACGAAAGAAAATATTGGGAAAGGATTCGAATCTCCGAAATTTTAGTTCATGCTGGCTGTTTTCCTATTTCACCCACTTGACTCCGCTGATAAAGGAATGCTTATGTCTTCCATGCATAGTGTGGCTTCCTAATAACAGTTAAATTGTTTTTTTTATCTGGGTAACAATTTTCTTAAGTAAAGCCATGAAAACACCTAGTTAGCTTCTAAAGTTATATCATTTTAGTATTAATAATTTTCATTATCATTGAAGTGACATTGTGTCTAATATGTGAATCGAGACCTACCTAACCCGTCTGGAACTTTATCTACATAAGGGTATAAAGTATTCATATTTAACGAACCAATATACTAAGATAACTTTGTAAAATTTAATGTGCCCGCCAGCCCAAAGGTCGGGCATACACGTAAAATGTCACAAAATATTATTATTAGATCAAAAGCAATTTTGGGAGAATTCCGTAGATATTGTTATTAAGGAGGTACTTAAATATTTTTGTTATGAAAGATGTGTGCATCTGAAGTGGCCGGGAATCAAATCTGTGACACAAAAGGAAGCTTCGTAAAACCACTTTACCACAAGTGAATGCGTCGGTGAAGGAAAATTGCCTTGCCCTAACTTTCCATATGGATTTGTTTATGTTTTTTATTGCATATCTTTTTACTCTAAAAAAAACCAGTGAAATACATACATTTAGCAGATCCACAAAATTGCTGTTAAAAAAAATATAGAACTACGTTTTATTAAATTCTTAACACACTTTTAAATAACAGTTTTCCATTCAGACAAAAGTGGATGACATTCATTACTTTTTAATAGCATCAAATACATTTTTGCATTCCGAATCACATAAATTCCCTACAAACAAACATCCACCCTTACAAAAATCTACCATAGCCCCGTCGTATATAAACATAGATCATATAATATATAGACAGGAAGCGGTAAGCTAGGAATTCCGCCATATGATTTGTGGCGCGCTCTGAACGACCCGGGTAGACTTCCCCGGGAGTAACACGTTAGCTTTCCACGCTTTATTTTGAATGGAAGTCGCTTCTAGTGCCAAGTGTGTGTTGGTGGATGTGAAGGTGCTGTGCTATATTTTTGATAGATCATTTTTATGGCCGTTTCTCATAAACGAGAAATGTTTCGTTTTGGTCACAGACATTTTTGACTCTCATTGTAAAGCAAGTAAAAAAACGGAGCTACATTAGATTTCCAATGATTCAGTTTTTGTTTGGGACCTTATCAGTAATTTAGTGATGACCTTAAACTTTTATACTAAAAGGACACATAAAAAATGATCAATAATACAATTCAACTAAATTTACTTTTTTCCTTAAATAATCTTATATATTGAAACTGCAAATTTAGGTTAATGAATATTTTCAGCCACTGCTACTTTCCCCAAAATCTACCCAGGAAGAGTCATTTAAACCAAAACAGCGATAAAATCCGATACTTCAAACCTCGTAATATAATTTGCTCGGTGGAAAACAATCAGCGAACGAACAGTTGTCGGTAACGTAACACCGGCCTGTCTTATTATATTATTAGATTGTGTACGTCAGGGGGTCACGACAATATTGCTATTACGAACACCCTGCTTTATATACTTCCTATTTACTTTAATAGGAATCAAGTTAATTGGTAATTATTTGTTATTTGAAGAAAAATTAATCGATGGTTATACATATAAGTAACTGCAAAAGTGAGTTTGTATCTTTGTCACGACAAAAAGAATGAGATGAAAATTTGGGTCTAGATAGATGTTGGTTTGAGATGCAGGTGAAGTCGCGGCAGACAATTAGCTTACTACAAAATAATTCAAGTACAGTATTTGTTGTTGAAAGTCTAGCTAGGTTTTGTTGAACTGAAAATATTTGTGATGTGTGTACTAAATCATTTTACAAATATCCGAATGTAATTTACATTTATCTTCTGATTCAATTTTTTGAAGTTTGGTTAATAAATTATCCTTTTGTGGAATACATTTTTATGATAGTAGATTTATTTATATTACAATATTTTCATAAGCCTTTTCAAAATCACAACCCTTTTTAAATAGGTTGATTTAAAAATTACATCCAGTAGAAGTATTTACTTCAGAACTAAAAACTAAATTAAGTTGTTTTTCCCAATAGGTTACTTATTGATAACTATGAGTTATATTTAAGCAATTTAAGTTAGCCTATGAAGTAACAAAACCTTTCTAAAACCCGTACCACACCTCGCCATAAATCCAGGGCGCAAACAAAAACAAGCCTATTACGGCTGCACCGTACGACAATAAAATGTTAAATGATAATTTCGCGAGATGTCCGTTCAGTTTCCGGGGGAGGACTTCCGGCGACACGCATTAGCCATTAGCATGGCGGCTGTCGTTGACGTCACATCCGCTCATCCCCTAACGCAGGGGTGGACAACCGTTGGTAGGATAATCTGTCGTGGCACACCAGAATGATTTGGGCAAGTCGTAATTATGTCAGTTGCATTTACTTAAATCGAGTACTTAAAATAAATCAAAGATGCATTAAAAATTAAAAATTGTACCTACAGAAATATTTTTACCATAACTTTACCAGCATTTCAAGGGAACTTAGCCCCGCACTTGGATAAAAAGTAGCCTATCTCTTATGCCAGATACCAATTTCAACACAACTGTTTAAGACGACTTAGCATGAAAGGGCAACATACAAACAAACATACTCATAACAAGAATTAAAATATTTGTCACAAAGACACTCCCTAGCATCATTATACACTCTCTAGTATTATTTTTTAATGCATATAACACGTAAGCCAATTAAGGTTGGCCACCCCTGCCTAACGATATTGTTGGGTAGCGTTTGTTTTGGCGATCCAATTGATTGCAAACGTATTTGCAGTAAATTCCGAGGAAATTATGCCAGCGATACTGTAGGTGTGTTTGTTCGTACATACCGAGATTACTTTGCTTTGCATTTATATGTTCAAATAGGATTCGCTTTTTATTTTTGTAGAATTCTGTAAAAAGGAGGGGAAGATTTCGGTTCGTGTAAGTAACGCCAAAAGGCTATTACTACTAACAAAACGTAGGTAGGTTTGTAGATATATAAAAAGAGGTGTGTTACCAAATACACTATCTACATAAAAAAGGACCACAATAAAGCAAAACGTTTAAAAAACAAACAGAAAAAGGTCGTCGCATCTCATTACCATCTCAGCGGCGTCCCAAACAAAAGTTCATAAACTAAATATACTGGGAATCGCTATTTTAACATAATCTCTACGCGAATACCTGCCCAACTTTATTGTGCTATTTATTTATTCTACTAGAATTTTGTGCACGAATTTTAGTGTCCTTATATGTGGCTTAGGGAGGGGCTATAGTGATATCGATAAATGCCTATCGATATATCGGCTTCACGAATATAGATGGTAGATTGCTGTCGCTTAATTTATGCACTTATTCTGTAGCGTTAAACGAGTTAATTAGAAAATGACAGAGAACTAACTTCAAACTACTACCAACGTCGCTGAAGTCTTTGTAAGTACAAAATTTTCCCGTTACACTCAAAGCGTGAATCGATCATCACTCTGGTCCGGACATCTAAAGGCGAGTACATGTATTCACAATTTCGCATATTGGCACAAATTCAAATTTCCAAACGTGTTTTGCATCAAAATTCGGACATGTGACTGATTACTTCATTACGGGGGTGGCTGAACGAGTTCAGGCTCGTTCCTCATTAGGCTGTCACGCGAGGTATCAAAGCTGAATGTATGGCTTTCAGTGGGAGCCCTCACTAATATGCTGTTAGCGCCGTGTATCAACTTGGATCCGTGTCACGTATTTAGGCTTTGCTAAAGATGTAAACGTTTCTATTCAAATTGTATTTAATGTCTCTGTAGATAAGAGTACCTTTATATGTAAATTACTGTTGGGACGATTTATATTACATAATAATAACACAGTAACTATCGTCATTGTGCACTACTGCCTTAGGCGTAACCCATTCCAAATTCTATAAAAAATCAACACAAAAAGAAAGAGATTGTAATTCTATATATCGACAACAGTGCACAACACTACGGTATAATATCAACTTTTACGATCGCCTTTTACCATATAAATGTCATTTGCTTTTGTGAATAAACTAGTCCCCTTTTTATTCTTTTTATAGGAATGTTTGTAGATATCGCAGTGGCTTCGCGTTTACTGCTTACCGCGATTCCTGGAGAGATGGGAGGCTGCTGGGTTAAGTGCCCCTACCTCAGGACGAAGGGCTTTATATGTTAGGCGGTGTATTATGCTGAGGATCGCTTTGGTTTATTTCTTCTGATGAGGTAAGAATGTTTGCTGTAAGATTTATAGCTATGTTTTTGAGTTTTTTCGTTATAAAATATTAATGGCTGTATACACTTAAGCAAGTTATAAAAATTTATACCCCTGGACCGGCACAGATAGAGTTCAATACCTATACTTGATAATTACCATCCATAATACCGTAGTCTCCCATCCGAACACTAACTGCAGTAGTACCGGCTTAACATTTGGGATCGATCATGTACTACGTCTATAAAGTCCTCAACACCAAAGTTGACTTACCGTCTAGCCTAAACCCTCTAGATTCACAACAGTCAACATAACTAGCTCTTTAAATATTATTGAACATCAAACACCACTTACCCACACATACACACAAACAAATTCTAAACCATTAACACATACAGACAAGGACTGAAACTTAGCCGAGATATTAATCTGAGTTTGTGGGTAAAGTGATGCTTAGAGGCTTGTGTCAATAGTGGGTTTGGCGGCTTAATTTAGCTAACTGTTGACCTAGGCACAACTATTAGTATTAACAGATGGTACCTGGTGTTGAGCAAGTAAATACTGGGTGTTGGTGCAGCCTGATGAGTTCTGAGGGTGCTGTGTTTGAGATAATTTAACTTTGTAGTGACATTTACGTGTTAAATAGCTGATTATGTACTGTCTACTCTTTGGAGTTTAAATCTTTATTTAATTTGTACAAAGCATGACAAGTTCGAAAAACATTATCTTACTGTGAAGGTATTGTCACAAATAGTGACATCGAATAAAATGATCATTACACCACGTCATCTCACAGTATCCTCATCCGGAAAGTCTTCAAATCCTATCCTATAATACTCACAAACTACATTATTTTTACAGCAGTCACCAAAAAACCCGACTAACCTAATAATACTTCTCCATTGAATTCGAACAAGCGTACTGTCATTTACAATTTCGTTCCAATAGAGATTTGTAAGCACAATTTAATAATTGAAGGCGACGAGTCCAAGCCGTCACCTTATATTTGGTGGTTAATTGAAAATTTTCCGCCCCTTGTTGGGATACCGACGTCTATGCGATATTATGTTCCAATGCCGCAAGGAAGCTGGAATGAAGGGGTATCCTTGCGAAGAAATATTGGGCGATTGTTGCGCAACAGAAGTATTTTGAGAAGAATACGTTTAATTTCACAGCATCTATGAACTCGTGTCATGACAATAATAAGAATTAAGAAATGACCAGCAGCAAATTCTAGCTTCCCATTAAAATAAAATAATTAAAGTATTTACTTCCAAATTCATTACATCTCCTTCTTTCAATTAATTTATATCAGCAATATTAAGATCAGCTTGTAACAGCAAGCGAGAGAATACTTTATGAAATGAGACAATATTACTTAGTAGCCCCATGATCTCACTATAACTGCTTAATACTCGTTATACCTACTCCTGTTATTTCCTCACTTTTATAGAACAGGGGTGAGGACATCTTTCAAAAATACTTGACATAAACCAAAAGGAGCCACTTCTCGCTAAGACTTTATGGGGTGAGCAGAATTCAAAGCGACAAATAAGATAGGTGAACCACTTAGAAAAGGGTGATTATGTTGTAGTGGGACCTACACTAATTGTTGACGCATCAATATTGTTCATACTGTACTTGCATTGTGTTCGCCTCCTCAGTTGTCCCGTATATCGCACTACCAACGCACGCTACTAAATATTGTGACTGTACCAAATCGTATGTAACCTAATTGGAGTCAGAAAATAAAAGTGTATTAATTAGTATTCGGTTTATTTACTTATCTCTGAACACGACACCCCACCATCTAAATTGGTGACCCCGTGTGGAGAAAGTGTGAACTGTAACCAGTGAATTTGGACTTGTAATTCAGTGAATCGGACGACCGGGGCAACTCACACAAGTGTACGTAGTGTCGGCTTAATATTAGTGCGCGTCAAATTAAGAAATTATAATGTCGTCTGAAGACAAGAAGGTCGTTATTGAAGAACATCAACTGTCGTCCATCTCCATCACAGCTAGAATTCCGGAATTTTGGAAGAAGTCGCCTAGAACATGGTTTATTCAAGCAGAAGCGGCTCTAAATCCTCAGAAGATGTCCGACGAATCAAAGTACCAGGTCCTTATTTCAAAATTACCCCCAGACGCAGTTGAGCAAGTTACACAGATCCTTGTGGATCCCCCTGAGAAAAATAAATATGAGACCTTGAAGAATAAGTTGATATTTATATATCAAGAATCCGAAGAGCGGCAAGTAAAAAAACTCATTGGCGAAATGGAATTAGGCGACCAGAAACCATCACAATTACTAAGAAAAATGCAAGACCTAGCCAGGGGACGAGTAAATAACGAAACACTCATAGTTATGTGGCAGAATCATTTACCAAATTCGGTGCGAGGAGTTTTAGCTGTAACGGAAGAAAAAGATTTAGAGAAATTAGCATCAATAGCGGATAAAATAATGGAAACGACGACTCCCATACACAGTGTTGCGACTGTCAAACAGGAACCAGGCCCATCCGGTTCTCAGGACCAAATTATTTCGGCAATAAACAAATTGAGTGATAGATTACAAAATTTAGAGTCAAGATCACGAGGCCGTTCAAATAACTGGCGAAGGAATAACTTTAGACGCAACAGATCCAGGTCAGGGTCAAGAAGTCGCACAAGGAAATTCGAAGATCCAAATTGGCTATGTTTTTACCATTATAAGTATCGCAGCAAGGCAACTAAATGTGTGGATCCATGTAACTGGAAGAAAAAACACGACAAGGACAAGCCAGCGGAAAACTAGAGTCGGTGCAGTCTGCGACGGGAGGCTGTGACCGTGCCTTCGGGAATCACCGTCTGTGTGTCAGAGACAGGAAATCGGGCTTAAACTTCTTAGTGGATAGTGGTGCAAACGTGTCAGTGTTACCGCGGAAAGTAGCCTACATGAAAGGTAATACAAGTGAGTGTTGTTATAAACTCTTTGCCGCGAATGGAACTCAGATTAACACGTATGGTACATTGTACTTAGAATTAGATTTAAATCTAAGACGAGCATTCCGTTGGTTATTTACATTAGCGGACGTACAGCAACCAATATTAGGTGCTGACTTCTTAGCTAATTTTCAGTTGTTAATTGACTTGAACGGACGAAGGTTAATCGATCAAGTAACTAATTTAAGCACCAAAGGCAATCTTTCTAATTCTAGTGAGCCCACTTTGAAAACTATCGTAAATAATTGCCCTTATTATGATTTATTATGTGAATTTCCAGAACTAACTAAACCAGTTTCGTACAAAGAAATGCCTAAACATAATGTTTGTCATCACATTGAGACCACAGGACCTCCAGTGCACGCACGAGCCAGGCAGTTACCACCAGACAGGTACGTAAAAGCTAAAAATGAGTTTAAGATTATGCAAGAGCTTGGGATTTGTAGGCCGAGTAAAAGCGCTTGGGCAAGTCCCTTGCATGTTGTTCCTAAGAAGGACGGGAATATTAGACCTTGTGGAGATTATAGACGTTTAAATGCGATTACCAAGCCTGATCGATATCCAGTTCCCCGTCTTCATGATTTTACGTATATGTTAGATAATAAAAAGGTTTTCTCAAAGCTAGATATAAATAGAGCCTATTATTGTGTGCCAGTTTCGGAAAATGACATTGAGAAAACTGCCGTCATAACACCGTTTGGTTTATTCGAATTCGTGCGTATGCCATTTGGATTAAGAAATGCTGCACAAACTTTTCAACGTTTTATGCATCATACTGTTTTACAAGACTTAGATTTTCTTTTCAATTACGTAGATGACGTCATCATTGCATCGGAAAATGAAGAGCAGCATAGAGAACATTTACGAAAAGTTTTTGAACGTTTTAATGAATTTGGTATAACGATTAATTTTTCAAAGTGTAGTTTTGGTAAAGATAAATTAGAGTTTTTGGGTTTTGAGGTCTCTACAGAAGGAATTAAACCATTAGAAGATAAAGTTAAAGCGATTATTGATTTTCCAAAACCTGATACTATAGAGGAACTTAGAAGATTTTTAGGCATGTTAAATTTTTATAGAGCTCATATACCTCATTCAGCTGATCATCAGGCAGCGTTAAATAAATATTTAGGGAATTCAAAGCGTAAGGATAAAAGTAAAATCAATTGGACCTCAATAAAAGAATTGTCCGGTTTGATACTCTTTTTAGATGTCAGTTTTAAACGGTGTAATGGTTGCAATATTAAACCCTTTTAAATTTAACCAAAAGTGCTGACAAAGTTGATTGTATCATAATATCTACAGCATATTTCTCAGCTGCTTGTTAGAACTCGCAAACGTCATAATAAATAAGAATTTATTCAGAAAATCCAAGTGTAAGGGAAAAGCTAGCAACGTCTTTATATTTGTAATGCAGCTCCCTCCAATATTTACTTCGTACGTATTATTATCCGGCGTAGTTTAGCGGTAGACCCTCAGACCTCTGCCTTTCTCCCGGAAAGCGACGCGTGAGCGCTTCCACAAAGAGACGATGCACCCAGCGGAAAATCCACAATATTTACGAGTACCATAACATGCACAACACTGACAGCCTTAAGGAAAATCACATCCACCAGCTACAGAAAAAAACACCTATTCAGGAACCCCTTACCTTTAGGGGTAGGAAATACCAACTTACATTTACTGACCAGGTAAACCACATTCAAATGAAATTGAGCTTTATCTTGGAGCAAATAAAGGGTTAGGGACGTTTTTGGGGCGTAATTTTAAAGTTTGCAAAATAAATCTGAAATCACAGTAACAACTCGTTGGCGCAGAAAGTGCGTAACTCCTTAACGACGATAATTTCAAATCAAACCAGTGGAGTGAAGAGATAAATTTTGGTATTCGCCTCTCGTGCCCACAAAACAGATTTAAATCGGCCATTTTGTAAATTTGCGAGTTGCTTGCAAGTCGCCGGTCGTGCGTAAGGCTCAGGCGCCTCCCAGAGGTGATATTATATAACTTTTAATTGTAACAGTTGAGCAATGATTTTGGAATAATTGCGCGAGTGTTTTGTTGTGTTCGCGGAGATATCGCTGCTCCTTGGGATTGTATTGTGCTCGCGAAATATATGGAGACATTTGTTGCGACCAACTCAGATTGGGCATTGTTTATTTGTGTGCTCTGAGGCGTTGGTAATTATCTTTATAGCGTACCTACGAGTTGCTAATATGATTCCTTAGGCAATCAAAGTTAACGCTTTCGTGTTAATTAAACCAGCTCCAGGCACTTCACAGTTTTATTGTTATGAGGTCTGCTACACAAACATAGTAAGCTTTATTCCATTCATAAATTGAACTCATAATAAAATTGACTTGATGAACTTTTGTGCCCAAACAAACAGAACTATGTTTTATTTAAAAACTTTCGCTCAAAAGCCTAAACTAGTTCAAAATGTATGTAAATTTATTCTAGAAATAGGCAAGATCAATCTATATTTAACAGTAAACACGAGTTTAAGGGCGGGAGGGCAACTGGGGCAATAGGGGCAAAGCGGTATAAGATGGGTCTTTGTAAGCATTATGCTAAAACTAAGGACGAGGGTTCACCGGCCGGTTTAATTGGCACTTCACCACTAATTCATGGAGACTCCACATCATGGGGATAAGAAACCGTTCTATACGTTTACAATTACTTATTTGTAGATTTTTTTTGCGTAGAAACCTCTACGTTCTGTTTTCATTGGTGCTATATAGCTCAGTGCTCAAAGAGGACCAGCTTATTTTATGTGTAGCAAACTTTGAACAACATATGTGTAACGTAAGAAATTCAGATTTTTTTTTTATTTTTTTTATGTCGGGACACCTTTTCACACACGGTCGGTTAGCCCCATGCTCAGCTATTAATTAACTTGTGTTATGGGTGCTAACACAACTGATAAACTACATATGGCTACATATATACATATTTATAAATACATATTGTAACACCCAGACCACGGCCAACAAACATGCTCATCACACAAATGTCGACCGAACCGAGAATCGAACCCGGGACCTCAGGTTCGGCAGTCCGGCATGGTGGCCATTGCGCCATCGAGGTCGAGAATTCAATAATGTGTCTTTTTAATGCTACTACTATATAGCTTAATAAAAACTTTCTAGACCTTTTATTCCAAATCAGAATAAAAACTGTAAAACTTGTTACATAAGTTTAACTGCAAATCTAAACTTATAAGACACATTTTTTTACAACCTATAGTGACATTTACACCTCTAACCCTTCCCAACATAGACACACTTACACAGAGCTACATAGACTCGTAGAGCGGTCAGCGCCGCGCCGTCTGGCCGGCTCGCAACTTGACACCAAGCTTACACGGTCCGGCGCACTGCCACGGATTCCGGCTCCGGTGTCGCACGTACCGAGCCCCGTGGCTGCACTCGGGTAAGGATTATGTGGGAGTGGAAATATTTTGTAGTTCTATCGTAGGAAGAGTCTATGTATTTATAGAAAGTGTCTACATCTATGTAATATTGTCATGGATAGAGTATTTTTCATAAGCAATGTGACAGAAATACGCCGTCGTTTTATACCTAATGTAAAGGTGTATTCAGATTTAGCAATTAATCGTAGCACTCAATATAATTGCCACGAACTTTAGTTTGGTCTTGCTGTAGATTCACGAGGCAATGTACTGTGAGCCGTAAGTTGAGTTACCTTTTTAGATTATGTCATAGGATCTTGTCACATAAAATTGGTAAACAGGCCTACATGGCAATTTTATTTTATTTTTAGGCGAAAATAAGGCAAGTTATCTTAACAAACAGACACTACGACAGATTTCAAATGTGTAGGTTCATACATTGCACGCTCTCTGGGTCTCCTCGCACTACTTGCCGCCCTTAGAACTGCACTTGTGAGAAACATCTGTTTCAACCTTTACAGTTGTCAACAGTATCAGATATCATAAAGAATGTACCGCAATGAGGTACGTAGTTAGAAGACAGAATTCGTAGTTATACGTACTCGATATCATAAGCTAATTAATCGTCAATATTCTTTAAATTTTATTATTGAGTAAAATCTCATAATATGGGCTTTATATTCGAAAACCGATAAATAATACTTGTATTCACTACCAGAAATTATCATCTTCCGAGCCTTTTCCCAATCATGTTGGGGTCGACTTCCAGTCTAACCGGATTCAGCTGAGTACCAGTGCTTTACAAGAAGCGACTGCCTATCTGACCTCCTCAACCCAGTTACCCGGGCAACCCGATACCCTTTGGTTAGACTGGTGTCAGACTTACTGGCTTCTGACTACCCGTAACGACTGCCAAGGATGTTCAATGACAGCCGGGACCTACAGTTTAACGTGCCATCCGAAACACTGTCATTGGTGTCTAAGATATACTTAGAAAGTACATACAAACTTAGAAAAGTTGCATTGGTACTTGCCTGACCTGGGATCGAACCCGCGCCCTCATACTTGAGAGGTTGGTCCTTTACCCACTAGGCCACCACGACTTCCACTAGGCCACCACGACTTCAGAAATGTAGAGAAAAATATTTCAACAAAACCTAAACTCATATCAATCCTAAAGCCTAGTTCATATATTCGTAAAAAGACCCAAAGAATGCCCGTATAACCTCCCATGACCTTGTCTACTTTTTCAATTACCGTAGAACACCGGCTGTAACTATTAAGCAAGTGCATACAGGCGCAAGCTCATTACTTGACGGCTTATAAAGCCTTACGTGTAGCCCGGCCTTAAATATGCAACGCACAGGGTGTGCTCGCGTCTTAATATTTGATGCTAGAGGATTAGTTCAGGAGTCAGACCGTGAATGAGATTCCCTTTATATAGAGAAAGACTTAGATTTTTTGGTTCTATCCTTCTTAAACTGTGGTGCTTGAAGGTAGGTTAATCGTTTGGGGTTTTTGACGAATACATACTTTGAGAAAAGATTGATTAAGAATTATCTACTGAAAGCGGTGTTTACTAATTGTTTTATAATAAAATGAAGTTAGTTTTATTATTAATGTTTGTTCGCCGAAAGCATCTCAAAAATAATTTTAATTTTCTTACTTGCAATTTTTTTTAAGTTATAAATAATGCAGTAACTCTAGTTTTGAAAAACATCATGCTGTATACAGCGGTGAAGGGCAACGCAGATAAAGTTACTGGCCGCGGGCACAGCCGGGACATTGCCACTAACCTGTGTCTTGACTCTATCTCATGTTGGAGATGTAATTGGCCTTATCTATTGTAAATTAATGTATTTCATAAAATAATGTGTTATTTTTAAATTATCTTCTTGAAAATAAAAAACAAAAAAAGCTGATATTACATCAAAGCATGTTATCAAACGTGGCTTAATATTTCACCGATGCTTTTAAGTATATCAACACCACCCAATATCAATAAAACAGACTACAACCCCAAGACGTGTCACTTACAACCTTAAGAAAACTACTTAAAATTCAAACGTTGGCAATCTGCTGCGACTTGGCATAAACCGAACCCCCCGAGAATACCTCGCTCGAACATCAAACGCGCTACCCACCAGCACCGCTATAATGGTAACACACTTATTTGCACTTGTACCAAACGTGTAACTCCCGCTGCTCATTACGGAATCTGTTGATATACAGGAAAAAAACATGGTTTCTTACTCGTGCGAAACTTGTCACATCACCCCACTGGATTTTGAACCCTATAGCCACTCAAATAGAGTTGAGTTTTAAGTGTAGGTGGTGATGGTTGGTACGTCTTTTCAGGAGTCAAAAAGTGAATGTAGGTCTCAATCAGCAGACATCAAAGTGTGAAGATCAAAGGCAGGGGTTAAGCACAGGTATCGCGATATTGAGCCTCGTTTTAATAACGAGTTAAGCAATCGCACGCGTGACGCGACTCACAAATTGCCAATCATATACAAAATGGTGTCATTTCGTTTACATTTCGATTTGTGGAATTTGCTTTTTTTTTGTACGGAGAAATCGGAGAGCAATCAATCAGCTATCTATTAGCTCGTTACTGTTAGACATTCGTGATAAGGAGCGCAAATTTTAAGCAGTCCTGATTGAAACTTGGTACCTATGCAATAAATTAAACTTCTACATTATCGTTTCCACAACTACGCACAAAGTTCTTATTATTTACCTACTAAAATAACATAAGGTGTTCTTACTGATAGAAGAAAGAATGTAGTAAATACATAAATATTACCAGCACAGTACATATGTATAGTTTGTTATATTTTTTCTGTGTTCTGTTATTTTTTAGGCTTTTTGGTGGTAGTCATTGGATCCTTCAGTGACTTCCTCTAAAATTCAGTTGATGCCCAGTTCCTGTAGAAAGAAACCATTACTATTCCTGACGGAATTGTCATAAGCCTTATTAAATAAACGTCACAGTTACCTACCAGTAAGCAAGTTGTAGTTCCCTGCCTATGTACAACAGGCACAACAAAGTTCTCTTCGCTAACACTGTAAAATCTGTATTTATAAAAGTAAACATTCGTCAAAGCCTCAATGCTTCAGGGCACTCGCAAGCGATCCCGTTCGATCACGTCAGCGGCAATTTTTTCGTCCGTCCTTTATTGGCGCTGGTCTCTAGAGGGCGCTGCGATCGGATAACTTTCTCACCACCTGCCATCTAATTTGGCACAATAATCCTCATACATATATACGAGTTACGATTTTTTTGTTGCTGTTTTGTTGTTTATGGTTTTTTTTTTTACTTTGTTTTGGAGGTGAAAATTATCGTTTTTTTTTTTCAATGATTTTGGTAGGAATGTAGGAGTATCGGGTATGTGATAATGAAATTAAATTTTATGTTTCTTTAAATTCCATAAATAATCTAAACTGTTACATAAATGTTTTATGATACTAACTACTTTCTTCTTTATGTCAATAAGAAGACTGGGACTTGATGGATGAATTAATTGTCCTCTTAAATAAATAATTATTTAACGACCAAATCACTGCAACTAACTACATTAAAAACTGACTAAAAAATAATCCCAAAATTTGTTTTAAACCATAAAAATGAAGAATATCACCACTCCATAGTGACACATAGACGAAATATTCAAATTGAGATTGGTCTCGCCATAAACCCTGGTCGTAAACCGTACAAATTTAAAATACGCCATCTTCAAGGTATGGAGCCAGTCTTACGAGACTCGTCAAATTGATGTCATTAAAAAATTTAATGAAGTCGCTGTATAACCCACTTTGCACAGCTTTATAGACGAAACACACTTCATCGGACTTGCCTGGAGCTCGGAGTTATAAACAACATGACTTTTTGTGGCAATAAAAGCCATATACAAATACAGTAACTTCTGAAGAAATCAATGAACTGAATCGCAAACCAAATATCAGTTTTAATCACCGCCTTATTTCCAAAAGTACAACATTGTCAGTTTAGACGCTATAATATTTCTGAGAGCTATTCTTTTCACCATTGCAAAAAAAAGATTTGGCAAAACGTCTATCAAGATTGTAGTATACAAGAGAGATAAGTGTCAAACATGATCACCGTCAGACGTAACGTCAATTCGCGTCAGACCATGTCAGAACACGTCAAGTCGCGTCACAGCCGGTCATTCCAAGTGACTGGAGACCCTTACTTCCTCGTTTTAATGAATGACAGTATAAATTTCCCGCCAGTTTCTTTTAAGTTATTTCAAAGGGGAGCCATGTTTTCCTAGCGTTTACGTAGTAACGACGTCGAAGCCAAACATTGTTAAGAATGGCACTTAAATAACTTGGCCCAAGTTGTAAGACGCGGGATTGTCGGTGATTTATTACGCTGTAAATGTAAGTGATAAAAAGTGTAAGAAGTTTTACGTAAATTCGTGAATAGACTTCTTTATTGGCGGTTTTGATGGATAGGGTGGAGTGCTGTGGGTTATAAACATATAAAAGTATAAGAGGATAATACGCAAACATTTGCTGTGAAGTGTTTTTCTAGACAAATTGAATTAAAGATCGTTTTCATAGATTACTAACTCGACGAAAATAAGCAATAGCAAAACTACATTACTTAGTAACTTAGCGAACTTATCTTTAACAAACTTTGCACTATTCAACGATGTTTTCATTATACCTTCCACTACCATGAATAATGAAAAGTGTTTTCTTTTTATTTCAATTACAAAAAAATACCAACAATTTCAACCTCTAATTAAATAATACCTAATTAAACCCCCTCCCCGCCGCCGCCCATGCCTTACCCCGGCTGCACCTTAAGGACTCACTCTGAGTGTGTTTAGTTTAGTTTTTAACTTAGCTCTTTTGATACAAGCACTTGCATATTATGCTAATTCACTAACTTAACTCACTAATGTGCTATTTAGCTGCACTCTTAATTCCCCGCCCGGAGAGGTTTAAGCTTAATTTTTTCAATTAAAACAAGTGCTCTATTAATTTTAATGCATGTTTCTTGGCATGTATAATGCTTTTGTACATGTTCATTGGACTTATGTTTATATTATGTTATAAGGTAGCCGGGAGAAGTTATATAAGATTATCTAGCAGGTATGACGGTAAAAACATAGCTATTACATTATTAAAGAAGGCCACATTAATGGCTTTAAGAAAACCATAATAGAAAAAAATAGCGAAAATATCATAATTAAAAAAAAATAGTAATAAATAGAGGAACTTACTTGAAATATTTCAATAAAATAAACCAATTTGAAATTCAAATTCACTTTCCAACTGCACGTCATGACGACACCATTTCCATAGACATAATATTAGTAAACAGGACTGCGCATATAAACCCAAAAAACGAGCCGAGTGAAACAGTTAGTACGGAGGCTGTCTGTCCCTTTCTAATAGGGTGACTATGAGATTAAGCTATGTGAGACAAATCCGAATTTGCTAAGATTATTAAACACAGATTAGTATTGAAGTTTTAACTTACGCAGTTTGTGACCTTAAGATACTAATAAAGGCTTTTAATAATTAGCGGAAATTAGCAGTATAAAAGCAGGAAGATTCGAAGTGAAGACTGTTTTTTTTGTATTTCTACTTCATATATGAGCCATTTCTGAGCCATTTATGTCGCCTTTCTTCATTTTTTGGGAAGCTATAACAATAGTACAACAGTTTTAAAATCCATCACCCATATTTTGACTCGTTACAAGAATTCATGGGCACCCTAGTTGTTTGGTTCACGAAAATGTTATTATTAGCTAACCTGTGGAACGATATATTGCAACCACCATAGGATTCACTTTTGCAAGTAGAAACGCAACACTTTTTCACCATTTTAATAGTTTAAATTGATTTAATACAAAAAAATATAAACAAAATTTTAAATGCTGATTACGCGCCAAGAATGTTCAGGGTTACCGCTAGAAAATAAAAAAAAAGCAAAATAAAAATTTATGTTGTTTATGTTTTAATAATAAATACGAATAAATTAATGCGATTGTTATTAATTTGTTGACTTATAATTGTTAAAATAAGATAAAAATATAAGTGATTCAATTGTTTTTGGGAAGACAAAACTTTTGATCACAACATTTTTTTATGCTGGCAAGGTGTTAGAAAGAGACAAACAGCCTCCGTTCGAACTATCCCTCTCGGCTCGGATTTGCCTCTGTGTATTATGCAACCAATTTAGTACCTTATTGCGTTAGAATAGAGTTCATTTTCGTAAATATATATTTTGAGCGTGCGCAATCTTGTTTAGTAATATTATATCTATGACCATTTCACACTGTCATTCTATTTTCAAATGTACTATTTATGAAATTGCATGGAGTATTATGAGAGACCTAAAATCAAATATTTAAATTATGATATTAAAGGGTATTACTGGAGAGCTAAAAACAATATACTGGTCATACTGGCTGATATTGGCGAAAAAAAATCAGGATGCCATAAAGTTTTCATTCTTAATTTAAGTAAATGGCTATTATCAAACTCGTCACTTATCTATGGACAGTGGTATTTTTCTAGAACAAATTATACAAAGAGTAAAACCTCTTTAGGGACCGAATTTATATAAAATTAATATTTTATAATTTTGTACTCAAGCTGTATAATCAAGCTGACTTAGCCAGTATATCGAATGATTATATAAATTCGTTCTAAAGCAGTTCAATTCATCCTCTATTGGCACTAAAGATTATAATAACAAATGTTATTAGCCATTATCCATAAAACTCCATTCTCTTCAAAAACCTTTAAAAGACATAAACTAGACTAATGAAGCGTAATCAGGCCGCAATCCTTATTGCCTCAAGTATTTATATTCCGTGCCTCCACATAACGTGAGGAAAAAACAGGCCTCGCGCTAAAAGGTACCAATGGGCGACCTTTCATTAATCCTGCATTTGTGTATGTTTATGAGCCAGGGGCCCGGGGCCCGGGGTGCAGGGGCCGGACGTGCACCCGCATAATGCAGGCCCCGCGATAAAAACATCCCTTACGGAATTATAGCAAGTTATAGCGTTGATAAAGCACATTCGTTATATGTGAGCTTGTTTTGTTTGTCGGTTTGGGCATGGTGTTTGTCTAGAGTTGAAGGTTTTGGAGAAGGGTTTATACATATTTACTAAAGTAAACCTTATAATTATAAACCTACTGGTTGTTTTCCACATTTTCAACTGCGCGTACCAATAAACTACTTCCCGCAAACGGATAAAAGGCTCTAGACTACTTTTCAATAAAATAAGTCGGTTAATAGTTTTTTGGTAAAAGCGCAACTGAGACACAGGGTAACTTACGCATTTCTAATTAATATTACATACAGTAGGCAAGTACTAACACATCTTAAGATTAAATCAGTTAATTGGCAACTTCAAAACAAACAACTTATTGCGTGTTTTATTATCTCCAAGTACACGCGTACAACAAACTAGCAGACACAATAAGTACAACATAACATTAACAAATTACTGTTTATCGGCTATAAACCTGTTTACCAACATGTTATTTACAATTTTATCTTATTTACTTTTATTGACAACGCTAATTGTCGTGTAAAACTTAGTAGTACTTAGTACAGTCAGCTTGAAAAGTAGCTGAACAAATCAAAATTTTCAAAACTGGTAAATACCATGCCGTCTATAACTTACCAGAAAATTCTTCTACTTTTTTCGTAGTTTAGTAACTAAGTAAATTTATGCGTTTGTATTCTTAAAAAAATATGTCAAAATTATTGTTAGACACTTTTGAAAATGTTGTATTGTTCAGCTACTTTTGGCACTGACAGTAGTAGTTAGTACTAGTAACGGCCAGTAAGCAGTAAGAGAGAAGTACCAATAAACCGGGCGATAAAGTAAAAAACTCGTTGACTTAAGGACATAAACACACGGGCTTGTAGTTGAAAGAAAACATCGTAAATGCTTACAAGTGAAGGGAGTTTGGCGGTTGTCGCAGGTATAAGCGACAGCGATGTGGCTGGGACTGATCATCGTTTGCATACCTAAGTGGTGTTTATTTTCTAGAAATTCTACGATTTATACGAAACTGTTTTTCTATAATTCAATTTAGAGACTACAGTGGCCGCCGATAGTCAGCCCCAGGTCGCCTGAAAGCTTTGATTAAACTATCGGGCTACTAAAATAGTCGAGTGTGCGAGGTCAATCATAAAAATTTGTATACCTTTTTATTCGACACGTGTATTTTAATTTAATATCCCGTTTTTATAATAGTTGGTATCTGGATAATAGAATCTCTTTAAAAGCATCACTCTAAATTATTTGACAAGTCTCTTTATTCTGTTGTCTTTATAACCGCTACCTCTCCTGCCTTTACCCCGGTATCTCTACACCCTCCTCCGAGTTTCCCAATCAGTGACAGTCACTTATTGAATTTTGTTGTGCTCACGACTTTCAATAATTCCAACGTTTCCGTTACAAACTTTATCAATTTCCTTAACTGCGAACATATCTCGGTTGGACGGAACTCACACAACTGACTCGCAGTACTTTAAACACTTCGCAAGAATACTTCGAGATGGACCAAATTATCTTTCGGCTATTTTTGGCAGTTGAAAACTTAATTAAAATTGGACGGCTCCAATATTTTTGCGGTTAATCAACTTTCCAGTGAATTAATGTTTCTTTTGGTTACTTTATATTGTTATCTTGGCTAGCCGGTTGTTGTTGTAGAGTTTTATTACAAAAGCCCCGATAATGGTGAGCTGCATATTTCACAAGATGTCAAAACTAACATGCGATGCCTGCCATATTACCATTGCCTACAATATTCTCCATATACCCAAGTATTGTCATTACACCTAGGTAGTTATTGAACACGATATAACTTAAAGCATTAATATCTTGAGAGTCAACGTGCAAATAATCTATCAACAACTTATATCACCCATAACAAGCAAATACCCACGTCAAATAACCACTAGGCGTCTAGCTATGAAATCCGAGCTGTAAAGTGATATGAAATCGGTTGCCGGTCACACTCGCGCTAGTCCACTAGTGGGCTCCGGTGTACGACGGCAAAAATAAACACTTACTTGTTAAAGAAACGCTGACTCCACGTGAACAGAGACTTTTAGACGGGACGACTTTTAATCGCAGTTTAATTGATCGTGTCGGAATCGTGCTGTCGTGACGATTTTAAGTGTGAAATAATGTATCAAGATTACTTTGTATATATGTACTTAATATGCATTAGGTAAGTGAAAGTAATATTAGGTACATAATCATTATCTCTAATTCAAAAATGTCTTGGCTAATACATAACTACATCTAACTTGGAATTTCTTTTTCATGTCCTTCTAAGCAGACACTAATAACCTACTTATTTATACTGTGCATAAAATAAGCTTATATTAATAGCATACCTAACATCTTCTCATAACTTGTTATTTTTTTCGAAATAAATCAAACAGAGCAAAAAATGGAAATTAAATACTGAAATAAAATATTATATCTACACGTTCATTAAAACATTCTGAGAAAGTAATGATAGCCAAAAAACACAAGATCACTTCTCCGAATACTATTAAAGCTGAGTCTTTATTACGATTATTACGAAATATTCTAGAGTGATATTATAAGATCGGTGGGTGTAAAGGGGCCTGCACACTAAAGTGTGAAATCGCTGCGTCAAGCGAACACCACTCGCCTCTACTGACTTATTGCTATTAAATTGAACACACTACTTTTTGGGAAATTCCTAACATTTCCAGTTATTTCAGTAGTGTTCTGACATATTTGCTGAAAGTTCTGCGGGTAGGGCTCGGTGTCGTGAGCGTGACACATTCTGCCTGAAGCCTGCTGACCTAGGTGTAGAACGAAACGTTATAATATTGAGACTGAGTATTTTATTTTCAAGTTAACATTTTCCGACTGATTGCTTGTATCCGTTTTGCTGAAACTGATATTTTGCCTTCACAATAATAGTGTGAACTTTTGCTAGTGCTATTTAAGTGGTGTTCCTCAGGCATAATAATACTTGAACTGGTCGTTATTCATATCAACAAAATATTTGTAATAAAAGATCATTTGACAAAAAAGAAACAAATCTGAAAGTTACTTTACATTTTATTTGGCTTTCAAAGTAAGAACTAATACAAGGTAAGTAGTACATTATTTTATAAGTTGAATGGAATATCAGACCTGTAGATCCTAATATAAAATTGAATAATAACTATGTTTAATACATATTCGTATACTTATTTTTATTCTCTTGTATGTCTCTAACCGACCTCGGGACTACAGAGTCCCGGATTTTTGGAAGGCGAACGTGGGGCCGAAGCCAACACGCTGAAGCAATTTTGAGACAACTTTAATGAAATGGTGACACAAAACCGACGATTATCCCTGTATACACTATAGAAACGTACCCAAGGACAATCCCCGGTTCTGTGCTAAACTATTGCTAAATATGGAATAAAACTACTAGGGCTATTGGGATGGGATGGATGGACTGGGAATGGGGATAACTATGTGAACTATGGCACCTGCCGATAACAATGTTTGCACACGTAAAAATGGCAGGTGGAGACTCGCCAACTCACTAACTGGGCCCCCGGGAATCAGTCAATGAATAGCAACAAGAGGGCAACAGGGACATGAGCGGCTGAAGGGTGAGGATACCTCGGCGGACTTTAAACGCAGATCACGCGCTCCCTGTGGGTCCAGCATCACCGGCCCTCTCGCCACTTACCACGAGGCACCTACCCTCCGAGCGGGCTGCTAACCCTACTCTAGCGACTCCACTCTGACCGGCCGATGAAGGCAAGCAAAGAGGGACCTATCCCCCGCCATGCTTCACTCCGGCAGGCCGGAGATGGGGGACAATATACTCTCCCTGGAGCACTCGGATATATAGCCCCGCGGGGTCGCTACTCCCCGTCATCCGCCTCAGATGCCCTGCGGGGCTTATTTTTATTATTGGTAAGTAGCTTCAGAGAGAGTCAAGAAAGAAAGAAGATGCATATGCATACTATGTATCTTTATGTACCAGGATCTATTTAATATTATGTGTACTATGTTTATTTCAAATTCAAAAGGTTCTACCCTCAATACACACTGACTGATCAATGGAATCTAAAAAGTAAGACAATGTAGTTGCCATTGAAAAGCTTAAAGCAGAAGATTCACTTTTACGAACGCGAATAACTAACTGGACAGCAAAATTGACTAACTCAGCTAATGCAAAAAATGATAGAAAAGCTACATTTACTGCTGAATTTATAAATTCGACACAGTTTCATATTTACAAGTAAGCAAAAACTACATATTATGAGAATTCTCAGTCGTACAGTAGAAAAAGAAGTGCAATAAAATATATAGAACCTTCTGCTTAATACTTTTTCAATGACCCCACACTATTGAAACTACGCATCCCTACATAAAAGTAGTTTACGACGATTTGGTTCCGTACACTTTTTATTAGTGTTTACCTTCATGGCACAGTAAAGCAAAGTTTTTACATAATTTATTGAGCCTTGTTCGGGGAATACACCAGATATTGTTAGCACAAATACTTTTTATTTAGAGATACATTTGTATTATATGAGTAACATATTTAGAGATTTATTTCAGTAGCTTTATACAACTACTGCTTTATTAATTGAATTAGAATTATTTACTTACTTATTGAGCCACGTAACCATCCCCATAAATATCTAAAGTTTACAAACAAGCTATAACCAACAATGAGTGCTAAATATTAGCTAGTATTGAACATGAATTTCCAGCAATATGTGAGGTCTGCGTGACTAGCCGGCTATATTCCAGAACCTTCCACAAGTTAGTCAGACTACAGTTCGTAAGATTAGGCGCGTTCACTTTCAAACTC